>NC_080070.1:94388999-94988999 GCF_949987535.1 Balaenoptera acutorostrata | reverse complement strand
CACACCAGGGCCTTCTTTCTTAAGGACACAGTGGGTACCTGCAGTCCTTGAGAGCTGGTGATTGATCATATACCGCAAAACTCCAAGAGGACCACATCCTGGAATAGGATAAAAGATAGTAGACTAAACTCTTTCCTTGTTCAGAGTCTCCTGCATCTTTATAGCCCTAGTATACATTTCATATAATATATTCTAGTAAACAAGCATACAACTCATACACTTCAAAAACATAGTAAAATAATGTTTACTCATTATTTGGGTTCTGGACTCAATTCCAATGTGTAGAGGGAGGTGGTGTCCCCATACCACCAACCAATGCTCTGGACACTAGCTGTGTGTCCTACAATACAACTCAATTCTGACACTGTCTACCCAGAGATAGTATCAGATCCCACAAGTAAAGGACTCAGTCCCACAAGACTGCCCTCTACTTCAGAGGACAATTGCAAACCCAGGTTGTTGGCTATGCTTCAAAGGTTCCCGTGATCCCCTCCTTGGGTTTGATTAATTTGTTAAAGTGACTCACAGACCTCAGGAAACTCATTTACTCACTAGATTACTGGTTTAGTAAGAAGGATTTTAAAGATAGGATTAAAGGACCATTCAGATAAAATTTATCTCTGATAATCACTCTTATTCTGGGAAAGACCAATTTAAATCCTGGTGAAGAAATACATAGTATGAGCAGAGGAGCTTCTGTCCTCATGGAGTTTATGGCTGGGCACAGTAGAAGTCATTTGTTCTGGGATGAATTTTCTATTAACACTTTTCATTTGTATTTCATCAAACTAACTTACCCTACAGCAGTCTAGCAGCACTCTCAGCATGTGAGACTGTTAGTTTATGACAAATTACTGCACATGGTCACCTACTAGAAAACTGAAGGTTGCTGTAAAAGATCAGTGAAAACTTGTGTATGGCATGATCTTAATTTATTTTATACATCACAGGATTCAGCTTCTGAGGAAAAATAGATTTTTATTACTCTTATTATAATGCATACTTAGAAGCTAAAAGATAAAAGCTGATGATGCTTACTAGTATTTTCTAGTTTTTTAGTATGTTTTAAAGGCTATGAATCTAAATTACATGTAATGATGTTAATAATGTGTTATCCATCGTGAATAGACTTACATACCTGACTTTCAAAATTACTTTAGTAATATAGATGGTGACTTTGCACTAACTTATTCCTGGTCTCATGACTAATTTCCTTTGTGACCAACAGACCATGGTCATGAATGGTGAATTAAGATTTCGCTGCAGCCTATGGCCATTGCAAGAGAAAAGTTAGAAGTCACAGATGGGAATTGATACCAAGATATGATTTTAATAATACCAAATTACAACAAATGAAACAAATTAGTCACAGATACACAGGTAAAATCATGACACAGTGATTCACATTATACCCAGAGGACATTTAAAAATAATAACAACTGTAGCACTTGGTTTCTTTTTTGATAAATGTTGTTAATAATACTTTATATTTGCAATTTGTAAACTTTTTCAAGTGTAATGCAAGGATTAACTCTGATATTTTTAAATGTAGGAGTATACGAGACATAAATTAAAGTAAAATAATGGGAATAATTTTATGAAAGAGATGTCCAACTCACTAGTTTTGACTGTCTAAACTGGATTATTACAGAGTAATACATTAGAGTTTTTTTTTGGAGCATAGTAAATTAAGACGACTAAACCATTACATTATCACAGTCTTGTTGAACAAAAGTTGTATTTGACTTAAATTTCAACTTCTTTTCAGTGGAATAAAATAGATTGCTCAGAAGTTAAAAAAGAAATTGGAAGGATAATTGCAACTTAAAAGTTAAGAGAACATGTTTGCAGCTTAAAAGTCCTAAAGCAGTTGAAAAAGTAGAAGTTTAAGTCTGACAAAATGGAAGATTTAAATGGAGGTTTTGAAATGAAAGACATACCTCCCTTATCATTAGAGTACAGTTCTTTTTCTTACTTTATGGTGCCCAAACTTAATACAAGTGATGCAAGTGCAAGATTTTTTTTTCTTCAACATATGTAATGTATGGCTATTACTGATTGAAGAGTTTTATTGTTCTCTTTATTGTAATATCATGCCTAGTGACGCTTTACCTTACTTGGAGAAACCTCAATCTGATTCTTCAGAAATGCTCAGTAAGCGATAATACCCACACTAAATTTTAATTCACTTTTGAGAACTTTCTCAAATGAACTCATAATGATTTTCCTTAGATATTTCTGGTAATTGTAGAAGGATGCACCACAAACCAATTCTTATAATAATGCCCTTTAGCATCTCTTCTTTTGTGGATCTCAGCATTTCTATGACAGACTGTGTTATCACAGCTTTGTAACATGACTGTTATTTAGCAAGTCACAAGCAGGAAACTTGTAGTACATTTTAATTTAATATATTAAATTATATTTTAATTGGTTAACATTAGACATAGGATAATAAAATGAATTCTTAGTGGTTACATAGTTGAAACAGGAGGGAAGGGGGCAGGGCAAAGCCTTTGAAAGAATGACATAGCCCGAGGACATGACATAAACTGATTAGAACCAAATGGGCCCAAGATGGCAGGCAAGTCGACTTCCACTAGACCTTGAGTCTCAGTATATGCTCACTGTAACCCATCAGCAAGCTAAATGACACACCCACAGGCGCCATGACAATTTCCAAGGCCAACCATAAGGATCAAAGAGTGGGTGATGGCCCAATTCCTGGAAATCCCCGCCCCTTCCTGAAATATCTGGAATACTCCTCCCACTCATTAGCCTATGAAATTACCCACCCCTATAAAAACTGACAACCCCATACCCCAGTGCCCTTCTCATCTTCTGAGATGGCCCACACTCTCTCTGTGGAGTGTGTTTCTCTCTAAATAAATCCAGTTCTTACCTATCACTTTGTGTCTCACTGAATTCTTTCTGTGATGAGACATCAAGAACCTGAGCTTCATTAAGTCCTGAAACCAGGTGTGTGATCTCAGTTGGAAGACTGTGGGTTTTGGCCAGGTTCAAGTCCCAGCCACATGGGTTCAAGTCCTAATCTGGGTTTAGCCTGGGTTCGAGTCCTGGCATGTGGGTTCAAGTCCCCAATCTGAGGTGCATGGTTTCACAGTGATGCCAATATCACTTTTTTTGTGTATTGATTTTCTTCATACAATGAGAAAGAGAATTGCTGATTAGAACTAGAAGGCTTAGTTGCATGATATTTTCATAATTTTAGCTTCATATTGAGCAGTTCAAGAGTCATCTTGAATTAGTAAATTGTACTTTATTCCAGGGTGAAAGCCCTTTTTCTTCAAGATAACATTGTAGATGTATCACTTTTTTGTTGCATCAACACTGATTTGCAAATAACACAGCAGTGCAGTAATTCAAGGTATCTGTATATGTCTCCAGAGATATAGAGCCCAGAAACGTTCTTTAGGGGCTCAGACTCCCTTCCTGTGGTCCTAAGGGTGCTGGTTGTACTCAGTCTCTCTGGTATAGGACTGTTGAGACATTTTGTCCTTGAATGCTCATTCAGGCAGCTATTGGACTGCATAAATTTAGAATCTCCTTTCAAATGCCCAGAAACCACATACAAAATACATTCTATTTTAATATTTCACAAATAATAATATTTTTCCCCACCTAACTTGATGCATGTTCAGTTTTTAACAAAATTGGTCATTAACAAATTGGAATAATCAAAATTCTATACTAAATAGCATAGGGGTGATATGCTTCTAGATGTCTATGGATGTGTGAGATCATTTTCTCCAGTTATTTCACCTTGGTGATACCACTAATAATAATAAGCATGAGAGTAAAACTGAATATTTTTATTGAATGTACTCTTTATAGGATAATACAATGTTATGTATTTTTTAAGAATCATCTTCCTTAATCATCATAGCAATCCTAGGAGGTGGGTACTATTATCTATATCTTACATTGAAGGGTTTCAGAACAAACCTCCCCCAAATATGTTACTCCTGCATGAAAATTATTTTGAGCTAAAGGCAATTGAGACCCTGTGGATTGAAGAGAAATTTCTGCCCCTGCTTAACTACTTAGAAGAATTTAAATTGGTCTTTCCCAGAATAAGAGTTATTACCAGAGATAAATTTTATCTGAATAGTCCATCTGTAAGTCAAGGCAAACATCTAATTACCCAACATCTGCTCTTCTTCTTATTGTCCTGTAAATTACCCTCCTGTCCTTGGAAGCCTCAGGCCCCTAGCCTATTTCTTAGCTCAAGATGGCATATATATCTTATTTTTCTCTCTTTGAAGCTCTCATGTATGTGGGGTCTTTGACCCTCTCATATATGAGGGGTTCCCATACATACAAAATAAAATTTGATTTTCTCCTGTTAATTTGTCTCATGTCAATTTAATTCTTAGACCATCCAGAAGAACCTGAAAGGGTAGAAGAAAGTTTTTGGGGTTTTTTTTCCTCCCACAACATACAGAAAACTGAAACACTGAAAGCTTAAATAAATTGCCTCATGTCACCCAGCAAGAGGAAGTATCATGCATAGATCTTGAATCCTGAATCTTTGCTGGATGTGACGTTGTGATTTATAATAAAAAATATGTGTTTGGTCTTTATCCCGTTTCTAGCCCTGAGCTTCTAAAACACTTGGAACTTCCTAAGTGGTGAGAGAGATAAAGGTGTCTTTTTTTAATGTTAATGAGGTGACTTTTGGAACGCCCCCAGGTCACCTAAGGATGGGGGCTGGTTGCCAGAAGAACCAACCCTGTGAATGAAGAGGTGGAACTTTCAGTTCCACCCCTTGACCTCTGGGGAGGGGTGAGGGGCTAGAGGTTGAACTGATCACCACTGGACAAGACTTCATCTATCATGCTTATGTAATGAAGCGTTTATAAAAACCCAAAGAGCTTTTAGGTTGGTGGGCAGGTGGAGTTTGGGGAGACTGACAAACTCAGAGAGAGCATGGGAGCTCCATACCCTTTCCCCATACCTTGCCCTGTGTATCTCTTACATCTGGCTATTCCTGAATTATATCTTTTTATAACATACTGGTAATTTAGTGGGCAAATGTGTTTCCTGTGTTCTGTGAGCTGCTTGTAAGCAAAAAGAACAAAGAATCTTGCTCATCATCCAGTTTAAGAAAGGTTAAAATGCAACCCACTGAAGAGCCCACCAACAGTGTGCCCTGAGAAGAGTTTCAAGACCCAAGATTCTTGAATCTTCCCATACATAGATAAGCACTAAAACCATTAACTTGAAGTATCAGGATTTTGTGATAAGCAGTAATCTTTTACAAAGATATATATTTTATTACATGTATTTCCCAGGACCACTGTCCTCCCCCCCCCCCCCCCCCCCCCCAAAATATATATATATATGCTGGCTCTTGGCTCTTTCCCTTCCTCTTTGGAGCAGTTCCTCAGAGTTATCTGAGAGGCTATCTCCTGGGCTATAGTCCTAGTAAGACTCTGAATAAAATTCAACTCACAGCTCTTATGTTGTGCTTTTTTTTTTTTCCCCAGTAGACATGCTCTAGCAAATTAATCAAACCCAAGGGAAGGTTATGGAAATCTGATTTATAGCCAGTTGGTCAGAAGTACAGGTAACAACATGCACTTGAGATTGGCATCCTGAGTTGGAGTGGGTTGTTGGAACCTCCAATTTGTAGCACATGAGTCAAAAGACTGGTCACAACCTGGGCTTTGTTGACCTGAAACTAATTAACTGCCTGATATTTCTCCAGCAAAGATAGGTTTATTCAGGATTGGTGGAGGATTGCAATTTGGGATCAGCAACCACGGTGAGCCACCTGCAAGTCCCTACAGGGCAAGGAAAGGAGAACACTTTTATAGAGAGGAAAAGGAAGTTAGGAGGGCTATAGTAAACAAAGAGTCTGTGGCTTTTCATTGGCTAAGTCCTTGCCAGGAAAGAAGAGGAGTCTTTCTGTATCCGGTTGGGCTCTGCTATCTTCACCATCTGTGAGAGCTCTCCTTTCTGGTCTCCCAACTCTAACTGAGGTTTCTGTTTATTAATTTTTTATAGCCTGCAATTGGCATCCAAAGTGGAGGGCAGTCTTGTAGGATTGAACACTTTACCTGTGGAATCTGTTGCTATCTTTGGGTAGATAATGTCAGAATTCAGTTGAATTGTAGAATGCTCAGCTGGTGTCTGGAACATTGCTTGATGGTGGGGAGAAACCTCCCTCTCCACCATGAATTAGAATTCTCCATTCCAGAACCCAAATATTGGAGTATCCTGTAAAATAGCCTTGACATTTGGTTTTAGGTTAAGTTACCATGCTTTAAAAGTATTGTTAATGTCTTAGATTATTTTTAAGTGTGTGAAATACAAAAATATGTTACTTTTTGTGCTAAATAGACTCCCAGTCATCAGTGGACTTTGCCTGTACTGAAAAGTAATGGGATTGCAAAGGCAGTGAGGACAAATACCATGGACAGCACACAGAGTTACAGTGTGTACTTGCTTTTCCTTCTGCTTCCTTTTTAAAAAATATTTTTATACCAAATACTAAAGAGGTCATGAAGTCAAGATATGAAGACAATCTGACTTTCTTGAAGATTTGTGTTGAAGAAAAATTGAAACTGAGATGACAGTTGATGAAATATGTAGTCTGTGATTCATCTGTCCTCCTCTAAATTCTAGAATTACTTTCTCCACTCATTTTGTCAGCATTCAGAAATTTCAAAGGACTCAAAACTTAGCCTAAGACATTAAAAAATGGCATAGATGAAATACAAGAACACACACACATTTTTTCCTCATCAGTGGTTTCCAGGCAATAGTGGTGTAAGTGTATTTCTCTAATACATTAGCTGAAAAGTAGAGAATTAGAACTATATTCCTCTCTTTTCTCATCCACTTCCTCTTCTTTTGTATCTTTTTTCTTTTTCAGCTGAACTATTCTTTCAATTGTTTTCCTTTACTTCTCTTCTTACCTTCTTTTCCTTTACCTCTGGTCCTTAGAATGCAGATGTTGAGAATTGTGTTTTGATGAGTTTGAGAGATTTGCAAGGGTAGCTGAAGTAATTCCAGCTTGAGTTTTTGTTTTATGCTAAGTTTAAATCAGAGGGGAAAAATGCGTGTGAATAGTTTCAAAGGATTCTTTGTGGTTCTCTGAACTTAAGACCTATCTGGTTAATAGAATAGAAGAATTAGTATAATAGGTTGCTTAAGAACACATGTTGGAGTAAGATTGGAATTTTAAATCTGGATGTTCCATTTACTAGCCATGTGTATTTATTATTGACTCAATTTCCTCATCTGTAATAATGGAGACAATATTACTCTATAGGGATGTTATACTTATTGAGTGATGTGTACCAATTGTCTCATTTCATGCTTCTGAAAAAATAAATGGTATTTCCCTTTTCCTTACCTAATGCAAATCCAGTAGTTAGCATGGGGTTTAAATTTAAATAGGACTAGTTATTCATAATTGTTCTTAGGAGAAGAAAATGTTTCTATATATCTTTAAAAGTCAACTAAAACATGTTAACGATTAGAGTAATACATAGCTGATCACTTTTTGTCGTTGTTTTTGTCAGTTTTGTTTTCTGTTTTACAAGAGAGTTTCTTCAGCGGGTTTTAAAGTCTAGTTTCATTTGAAAATGAGGCAGTTTCCACAACTGGATGGACCCCTTGCAATCCTGTGGATTAGGTTATATTAATCTTTCCTTACCAGCAGGGATTTTTCCTCCAGATCAGTGCATCATTCTTTGCCCAGTGTATGGAATGGCTGATTGTGCTTTTGCCCCCTATGGAGCTGGAAACTGGGCGACCAGGTGTAGTATATAATTAGTGTGTCCCAATCAAGCATCAACTGTGTTGTTCCTGAGTGCATTTTCCATATCTGAAATATACCCGTCTGAGCTTAAACTCACTTTACTTTTAAACATTCTACAAATGTGACTGAAGTGTTTTTCATATTGAATGCTTTTTTTGACTTCTTAAACAGGGGATTTGGAGATTTTGAATGACTCTAGCCATGCAGTATTACCATGAATCATCCAGTAGCTACTGAGGAATAGTTATGTTAGACTTCCTCTATCAACTTTTTTTTTTTTAAATTTATTTTTGGCTGTGTTGGGTCTTCGTTTCTGTGTGAGGGCTTTCTCCACTTGCGGCAAGCGGGGGCCACTCTTCATCGTGGTGCGCGGGCCTCTCACTATTGTGGCCTCTCTTGTTGTGGAGCACAGGCTCCAGACGCGCAGGCTCGGTAGTTGTGGCTCACGGGCCTAGTTGCTCCGCGGCATGTGGAATCTTCCCAGACCAGGGCTCGAACCCGTGTCCCCTGCATCGGCAGGCAGATTCTCAACCACTGTGCCACCAGGGAAGCCCCCTCTATCAACTTTTAATAAACATTCACCTCATCCCTCTAAGCCACAGTTCCATCTGCCGCTGCTTGCTGCTGCCTATGGATATTTAGATATCAGATGCAGCATCCACCCTTATTTTAATCTACAGGTTTAATGGAATGAAATAAAGGACTTTAATGGAATATTATGCTGACATTAGAGGGGTTGTGGTGGCCAAGAAGTAATGGCATGGAAAATATCTTTGATATAATATACAGTTGTCAACTTAAAAAATTGCTCACAACCTAAAAGTTGAGCGTTATCTTTTACTTGGCAGGAATTTTTAGGACTTCAAGCCCAGGAGGCAGCATCTCAAGTAACCCTGAGAGAACTGCTCCAAGGATGTGATGGGGAGAGCCAGAATATATAGGAGTTTTGCAACAAAGAGCAGGTAGTCTGAAAGTCAAAAGATTATTGTTAATTAAAAAAAAAAAAACAAAAACAGATATGTCAAGTTTAGGAATGTAGCACTTTTCTGTGTATGGGAAGATGCAAGAGTCTGGGCTCACTGAAATCATTCCTTTGATATACACCTCAGCTCTCTGGGGCCAGTATCTTGTGTTTTCACATCCTGAGTTTCCTCAGAGCTCACCATGGGGAGTGGCTGCAGTCTGATGGCTGCTAGATGGCAGGTATGCTTTCCTTCCTGAATTTCCTCAGGGCTCACCAGCTCAGGTTGGAGGGCTGCAATCGCTGATAACTGTAACATACTTTGTTTATTGATATGGCAGGCAATAGTCAATTTCTCACAGTGATAAAGGAGAAAGGATACATACTGCAAATGTACAGCATTTATTATAAAAGATGTATACATAGATTAAAATGCAGAGAGAATGTTAAAAAGCTAATGGAAGTTTTTAAAGGCAATTTAAGCTATTGGTGCATATTTTTCTATATATTTAGAATTTTATGTATTGACATTGCTTCAAAAATAAAATGAAATATGTTAAATTTTAGGAGTTTCTTACATTTCTATGTAGTTGATCTGAAAATGAGTGGATTTTGCTTGTAGAATTGTCTATAAATTAAGGGTGCATAGGCTTTGAATGTGAGACCAAGGGATTTCCCTTCCATCTGTGTGCATGCATTTAGCGTAATGAATTCTAAGTCCAGAATTTTTGCTGTTAGAACTTTTTGAACTTATCTCTGGTTACTAAGCTGGTTTCTGGGTAACTGAGGTTTTAGACAAATTGCTGTCCATTTCCATTCATGGTTGTTTCTCAACAATGATTAGAATAACAGTAATATAAAAATAAGAGACATTAAGAAATAATGACACAAATCCACAAGGGCTGATTAGGAGGACTTCGCAGTGGAATATTTTTCAAATCACTTACTTCTATGATCACAATGATTTTCTTCAGTATTTCAGAGCATTCCTCCTACCTGGATTGCTTTGGGTAGATGGTCTTCTTCATCGTGAAAGATGCAAGGAGCCTAACTAAAGCCAAGGATCAGTTACTGCTGTACAGGACTAACAACTTCATTCCATCAGTGAAATATAACCCTGAAGAATATTATTTTGACAGATATATCCACAGTGTTTTTTAAGATGCATATACTAGAGCAATGATCAGAGGTGTCTTTACTGTAATGGATGAGGGAAGTGTTTTATAATTCTAATGTGCAGGATGAGTTTGAAAAATAAAACTTGTGAAGCCAGGAAATTTAAGAGATTGTGTAGAGATAACAAAAATCACGTTTTAGTTTCTTAGGATTGGTGTAAGAAAGTACCAAAAAATGGGTAGCTTAAAACAGCAGAAATTTATGGCCTCATGCTTTGGAGGCTAGAAGTCCAAAATCAGGGCTATGCTGGCATCTCTGATGGTTCCAGGGGAGAATCCATCCTTGCCTCTTCTAGCTTCTGGCATTCCTTGACTTGCAGATTAATCTTTCTAGACAAATGGCTGACTTCTCCCAACTTGTCCTCATATGATCTTCTCTCTGTGCATGTCTATCTCTGTGTCAAATCTCCCTTTTTTATAAGGACAGCAGTCATGTTGGACAGTGCCCATCTTAATGACCTTATTTTAACATTATTACCTCTATTAAGGTCCTATTTCCAAATAAGGTCACATTTTGAAGTATTGGGGGCTAGACTTCAACATATCATTTTGGGGGACACAGTTCAACCCATAACACCTCATGAAATGACAGCCATAATAAGGGGAAAATGAAAAATATTTACAATCCATAGACCATAAAATTGAGATGATCCAAAAATAAAGTGAGAGTTTGATATTGCATGGTTTAGATTTCAGTAGACAACACTCCTACACCTCATAAAGAAGCACCTTCACATGCTAATAATATTATGATGAGAAAAAATGAACTATTTTTGAGGCAAAACAACATGCTATGAGAAGATGTGAAGAAGTTTAAAATGGCTTAAGTCAAAGACCCAGGACAAAGCTAGGAGGAAAAGAATTTTGTACGTCCAAAATTATTAAACAGCTTATGGGGTAAGATCTTCCAGCCTACTGTTGTCCTAGTATTTTTCTCTGTGATGTTGATAAGTGGATGTCAGTCAGAATTTTCTAGTTTTAGCTGTCAACATTGTTTCCTGGAGATAGAAAAGTGGCCTAAATTCATTCTTCTGATGCCTATGTTGTCTTGGGATCTGAGCAGTTGTGAAATTTTGGCTTAGATTATTCTCCCTGGCCTTAGTATTTCAGGGTTGCTAGGGTTTGCTTGACCTGTCCATAGGGCATTAGGGGTATTCAATAGAACTTCAATTCAGTAGAACAGGGATTCGGTAGAACATCTGTTGTTATACCAGCTAAAAATAAATTACAATTCATAAACACAAATATTTTTTTAACATTCTATGTAAAATAATATCTTATATTTTAACATCAGAGGCACTGATTATATTTATCAAGACTTTAATACAACTAAGGAGCACAAAAGTATCTACTAAATGATTGAATGCCATAGGGTAAAAAGGTGCAAATAGATCAGTAGGAAATTTCTCTTTTTATAAATCTGATTTAATATTTTCTAGAGGACTGAGTCCTAGTCTCCAATATATTGGTCTGTATTGTTAGAAAGTAAAGAAATTGATAGCTGGTCATATTAGAAATGTTCTAATATATACTTCATGAGTAATTTTAGGGTTATTAAAAAAGAAAATTTTATAAGAAAATATATCCTTACCAAACTCAAAAGGTTAAATAGCACTTTCAGCTTAAAATAATTGTGTTTCTTCTTTTTTGCAAATCTTTTTTCTCCTATCCCATTCCACCTACAAATATGTTTAATGTTAACAATTAAAGCCACCAAATCAAAAATATGTGTTACTGAAACAATAATCACTGAAAATGAAATTTGATGCTTCAAAATACATCCAAATTTATTTTAAAATAACATTTTCTAGAGGCATAGCTTGTTCAGACTCATGTAACAGAAAATATTGCCTACTACAAAGAAACTTGAAAAGATTCAGTTTAAAATGAACTCTTTTAAATATTATTTCAATATTTTTTAATGAAACCCTTTGAATTATGGAAATAGCCTTCTAATAATAGCAAAAATATGCACGAAAAGACACTATAATTTATTGCTTGCAAAACATCTTAACTTGTTTTCAGATGCTCCAGAGTTGACATTAGATATATTCCAAGCAGAAAATAGATCTTAAGGAACTAGCACTGAGCAGTAATGTCCTGGGACACAACATTTATTATTTCTAGGTCACTGCAAGGTCACAGCTGAAAGGAAGAAAAACATAATATATCATGAAATCTCAAGTTTGGCCCTACATATTTTTCAGTCTGCTTTTGGATTTTTCATTTTGGTTGAGCTTTCTTGCTCCCAGATCTGTACCTGACCTTCTTCACAATCTCCTGATCATCCACACTGGTCTGTACCTCTTTCCTCCTGAGTCTGCTCAGAGACTCTGGATTTCTGCTTCAGCCTTAGAATGTAGCCACATCTTCTACAGAATCTCCCATGGCAACAGACTCAGCCTGATTCAAAGATATTTAATTTTCTAGGCAATTTTATACTTTTATGAGAATGAAAACATATTTTAATTCCAAAGCATTCTATCCTTTTTCTGAACACTTAAAGTCTTCTCAAGCATATTGTCTATGAATAGTTAAGATGCATTGCTCATTAATTTTTTTGTAGTCCAACAATTTACAATTACTTCCAAATTTCCAGACCAATGCTTTTGCTTTTTCTCTTTTCTGCAACTCTTCAACATCATCATAAAACATGGCATGGAGAATTTAGTCAGAAGTTGTCAACCCTAGATTTAGTTTGGAATAACCTACAAAACTAAAAAATTCCAGAGGCCTGGTGTCACTCCCAGAAATGTGATGTAATTGATCTATATGGACTTGGACATCAATAATTTTTAAAGATCCTAGGTGATTCTAACGTTCAGATGGAGTGGATAAACCCTGAACTCAACTTCCAGAATCCACAGAAAAATGTGAACTCTTCTCCCAGTCTTTGGATATTGTAAACTCTCTCCTTGAAGCAAGTTAGATAACTAAAAATTTACAAATTGAAACCAGAAAAAGAGTTTTGTTTGTGGTTTGTACTCTTATTTAAGGCATTTATAAATACAAACAGTAAGAAGAGACAATTTTCTTCCTTGTTTATTCTGAAGAAATATTGCTGAGGAATGCTTTGCTTCATTTTTGTACTCTCCCTGTATTTTATTTCATAAGAATTTTAATATTTAATCCAGCCATTCGGAGCCAAGTCATTTATCCAGGTTAGGTCTTCTGGTAAAGTTTTATATTTTAAACATGTAGGTCCTGCACATTATATATTAGACTTATTTCAACATATAACAGAGGTTTGTGGCTATTATAAATGTGTGAATGGGATATTTTTTAAAAGATTTTACAATTTCCAATCAGTTATTGCTTATGTGTAGGAAAGTAATTTTCTAGTGTTGATCTTGTGCCAACTCATTTTACTCAATGATCTAGATTTTCAGTTAGCTCTGTTTTATTCCTTTTAAGATAATAATATAAAAGGACAATTTTGCACTCTCTTCCAATTATTCCTCCCCAATATTCACATCTCCTAATTCTGCTTTTATTGTTCTTTTGAATTGCCTAGGACTGTAGTATAATTTAAAATGCTTTTGGTGATAGTGAATGTACTGATCATTGTTGGTAGCTATTCCTTTGTTCTGTTTTTCAATCAGTGACTTGATTTTTAAAATCAGTTATACAAAATTCCCCGAAGTACCCCATTTGGTTCAGAGAAAACTGACCCAACTACAGCTACAAAGCTAAATTTTATTGATCGGAGACCTTCAAGATGGCAGAGGAGTAACACATGGAGATCACCTTCCTCCCCACAAATACATCAGAAATACATCTACATGTGGAACAACTCCTATAGAACACCCATTGAACGCTGGCAGAAGGCCTCAGACTTCCCAAAAGGCAAGAAACTCTGCACATACCTGGGTAAGGCAAAAGACAAAAGGAAAAACAGACAAAAGAATAGGGACGGGACCTGCACCTCTGGGAGGGAGCTGTGAAGGAGGAAAGGTTTCTACACACTAGGAAGCCCCTTCGCAGGTGGAGACGGGGGGTGGGGGGTGGGGGAGAAGCTTCGAACCACAGAGGAGAGCACAGCAACAGGGGGGCAGAGGGCAAAGTGGAGAGATTCCTGCACAGAGGTTCGGTGCCAACCAGCACTCACCAGCCCGAGAGGTTTGTCTGCTCCCCACCAGGGCAGTTGGGGGCTGGGAGCTGAGACTCCGGCTTCTTTAGAGACCAGATCCCAGGGAGAGAACTGGGGTTGGCTGCGTGAACACAGCCTGAAGGGGGTTAGTACGCCACAGCTAGCTGGAAGGGAGTCCAGGAAAAAGTCTGGACCTGCCTAAGAGGCAAGAGACCATTGTTTTGGGGTGCACCAGGAGAGGGGATTCAGAGCACCGCCTAAACAAGCTCCAGAGACCGGCATGAGCTGCGGCTATCAGTGCGAACACCAGAGACAGGCATGAGATGCTAAGGCTGCTACTGCAGCCACCAAGAACCCTGTGTGCAAGCACAGGTCACTATCCACACTTCCACTCACGGGAGCCTGTGCAGCCCGCCACTGCCAGCGTCCCGTGACCCAGGGACAACTTCCCCAGGAGAACACACAGCGTGCCTCAGGCTGGTGCAACGTCAGGCCACCCTCTGCTGCCACAGGCTTGCCCTGCATTCCGTACCCCTCCCTTCCCCCAGGCTGAGTGAGTCAGAGCCCCCTAATCAGCTGCTACTTTAACCCCATCCTGTCAGAGTGAAGAACAGCCACCCTCAGGTGACCTACACGCAGAGGCAGGGCCAAATCCAAAGCTGAACCACAGGAGCTGTGCAAAACAAAGAAGAGAAAGGGAAATATTTACCAGCAGCCTCAGGAGGAGTGGATTAAATCTCCACAATCAACTTGATGTAGCCTGCATCTGTGGAATACCTGAATAGACAATGAATCATCCCAAAATTGAGGCGGTGGACTTTGGGAACAATGATATATATATATATTTTTCCTTTTTCTCTTTTTGTGAGTGTGTATGTGTATGCTTCTTTGTGTGATTTTCTCTGTATACCTTTTCTTTTACCATTTGTGCTAGGGTTCTGTCTATCCTTTTTGTTTGCTTTTTTGTTTGTTTCTTTGTTTTTTAGTATAGTTTCTAGGGCTTGTTATCATTGGTGGATTTGTTTTTTCATTTGGTTGCTCTCTTCTTTCTTTTCTTTTTTTATTTTTTTTTTAACTTTTAAAAATTATTTTTTATTTTTTTCTTTTACTAAATATTTTATTTTATTCTTTCTTTCTTTCTTCTTTTCTCCCTTTTATTCCGAGGCATGTGTCTAACAGGGTCTTAGTGCTCCAGCCGGGTGTCAGGCCTGGGCCTCTGAGGTGGGAGAGCTGAGTTCAAGACATTGGTCCACCAGAGACCTCCCGGCTCCACGTAATATCAAATGGTGAGAGCTCTCCCAGAGATCTCCATCTCAACGCTAAGGCCCAGCTCCACTCAACGAGCATCAAGGTAGAGTGCTGGACACCCTATGCCAAACAACTAGCAAGACAGGAGTACAACCCCACCCATTAGCACAGAGGCTGCCTAAAATCATAATAAGGTCACCCAAAACACACGACTGGACATGATCCTCCCACTAGAAAGACAAGATCCAGCCTCGTCCATCAGAGCACAGGCACTACTCCCCTACACCAGAAAGCCTAGACAACCCACTGAACAAACCTTACCCACTGGGGACAGACACCAAAAACAACAGGAACTACAAACCTACAGCCTGCGAAAAGGAGACCCCAAACACAGTGAGTTAAGCAAAATGAGAAGACAGAGAAACACACAGCAGATGAAGGAGCAAGGTAAAAACCCACCAGACAAAACAAATGAAGAGGAAATAGGCAGACTACTGAAAAAAACTTCAGAGTAATGATAGTAAAGAAGATCCAAAATCTTGGAAATAGAATGGAGAAAATACAAGAAAACTTTAACAAGGACCTAAAAGAACTAAAGTGCAAACAAGCAATGATGAACACAATAAATGAAATTAAAAATTTTCTAGAAAGAATCAATAGCAAAATAACTGAGGCAGTAGAACGGATAAGTGACCTGGAAGATAAAATAGTAGAAATAACTACTGCAGAGCAGAATAAAGAAAAAGGATGAAAGAATTGAGGACAGTCTCAGAGACCTCTGGGACAACATTAAACGCACCAACATTCGAATTTTAGGGGTCCCAGAAGAAGAAAAGAAAAAGAAAGGGACTGAGAAAATATTTGAAGAGAATATACTTGAAAACTTCCCTAATATGGGAAAGGAAATAGTTAATCAAGTCCAGGAAGCACAGAGAATCCAATACGGGGAAAATTCAAGGAGAAACACACCAAGGCATATATTAATCAAACTATCAAAAATTAAATACAAAGAAAAAATATTAAAAGCAGCAAGGGAAAAACAACAAATAACATACAAGGGAATCCCTATAAGGTTAACAGCTGATCTTTCAGCAGAAACTCTGCAAGCCAGAAAGGAGTGGCAGGACATACTTAAAATGATGAAACAGAAGACCTACAACTAAGATTACTCTACCCAGCAAGGATCTCATTCAAATTATATGGAGAAATTAAAACCTTTACAGACAAGCAAAAAATAAGAGAATTCAGCACCACCAAACCAGCCTTACAACAAATGCTAAAGGAACTTCTTTAGGCAGGAAACACAACAGAAGGAAAAGACTACAAAACAAACCCAAAACAATTAAGAAAATGCTAATAGGAACATACGTATTGATAATTACCTTAAATGTAAATGGATTAAATGCTCCCACCAAAAGACATAGATTGGCTGAATGGATACAAAAACAAAACCCGTAAATATGTTGTCTACAAGAGACCCACTTCAGACCTAGGGACACATACAGACGGAAAGTGAGAGGATGGAAAAAGATATTCCATGCAAATGGAAATTAAAAGAAAGCTGGAGTAGCAATTCTCATATCAGACAAAATAGACTTTAAAATAAAGACTACTAAAAGAGACAAAGAATGACACTACATAATGATAAGGGATCAATCCAAGAAGATATAACAATTGTAAATATTTATGCACCCAACATAGGAGCACCTCAATACATAAGGCAAATGCTAACAGCCATAAAAGGGGAAATCGACAGTAACACAATAATTGTAGGGGACTTTAACACCCCTCTTTCACCAATGGACATATCATCCAAAATGAAAATAAATAAGGAAACAGAAGCTTTAAATGACACAATAGACCAGATAGATTTAATTGATATTTATAGGACATTCCATCCAAAAACAACAGAATACACTTTCTTCTCAAGTGCTTATGGAACATTCTCCAGGATAGATCATATCTTGGGTCACAAATCAAGCCTTGGTAAATTTAAGAAAATTGAAATCGTATCAAGTATCTTTTCCAACCACACGCTATGAAACTAGATATCAATTATCAGAAAAAACCTGTAAAATATACAAACACATGGAGGCTAAACAATACACTACTTAATAACCAAGAGATCACTGAAGAAATCACAGAGGAAATCAAAAAATACCTAGAAACAAATGACAATGAAAACATGATGATCCACAAGCTATGGGATGCAGCAAAAGCAGTTTTAAGAGGGAAGTTTATAGCAATAGAATCCTACCTCAAGAAACAAGAAACATCTCAAATAAACAACCTAACCTTGCACCTAAAGCAATTACAGAAGGAAGAACAAAAAAACCCCAAAGTTAGCAGAAGGAAAGAAATTCATAAAGATCAGATCCGAAATAAATGAAAAAGAAATGAAGGAAACAATAGCAAAGATCAATAAAAATAAAAGCTGGTTCTTTGAGAAGATAAACAAAATTGATAAACCATTCACCAAACTCATCAAGAAAAACAGGGAGAAGATTCAAATCAATAGAAATGAAAAAGGAGAAGTAACAACTGACACTGCAGAAATACAAAGGATCATGAAAGATTACTACAAGCAACTATATGCCAATAAAATGGACAACCTAGAAGAAATGGACAAATTCTTAGAAAACCACAACCTTCCGAGACTGAACCAGGAAGAAACAGAAAAAATAAAAGGCCAAACACAAGCACTGAAATTGAGACTCTGTTTAAAAATCTTCCAACAAACAAAAGTCCAGGACCAGATGGCTTCACAGGTGAATTCTATCAAACATTTAGAGAAGAGCTAACACCTATCCTTCTCAAACTCTTCCAAAATATAGCAGAGGGAAGAAAACTCCCAAACTCATTCAATGAGGCCACCACCATCAGCCTGATACCAAAATGAGACAAAGATGTCACTAAGAAAGAAAACTACAGGCCAGTATCACTGAGGAACATAGATGCAAAAATCCCCATCAAAATACTAGCAAACAGAATCCAGCAGCACATTAAAAGGATCATACACCATGATCAAGTGAGGTTTATCCCAGGAATGCAAGGATTCTTCAATATATGCAAATCAATCAATGTGATACAGCATATTAACAAACTGAAGGACAAAAACCATACGATCATCTCAATAGATACAGAAAAAGCTTTCAACCAAATTCATCACCCATTTATGGTAAAAACCATACAGAAAGTAGGCATAGAGGGAACTTACCTCAACAAAATAAAGGCCATATTTGACAAACCCACAGCCAACATCATTCTCAATGGTGAAAAACTGAAACCATTTCCACTAAGATCAGGAACAAAACAAGGTTGCCCACTCTCACCACTATTATTCAACATCGTTTTGGAAGTTTTAGCCACAGCAATCAGAGAAGAAAAAAGAATAAAACGAATCCAATTTGGAAAAGAAGTAAAGCTATCACTGTTTGCAGATGACATGATACTATACATAGAGAATGCTAAAGATGCTACCAGAAAACTACTAGAGCTAATCAATGAATTTGGTAAACTAGCAGGAACAAAATTAATGCACAGAAATCTCTTGCATGCCTATACACTAATGATGAAAAATCTGAAAGAGAAATTAAGGAAACACTCCTATTTAGCATTGCAACAAAAAGAATAAAATACCTAGGCATAAACCTACCTAAGGAGACAGAAGACCTGTATGGAGAAAACTATAAGACATTGATGAAAGAAATTAATTTTGATATAAACAGATGGAGAGATATACCATGTTCTTAGATTGGAAGAATCAACATTGTGAAAATGACTATACTACCCAAAGCAATCTACAGATTCAGTGCAATCGCTATCAAACTACCAATGGCATTTTTCACAGAACTAGAACAAAAAATTTCACAATTTGTATGGAAACACAAAGGACCCCGAATAGCCAAAGCAATCTTGAGAAAGAAAAACTGAGCTGGAGGAATCAGGCTTCCTGACTTCAGACTATACTACAAAGCTACAGTAATCAAGACAGTATGGTACTGGCACAAAACCAGAAATATAGATCAATGGACCAGGATAGAAAGCCCAGAGATAAACCCACACACATATGGTCACCTTATTTTTGATAAAGGAGGCAAGAATATACAATGGAGAAAGGACAGCCTCTTCAATAAGTGGTGCTGGGAAAACTGGACAGCTACATGTAGAAGAAGCAAATTAGAACAATCCCTAACACCATACACAAAAATAAACTCAAAATGGATTAAAGACCTAAATGTAAGGCCAGAGACTATAAAACTCTTAGAGGAAAACATAGGCAGGACACTCTGTGACATAAATCACAGCAAGATCCTTTTTGACCCAGCTCCTAGAGAAATGGAAATAAAAACAAAAATAAACAAATGGGACGTACTGAAACTTAAAAGCTCTTGCACAGCAATGGAGACCATAAACAAGACGAAAAGACAACCCTCAGAATGGGAGAAAATATTTGCAAACAAAGCAACTGAGAAAGGATTAATCACCAAAATATACAAGCAGCTCATGCAGCTCAATATCAAATAAACAAACAACCCAATCCAAAAATGGGCAGAAGACCTAAATAGACATTTCTCCAAAGAAGATATACAGATTGCCACCACACACATGAAAGGATGCTCAACATCAGTAATCATTTGAGAAATGCAAATCAAAACTACAATGAGGTATCACTTCACACCAGTCATAATGGCCATCATCAAAAAATCTACAAACAATAGATGCTGGAGAGGGTGTGGAGAAAAGGGAACCCTCATGCACTGTTGGTGGGAATGTAAATTGATACAGCCACTATGGAGAACAGTATGGAGGTCCCTTAAAAAACTAAAAATAGAACTGCCATATGACCCAGCAATCCCACTACTGGGCATATACCCTGAGAAAACCATAATTCAAAGAGTCATGTACCACAATGTTCATTGCAGCTCTATTTACAATAGCCAGGATATGGAAGCACCTAAGCATCCATCAACAGATGAATGGATAAAGAAGATGTGGCACATATATACAATGGAATATTACTCAGCCATAAAAAGAAACGAAATTGAGTTATTTGTAGTGAGGTGGATGGACCTAGAGTCTGTTATACAGAGTGAAGTAAGTCAGAAACAGAAAAACAAATACCATATGCTAACACATATATATGGAATCTAAAAAAAAAAAAAAAAAAGGTTCTGAAGAACCTAGGGCCAGGACAGGAATAAAGACGCAGACGTATAGAATGGACTTGAGGACATGGAGAGGGGGAAGTGTAAACTGGGACGGAGAGAGTGGCATGAACTTACATATACTACCAAATGTAAAATAGATAGCTAGTGGGAAGCAGCTGCATAGCACAGGGAGATCAGCTTGGTACTTTGTGACCACCTAGAGGGATGGGATAGGGAGGGTGGGAAGGAGATGCAAGAGGGAGGGGATATGGGGATATATGTATATGTATAGCTGATTCACTATATTATAAAGCAGAAACTAACCATTGTAAAGCAATTATACTCCAATAAAGATGTTAAAAAAATTATTTAAAAAAAGTAATCGATGACTCTTCTATCGTAATGTAGAAAAGTGAGAGTTTTAGCTCTAACTTTAGGCGAGAAATAAAGGCTTAGCTTTTTATATTATCTTTGATAAAATTTAAGAAAAAAAGAGACACAGCAAGAAGGTGTCAGTCTGCAAACCAAGAAGTGGGCTCTCAACAGAACCCAAGAATGCTGGTGCCCTGATTTTGGACTTCCCTAACTTCATAAACTGTGAGAAATAAATTTCTGTTTTTAAGCCAAAATAATAATAATAATAAATTTTATTGATCAAGAGTATTCCCATCACTCTTACCATAATGACTGGTCCAGTAACTCAGGTTTAAGCCAATCATCATAAGACATTACCCTTAGCCAAAGTGGAGAATTGAAATTGAACATATTTACTAATTTGGGGCCAACAGACATAGATAGCAACTTGCTAGAGGAGTCTGGGCATGAAGTTTCTTCTCTCTTAAAAGTGATCCACCAAAAGAGATAGATTTCTTTTTTTCTTTTGGACGTCCTGGTATGGGGGTGAGTTATCTGAAAAAATACTACCTCCATTTTTCCACCATGAAAAATAATAGAGCCTGAGAGTGAAGCAAACAAAGATACCACATATGAGTGAATTATAGGAAAACAGCGACAGTTTCAAGCCAATCCTGAAATTTGAAGCCAAGATGAATCCAATCCTGTGAGTTAATAAACTTTCTTATCATTTAAGCAAGTTTAATTTCCATTTTGTTATTTGCAGTTGAAAATATCATAGATGATACTTGACTATATGTGTTTAGAGTCTGGTTTTAATGAGGATGATTCTTACATTTTTTTGTAAGACATGACAAAAATATATATACATATTATGACAATGTTAAGTAATTTTTTACCTGTATATATCATGACAATGTTAAGTAATTATTTTTTTCTACTCCTAGCCTGATAAGGAGTTTTATTAGCTATACAGTTGACTTTTATAAATGTTGTTTGAAATCTAAATGACCAGGTGGATAGTCTCCTTTATTATGTTAATGAAGTGAATAACCGTAAGAGATAACCAATGTTGAAAATATCTTGGATTTCTCAAGTAAAATTTACTTGATCATTATATTATTCTTTGATACACTGACTTGTTCATTTATCATTATAATCTTCTGTAATGGGGATACATCGTGTCCACATTTGAAGACATTATTTTGCATTTCTGCACCAGGTTCTGTTAGTTGTTAATCCCTGCCCCTCACTGCTTCTTCCTCCCTGATTTTGTTTGGAGCAGCAATATACCCAACAAAATATAGTTGGTTACTCTTATTCACAGATTCTATATATATAAATTCAAGTGAGTTTGTAATGGTCCAAACACTTACCTTTATTCATGCTGGCTCCCAGGCATCTAGAGTACAGCAGGTCCTAGTCGTACCCCCAAGGCAGGTGAGACGGAAGCCAGTCCCCAGGCCATTGAGAAGCTGGAATGTTGGACCCATTCTCCAACTCTTTCCCTTCCCTGAGAAAAGCTGGAATTTGGGGGTTATCATCCTCTTGTTATGTTCTGAGCCAAAGGGAAATGTATGGTAAATGAATGTATACTAGTCCAAACTGTCATCTTTATTCTCAGTGGCTCCCACCTTGGAGCTCTTCCTTTTCAGGGCTCAGATTCAGCCAAGACAGATACCAGTCCCTCAGGCAGCCCCTTGAAATGTCAAAACTTTGGATGTAGGGTACAATCCTCTCCTTTCCTGCCCAGGAAGAAGCTGGGGACCTGGGGGGTTTCCTCTAGACCATGGTGCTATGCCAAGAGAAGGGATTATGGTGAGAGGGTGCCGCAAAATTTCCTACCAGCTTTGATGCAGCTGGTTTTGAGCTTTTCATGGGATGCAGGAGCCTTTCAGCTGGTGCCTGGATTTCTTGAAAAGGGAAACAGTCTGTGTATTGTTGTTGAAGAGGTTTGTCCATTGGTGGAAGGAAAGTCTGAAGCCTTCAGTTCTGCCATCTTGCTCATGTCCAACACCAACTCTTTTTTGAATAATATCAATGATCTCACTAAGTGAGTAATAAGTGAAGCATATGCTTATGATCAAACAGGAATGCTGTGGGTATGTATCAGGGTCTTCTATTCACAAACAGCACAAGTGAACTATGATTAATCACCAATCTAGAATTTATGGAAGGATGTGGGTTAGAAAACAACTATTGAAGGAAAAGACAAAAATGATATTTTAGGAAGAACAAGAATAAGGCAGCTCTGCAAATCTAAGTTTATAAATCAATAAATAATCTTTTCACGGTACAGTCATTGGGGCGGGGGGAATCATCAGCTTCACTTGTGTTTTACACATGATTCAAATTCAAGCGGAACTTCTTCATTTCCTGGCTTAGGTTATTTGCCTGCCTTAATTGACAGTCATACCAAGATTGCTTGTAGTTGAGAAGAGATGGTTCTAAAAGAAGAAAGAGGCACTTTTAGCAAGAGAAGGGAAAAATGCTAAGTGGGCAAAAAACACCAGAAGCCCACTAGACATCTTATGATTTTATTTAAATTTATGAATAACGATATCTTCACTTCTTTCTTTCAAAACTGTCACGTATATTTCTGATTCCAAAACTTCTGTTGTATTTCAGCAGCTTATAGGATAAAATTCCTAAACATTATATTTGAGAATTTTGTTAATCTGAACTCAGTTCGTACTTTCCTTCTCATCTCTTGCCTATTTGACCTCGGTGCACTCCTGCCATTATCACCCTGATTACACAGGCCTATTTCACATTTTTCAAATAGAACTTTGTATGTGCTATCCGTTTTCCTGGAATGCATTTACCACCACCATCCCCAGCCCTCCACCTTCTCTCCACTTTAACACCTACCCCAACTCAGAATTTAGAAGTTACCATCTCAGGGACGAAAAAACTTAGAGAAGCAAGGTGTATCTGCCAAACACCCCAACACAGATGCTCAACTCCCGACCACTGCATTCTGTATAAGCTTTGTCCAACTTATGCTCTAACATCTTCAGTGATAGAAAATGTATCACTTCTTGAAGCAGCTCATTTCAAATTCTGATAACTTTGACTTCTGGAAACGTCTGGAAGGGTAAGGCTAGAAAGATACAACTCATTCTTTAAGGTCTAGCTCATACATCACTTCTTCTATGAAACCTATTCTGACTTCCAGAAGACAATTAATCACTTACCCGTATGTACTCCCAAAGTACTTTGCTCCTAATAAGTGCAATAATATTACACTTTACAGTTACTTTTGCCTGCCTTTGTTCCTGACCCTGATTTTGACTTTCTTAAGGATGGGTAGTATGCATTAACTTTTGCTTTCTAGTGCCTAGCAGTGGAACAAATAGGGGGCAATCAATAAATCTTTGTTGAAGATAGACTAAATTGTACAATCTTTTAAAAAAATTTTTTTAACATCTTTATTGGAGTATCATTGCTTTACAACAGTCTGTTAGTTTCTGCTTTATAACAAAGTGAATCATCTATACATATACATATATCCCCATATCTCCTCCCTCTTGCGTCTTCCTCCCACCCTCCCTATCCCACCCCTCTAGGTGGTCACAAAGCACTGAGCTGATCTCCCTGTGCTATGTGGCTGCTTCCCACTAGCTATCTATTTTACATTTGGTAGTATATATAAGTCCATGCCACTCTCTCACTTCGTCACATCTTACCCTTCCCCCTCGCATGTCCTCAAGTCCATTCTCTATGTCTGCAGTCAGCATCTTTATTCCTGTCCTGGCCCTAGGTTTTTCAGAACCAACTTTTTTTTTTTTAGTTTCTATATATATGTGTTAGCATACAGTATTTGTTTTTCTCTTTCGGACTTACTTCATTCTGTATTCCAGACTCTCTAGGTCCACCCACCTCAGTACAAATAACTCAATTTCATTTCTTTATATTGCTGAGTAATATTCCATTGTATATATGTGCCACATCTTCTTTATCCATTCATCTGTCGATGGACCCTTAGGTTGCTTCCATATCCTGGCTATTGTAAATAGAGCTGCAGTGAACATTGTGGTACATGACTCTTTTTGAACTATGGTTTTCTCAGGGTATATGCCCAATAGTGGGATTGCTGGGTCATATGGTAATTCTATTTTTAGTTTTTTAAGGAACCGCCATACAGTTCTCCATAGTGGGTGTATCAATTTACATTCCCACCAACAGTGCAAGAGGGTTCCCTTTTCTGCACAACCTCTCCAGCACTTATTGTTTGTAGATTTTTTGATGATGGCCATTATGACTGGTGTGAAGTGATACCTCATTGTAGTTTTGATTTGCATTTCTCAAATGATTACTGACGTTGAGCATCTTTTCATGTGTTTGTTGGCAATCTGTATATCTTCTTTGGAGAAATGTCTAGGTCTACTGCCCATTTTTTGGTTGGGTTGTTTGTTTTTTTGATATTGAGCTGCATGAGCTGCTTGTACATTTTGGAGATTAATCCTTTCTCAGTTGCTTTGTTTGCAAATATTTTCTCCCATTCTGAGGGTTGTCTTTTCATCTTGTTTGTGGTCTCCTTTGCTGTGCAAAAGCTTTTAAGTTTCAGTAGGTCCCATTTGTTTATTTTTGTTTTTATTTCCATTTCTCCAGGAGCTGGGTCAAAAAGGATCTTGCTGTGATTTATGTCACAGAGTGTCCTGCCTATGTTTTCCTCTAAGAGTTTTAAAGTGACCTTACATTTAGGTCTTTAATCCATTTTGATTTTATTTTTGTGTATGGTGTTAGGGAGTGTTCTAATTTCATTCTTTTACATGTAGCTGTCCAGTTTTCCCAGCACCACTTATTGAAGAGGCTGTCCTTTCTCCATTGTATATTCTTGCCTCCTTTATCAAAAATAAGATGACCATATGTGTGTGGGTTTATCTCTGGGCTTTCTGTCCTGGTCCATTGATCTACATTTCTCGTTTTGTGCCAGTACCGTACTGTCTTGATTACTGTAGCATTGTAGTATAGTCTGAAGTCAGGGAGCCTGATTCCTCCAGCTCAGTTTTTCTTTCTCAAGATTGCTTTGGCTATTCGGGGTCTTTTGTTTTTCCATACAAATTGTGAACTTTTTTGTTCTAGTTCTGTGAAAAATGCCATTGGTAGTTTGATAGCGATTGCACTGAATCTGTAGATTGCTTTGGGTAGTATAGTCAGTTTCACAATGTTGATTCTTCCAATCCAAGAACATGATATATCTCTTCATCTGTTTCTATCATCTTTAATTCCTTTCATCAGTGTCTTATAGTTTTCTGCATATAAGTCTTTTGTCTCCTCAGGTAGGTCTATTCCTAGGTATTTTATTCTTTTTGGTGCAATGGTAAATCGGAGTGTTTCCTTAATTTCTCTTTCAGATTCTTCATCATTAGTGTATAGGCATGCAAGCGATTTCTGTGCATTAATTTTGTATCCTGCTACTTTACCAAATTAATTGATTAGCGCTAGTAGCTTTCTGGTAACATCTTTAGGATTCTCTATGTATAGTATCATGTCATCTCCAAACAGTAACAGCTTTACTTCATTTCTGATTTGGATTCCTTTTATTTCTTTTTGTTCTCTGATTCCTGTGGCTAAAACTTCCAAAACTATGTTGAATAACAGTGGTGAGAGTGGGCACCTTGTCTTGTTCCTGATCTTAGTGGAAATGGTTTCAGTTATTCACCACTGAGAACGATGTTGGCTGTGGGTTTGTTGTATATGGCCTTCATTATGTTGAGGTAAGTTCCCTCTATGCCTACTTTATGGAGGGTTTTTATCATAAATGGGTGTTGAATTTTGTTGAAAGCTTTTTCTGCATCTATTGAGATGATCGTATGGTTTCTGTCCTTCAGTTTGTTAATATGGTGTATCACATTGATTGATTTGCATATATTGAATCCTTGCATTCCTGGGATAAACCCCACTTGATCATGGTGTATGATCCTTTTAATGTGCTGTTGGATTCTGTTGGCTAGTATTTTGTTGAGAATTTTTGCATATATGTTCCTCAGTGATATTGGCCTGTAGTTTTCTTTCTTAGTGACATCTTTGTCTCATTTTGGTATCAGGCTGATGGTGGTCTCATAGAATGAGTTTGGGAGTGTTCCTTCCTCTGCTATATTTTGGAAGAGTTTGAGAAGACAGGTGTTAGCTCTTCTCTAAATGTTTGATAGAAATCGCCTGTGAAGCCATCTAGTCCTGGGGTTTTATTTGTTGGAAGATTTTTAATCACAGTATCAATTTCAGGGCTTGTGATTGGACTGTATATTTTCTATTTCTTCCTGGTTCAGTCTCGGAAGTTTGTGGTTTTCTAAGAATTTGTCCATTTCTTCCGGGTTGTCCATTTTATTGGCATATAGTTGCTTGTAGTAATCTCTCATGATCCTTTGTATTTCTGCAGTGTCAGTTGTTACTTCTCCTTTTTCATTTCTATTGATTTGAATCTTCTCCCTGTTTTTCTTGATGAGTTTGGCGAATGGTTTATCAATTTTGTTTATCTTCTCAAAGAACCAGCTTTTATTTTTATTGATCTTTGCTATTGTTTCCTTCATTTCTTTTTCATTTATTTCGGATCTGATCTTTATGATTTCTTTTCTTCTGCTAACTTTGGGGGTTTTTTCTTCTTCCTTCTGTAATTGCTTTAGGTGCAAGGTTAGGTTGTTTATTTGAGATGTTTCTTGTTTCTTGAGGTAGGATTCTATTGCTATAAACTTCCCTCTTAAAACTGCTTTTGCTGCATCCCATAGCTTGTGGATCATCGTGTTTTCATTGTCATTTGTTTCTAGGTATTTTTTGATTTCCTCTTTGATTTCTTCAGCGATCTCTTGGTTATTAAGTAGTGTATTGTTTAGCCTCCATGTGTTTGTATTTTTTACAGGTTTTTTCTGGTAATTGATATCTAGTTTCGTAGCGTGTGGCCGGAAAAGATACTTGATATGATTTCAATTTTCTTAAATTTACCGAGGCTTGATTTGTGACCCAAGATATGATCTATCCTGGAGAATGTTCCATAAGCACTTGAGAAGAAAGTGTATTCTGTTGTTTTTGGATGGAATGTCCTATAAATATCAATTAAATCTATCTGGTCTATTGTGTCATTTAAAGCTTCTGTTTCCTTATTTATTTTCATTTTGGATGATCTGTCCATTGGTGTCCATTTTGGATGATTTGTCCGTTGTAAAATCCCCTACAATTATTGTGTTACTGTCGATTTCCCCTTTTATGGCTGTTAGCATTTGCCTTATGTATTGAGGTGCTCCTATGTTGGGTGCATAAATATTTACCATTGTTATATCTTCTTCTTGGATTGATCCCTTACCATTATGTAGTGTCCTTCTTTGTCTCTTTTAGTAGTCTTTATTTTAAAGTCTATTTTGTCTGATATGAGAATTGCTACTCCAGCTTTCTTTTAATTTCCATTTGCATGGAATATCTTTTTCCATCCCCTCACTTTCAGTCTGTATATGTCCCCAGGTCTGAAGTGGGTCTCTTGTAGACAGCATATATACGGGTCTTGTTTCTGTATCCATTCAACCAGTCTATGTCTTTTGGAAGGAGGAGTTAATCCATTTACATTTAAGGTTATTATCGATATGTATGTTCCTATTAGCATTTTCTTAATTGTTTTGGGTTTGTTATTGTAGGTCATTCGTTCTCTTGTGTTTCCAGCCTGGAGAAGTTCCTTTAGCATTTGTTGTAAGGCTGGTATGGTGGTGCTGAATTCTCATGGCTTTTGCTTGTCTGTAAAGGTTTTAATTTCTCTGTTGAATCTGAATGAGATCCTTGCTGGGTAAAGTAGTCTTGGTTGTAGGTTTTTCCGTTTCATCATTTTAAATATGTCCTGCCACTTCCTTCTGGCTTGCAGAGTTTCTGCTGAAAGATCAGCTGTTAAGCTTATAGGGATTCCCTTGTATGTTATTTATTTTCCCCTTGCTGCTTTTAATATTTTTTCTTTGTATGTAATTTTCAATAGTTTGATTAATATGTGTCTTGGCATGTTTCTCCTTGGATTTATCCTGTATGGGACTCTCTGCACTTCCTGGACTTGATTGACCATTTCTTTTCCCATATTAGGGAAGTTTTCAAGTATAATCTCTTCAAATATTTTCTCAGACCCTTTCATTTTCTCTTCTTCTTCTGGGACCCCTATAATTTGAATATTGGTGTGTTTAGTGTTGTTCCAGAGGTCTCTGAGACTGTACTCAATTCCTTTCATTCTTTTCTCTTTATTCTGCTCTGCAATAGTTATTTCCACTATTTTATCTTACAGGTCACTTATCCGTTCTACTGCCTCAGTTATTTTGCTATTGATTCCTTCTAGAGAATTTTTAATTTCACTTATTGTGTTGCTCATCATTGTTAGTTTGCTCTTTAGTTCTTCTAGGTCCCTGTTAAACATTTCTTGTATTTCTCCATTCTATTTGCAAGATTTTGGATCTTCTTTACTATCAGTACTCTGAATTCTTTTTCAGGTAGACTGCCTATTTCTTCATTTGTTTGTTCTGGTGGGTTTTTATCTTGCTCCTTCATCTGCTGTGTGTTTCTGTCTTCTCATTTTGTTTAAATTACTGTGTTTGTGGTCTCCTTTTCTCAGGCTGCAGGTTCGTAGTTCCTGTTGTTTTTGGTGTCTGCCACCCGTGGCTAAGGTTGGTTCAGTGGGTTGTGTAGGCTTCCTGGTGGAGGGGACTAGTACCTGTGTTCCGGTGGATAAGGCTGGATCTTGTCTTTCTGGTGTGCAGAACCGTGTCTGGTTTTGTGTTTTGGGGTGTATGTGACCTTATAATTATTTTAAGCAGCCTCTGTGCTAATGGTGGGGTTGTGTTCCTATCTTGCTAGTTGATTGGCATAGGGTGTCCAGCACTGTAGCTTGCTGGTCGTTGAGTGGAACTTGGTCTTAGCATTGAGATGGAGATCTCTGGGAGAGCTTTCGCCATTTGATATTACATGGAGCAGGGAGGTCTCTGGTGAACCAATGTCCTGAACTCGGCTCTCCCACCTCAGAGGCACAGGCCTGACACTCGGTCGGAGCAGCAAGACCCTGTCAGCCACATGGCTCAGAAGAAAAGGGAGAAAAAACAAAAGAAAGAAAAAACATAAAATAAAATAAAGTTATTAAAATAAATAATAATTATTTTAAAATTTTTAATAATTAAAAGTAAAAAAAAAAAAAAAAAACAGAAGAGAGCAATGAAACCAAAAATCAAATCCACCAATGATTACAAACACTGAAAACTATATTAAAAAAAAAAAAAGACAGAATCCTAGGACAAATTGTAAAAGCAAAGCTATACAGATAAAATCACACAAAGAAACATACTCATACACACTCACAAAAAGAGTAAAAGGAAAAAATATATATGTCAGTGCTCCCAATGTCGACTGCCTCAATTTTGGCATGATTCGTTGTCTATTCAGGTATTCCACAGATGCAGGGTACATCAAGTTGATTGTGGAGATTTAATCCACTGCTCCTGAGACTGCTGGGAGAGATTTCTCTTTCTCTTCTTTATTCGCACAGTTCCTGGTGTTTAGCTTTGGATTTGGCACCGCCTCTGCGTGTAGGTCGCCTGCGGGCATCTGCTCATTGCTCAGACAGGACATGGTTAAAGTAGCAGATAACTGGGGGCTCTGGCTCACTCAGGCTGGGGGGAGGGAGGGGTACAGAATGCGGGGCAAGCCTGTGGCGTTAGAGGCTGGCGTGACATTGCAACAGCCTGAGGCACGCCATGTGTTTTCCCGGGGAAGTTGTCGCTGGATCACGGGACCCTGGCAGTGGCGAGGTGCACAGGCTCCCAGGAGGGGAACTGCTTGCACACAGGCTTCTTGATGGCTGCAGCAGCAGCCTTAGCATCTCATGCCCATCTCTGGTGTCTGCGTTGATAGACGTGGCTCGTGCCCGTCTCTGGAGTTCATTTGCATGGTGCTCTGAATCCCCTTTCCTCGCGCACCCCGAAACAATGGTCTCTTGCCTCTTAGGCAGTTCCAGACTTTTTCCTGGACTCCCTCCCAGCTAGCTGTGGTGCATTAGCCCCCTTCAGCCTGTGTTCACGCAGCCAACCCCATCCTCTCCCTGGGATCTGACCTCCGAAGACCGAGCCTCAGCTCTCAGCCCCTACCCGCCCGGGCGGGTGAGCAGATAAGCCTGTCAGGCTGGTGAGTGCTGGTCAGCACCGATCCTCTGTGCGGAAATCTCTCCGCTTTGCCCTCTGCACCCCTGTTGCTGCGCTCTCCTCTGTGGCTCCGAAGCTTCCCCCCACCCACTCCCCGTCTCCGCCCGCGTAGGGGCTTCTTAGTGTGTGGAAACTTGTCCTCCTTCACAGCTCCCTGCCAGAGGTGCAGGTCCTGTCCTTATTCTTTTGTCTCTGTTTTTCCTTTTTTCTTTTGCCCTACCCAGGTACATGGGGAGTTTCTTGCCTTTTGGGAAGTCTGAGGTCTTCTGCCAGCATTCAGTAGGCGTTCTGTAGGAGTTGTTCCACATGTAGATGTATTTCTGATATATTTGTGGGGAGGAAGGTGTCTCTACGTCTTACTCCTCCGCCGTCTTGAAGGTCTCACCCCCAAATTTTTATGTTAGTAGTTTCACATGAGAAAATTTCAAAAAAACAGGCAGTATAATACAATAGATTTTATAACTGTAAGCACTGCAATATAAACTTACTCCTGTGTGGTCCCAAAGTATTTTGCTCATATGAATCTAATTGTACTTGTTACAATCTATTACTTATGTCTGCCTTTGCTTCCCCAACTGCAGTGCTTACAGTCAACATATAAAATCTATTGTATTGTATTGCTTATCTCATTCAAATATTCTCATATGTATATTTACAGAATCTTTTGATTTTGTTCCTAACCAAGCTCACTTATCTATTTAAAATTTAGAAACAAATATTTTACTATACAACTGTGACTAATGTAACAATAGTGCTCAATCTTGTTATTAGAGCCAAAAACAGCAAGAAAACATTAATTCCTCATTCTTACTTATTCCAGCTCATTTACATTTGTTGTGTTTAGGTTTAGTAGGTTGATTAATTGAGTAAACTTTTGGCTGCAATAATAAAAGTCAGAATAACAATAGATTAATCCACATAGAAATTTAATTCTCTCTTACATACAGTCAGAGCAAAAAATATTCCTGGTGTGATACAGTGGCTGTATCAGGCTCTATCAGTGCAAGGGTCCCAGCCTCCTTCTATCTTGCTTGTCTGCTACACTCAGTGTGCTGCTTCCATTAGAAATTCCACTCCTAAAAGGGAACCCTCTTGCACTGTTGATGGGAATGTAAATTGATACAGCCACTGTGGAGAACAGTATGGAGGTTCCTTAAAAAACCAAAAATAGAATTACCATATGACCCAGAAATCCCACTACTGGGCATATAAACAGAGAAAACCATAATTCAAAAAGACACATGCACCCCAATGTTCATTGCAGCACTATTTACAATAGCCAGGTGATGGAAGCAACCTAAATGCCCATCGACAGATGAATGGATAAAGAAGATGTGGTACATATATACAATGGAATATTACTCAGCCATAAAAAAGGAATGAAATTTGGTCATTTGTAGAGACATGGATGGACCTAGAGACTGTCATACAGAGTGAAGTAAGTCAGAAAGAGAAAAACAAATATTGTATATTAACACATATATGTGAAACCTAGAAAAATGGTACAGGTGAACCAGTTTGCAGGGCAGAAATAGAGACACAGATGTAGAGAACAAACGTATGGACACCAAGGGGGGAAAGTGGCGGGGGACGGTGATGTGATGAATTGGGAGATTGGGACTGACATATATACACTAATATGTATAAAATGGATAACTAATAAGAACCTCCTGTATAAAAAAATAAATAAAATTAAATTAAAAAATTAAAAAAAAAAAACCACTCCTTTTTGATATCAGCATTCCAGCTAGCAAGACTGCGAGAGGCAAAAATATAGGACATCACTTTGCCTCCTAAGGCATGGCCTGAAAGTCATCCATGTCACATTCTCTCAAATCCCATTGCTTAGAAGGTAGTCACATGGCTATACCTAAATGCAGGGAAAGCTGGGAAATAATGTCTTCAGCTGTCACGTATGTATTCTTAACATTGAAAGGGTGGGAATGGAAATGTAAGACAGCTAGCAGTGTCTGCTGAAGTTGGGTTCATTCTCATTTTGTTACCATCCTGATGTCAAATGGTAATATACAGCAAATATCAATATAATGTCTAATTCCTTTGCTTATTGGAAGAAGAGAACACCAATCTTTTTGGCAAATCATGTGATCTTCTAAGAGCGTCTTTTTAAAATATTTAATTAATTAATTAATTAATTTTATTCTTGGCTGTGTCTGGTCTTAGTTGTGGCATGCAGGATATTCATTGTGGCACGTGGGCTCTTAGTTGTGGCACGTGGGCTTCTCTCTAGTTGTGGTGTGCGGGTTTTCTCTCTCTAGTAGACACGCGGGCTCAGTAGTTGTGGTGTGCGGGCTTAGTTGCCCTGCAGCATGTGGGATCTTAGTTCCCCTACCAGGGTTTGAACCCACGTCCCCTGCTTTGGAAGGTAGACTGTTCACCACTGGACCACCAGGGAAGTCCCTAAGAGCTTCTTATAGTTGGAAGTTATACAAAATCCGGCATACTAACGGTGCTGACATACTGTCATTTAGCTATTTGCAGGACAACATTTACATGCAGTAGTAATATTTTATTTTTTTTTATTGACTGGTGTATAATAATAAAAGTATAATATAATATACTTTATATTATAAAATAGGCCATTAATACTGGTATTATCCTAAAATTTAAAACTTCCTTTCCTCACCTCTACCCCAGTTTTTTCTGTTTTGTTCCCACTACATTTCTATTATTACATTTTTAACACATGCCTAGTACATAAAACAACAGTATAGGTTTATACTGTTTAAAGAATACTTTGAAAAGTATTGTTACCATTTAACAGTATTTATTATAATTATTATAGTAAACAGCTACCTCTCATATAGTCTCTGAAAAAAAACCAATCTCACATAAATTTCTTCTTATTGAATGCATTAGTAGGCAAAAAAAATTATTTGAGGGGACCCTTGGGAGTACACAGGAAACAAGGAAAAGTAACTTAAGAAAACTTGAAAAACATGCAAAACACAAGTATAGCAGGATAAGGACTCCTACATCCCCCAACCCTGCTGAATAGAATAGAATGTTTCTAACATTTCCATGCCCTATCTTTCTTCTTAAACTGCCCTCAGATACACTTCCTCCAAAACCATTTCTCCATCATCACTACGTTCCTCCCATTTCTGTGACTAACTGGAATAGATGATTTTCTCCTCTCTCTACTATTCCACATGAAAGAATAAGAATGCACACAGACTACTGAAGCAAGAAAATATAAACTCATAAATAATGTAATATAGTTACACATTAATAAAATTGATTTTCCTGAGGGACACTGAGAAAGCAGGTTGTTAGTATATAGTCTCACCATGTGTGTATTTATTTACATCTATTTTTTTCTTATAAAAATAATAAATCTTCAAGGTGGGCAAAATCAAACAGTACAGAAATATGTCATAGAGAGTGAAAATTCATTAATATTGATAATGACCTTTGAAAACTGCATCCTATATTGTCTTAATGATAACCCAGAACCTTTAAGAAACATTTCAATTATTCCTCTGTGTAACAAGGCAGATAATTATACAACAAATATATGATCTCAAATATTAGTTACATTCTAATATCTGGAAAATCAGTGTGTGTGTGTGTGTGTGTGTGTGTGTGAGTTTGGTTCCTGAAATTGCTAAATAAATAAATCATTCTTGAATCAGTAAATAATAGATAATTATTAGTGTGTGCTTTTACATGATTTATTCATATAAAGATAATGCTCAGTATTGGTGTGGATAATATGAAATATTCACACCCTCTTTGTGAGCATATACAGGGGTATATGCTTTTTCTGGAGTACAATCTGTCAAAAAGCATCAAAAGCTAGAGCATATTCTTATACTGTGTGAATGACTAAGAAATTACATTTATAAGAATTTATTTATTTTTAATATGTATTTATTTATTTATTTGGTTGTGCCGGGTCTCAGTTGAGGCAGGCGGACTCCTTAATTGTGGCTCGCCAGCTTACAGGGATTTATTTTAAGAAAATAATTAGAGGTGTGCTCAAAGACCTATGTCTTTGAGGTATTTGTACTAGTAAATGCCATTTCATTGTGGTATTTGTAGTAGTAAAAATTTTAAACATGCTAAATTTCAAACAAAGGGAGATGGCCAAAGAAATATAGTTGATCTAACTAATGAAAAACCAGAAATTCATTAAAAATCACAATCTCATAAGCTTTATAATATTGGAAAACATCAAATGAAACAAAAGTAGCGTAAAGTTGATTATACAGTGTCATAGCAATTTATTTGTGCATATTTATATGCATATAAATTGAACAGAAAATTTTTAAAAAAATTAACAGCATTTAAACTTTCTTTTGTTATGTTTCTGTATTTTTCAACATTTTCTAACTTTTTATTTATAAATTATACATCAAAAAGAGCCATTATGTGTATAGTTCCCCTAAGACCTTTTTCATCCCATTGAGTGCTATTATGTTGTAATAGAGAATAGAACATGCTGGTATCTATGAGACAGGAGTGTAAGTGATTGGTGTAACATCTGTACAAGGCTTAGTAGATGGACCCCCACTGTGCAGAAATAAAAGAGGTACCATTAATTTTGTAGTTGATGTGAAAATTGCCCTTGAGTTTATATAGTGCACAACTCACATGGTTATATTAGGAAGCCATTACATTAGGTAGGAGACTAAGAAGTGATAAGAATGAGGAGGATACAGAAAATCTCTTGTTATTAACATTTAGCCTCTGTATCAGAAGGGATGGGTGTATTCTAATTCAGGATTCATTAAACTATGACCAACTCAGGCCCATCACATTTTGTAAAAAAAAAAAAAGTTTTATTGGAACACAGAATGCTCATTTGTTTATCTCTTGCCTATTGCTACTTTTACACTACAACAAAAGAGCTGAGTATTTGTGAGGGTATAGCCTGCAAAGCCGAAATCCTCACTATGTTATTCTAGATGGAAAAGGTTTGCCAGCCCCTGCTCAAAGTATACTGCAATCATGAAAACAAATCAACAACAAAAAAACAAGTAAATGAAAATCTCAAAAAGTATAGTAGTTATTATACTGCCCAACAATATTTTTTGTTCTCCTTTCCATCAGGAGGATTGCACTTTCTTGACCTCTTGAATTTAGGCAAGGCTATAGGACTTGCTTTAGCAATAAAATGTGACCAGAGCACCATGAATCACTTCCTGGTTGAACTATTAAAGATATAATAAGGTATAAATAAAAGTATGTATTCCCATCCTCTATCGCATTCTACTGCTATAGTTATTAAAGATCTGATGAAGTAGAGGTGTAATCTAGGATGCTGAACCCCACCATGTAGAACAATTGCCTTGGAGACAGCTGCCTGGAAAGCTGCCAACCCCAGCAGAAATTGAGAAAGAAACAAATCTTTGATGTTTTAAGCCACTGAGATTTGGGGCTGTTTATTACCATAATATTTACCCAGCTTATTGTGACTGATACAGGGAGTAATGTTTTGTTTTAAACCATGTATTAACGGTTAATAGATTCACAATAAAATACCAGGCAACCGTTTCTTCAACTGCCTTAGCATGTGAACATGATAGATATAGAATAGATTTCCTCAATGAAATTTGTGACTACTATCTTAAATGCAGCTAAAATTTTAAGAAATGAGAAAGTGTATATATTCTTACTAATACTCCCATACCAACATATTTTAGAGTTGGCAAACCATTACAGAATTAAGATAGTTTGTCAAAGAATTATAGTCACAAGAAAGAAATAATAATTAAAATTAGATATATATCATCAAAAATAAATATTTGATATAATGCTGTTTAAATTATTAGCTATTTATTCCTACCTCAGGTTTAAGAAAAACTCTACTTTTCATAATTCTATGATTTTTATTTTTTTTTTTTACCATTACCATTTGTGCTATAGCAAAACAGCAAATTGACTGGAGCTAGTAGCTCATTATTTTAACAATGATGAAGTTCACAATATTGTTTGTTCCTTTTGAACTGTAGCACAAAAGAAAATGGGTTTTAAAAACTGAAGTTTGAATTAGATGGAACTTTTTGTTTTCGTTTAATGGTATCAGTGCTGGGTTAATTAAGCTCACAAGCCTGGGCTTTTCATAGCAGTCATTAATTTTCCATGAGGTTGAAATTGAGATAGTGTGGAAGATTTCACCATCATGTCATACTAAATATTTGAATGCGGTTTGACCAAATTTCTCCAGCATATAATCTTCTTATCCCCCCAAAACAGCTAAAGCATCATTTGTGAATATGAAAAATTTCCCAATCATTTAAATTTAGGATTCATAGCTTTTCATGTAACCTAAGTTTCTAGGCTCTCTTAGATAAATGGAAATAAAAAGTGTTGACAGAAGGAAAAAACTTTAAATTCTGACATTTGATAAGTCTTGAGGAAATGTATCCTGTATCTATTTCCCTTTTTGTAAAAAGGATTATGGTGTGCTTTCCATTTAGAAAGTATTAAAAACATAACTTGTATTTTAAAAATCACAGGGAGTGAAATAAGTTATACATGCATACACATATATACACACACATACATATAATCTACAGATGATAATTGATAACTATTTAAAAATGAATTTATAGTAATTACATTTTAAAACATATGAAAAGTTGATAAGGGAAATAATTTGGGCAGAGCACACTTCAAACGAGATAACCTCATCATAAAATTTCTATCATCATTAATATTCTCCCTCAACTGTTGTAGCATGTTTGTTTTATAAACTGAGTCACAAAGGATTCTTTTTTCAAACTCAAATTGGTAAAACTATTTGGAGCATGAAAGAAAAGATCAGAAGGGCCAGCTGGGAACAAAGCACAGTGATCAGAATTCAGGATAACCTACAACACATAATAATCCTAATTACCAGTCTTTAATTAAACCAAATACACTGAATAAGTTTCATACTTCCCATCTTCCTGACTATTGGGCTGAGAGTGTTTTGATTTTGCCTGACCCCAGGAGGGTCAAGGAGGCAATTGCATTGAGTGATTTTTTTCTCTAAAGAAAAAGCCAATGTTAATTTCCACCTGTGTTAAATTTGGTCAACATTACGCAATGTTACTGTTTCCCTGATAACCTTAGGTTTCTTCTAAAACAGTTTTTTTGTTTGTTTGTTCTGTGATTTTTTTTGTTTTTGTTTTTGTTTTGGTGTATAAGCAGGCCTGATTTTTTTAGTTGCACTTTTCAACTTTAGGCTTTATTTTTTTCATTTGCTTGATTTTTCATTGATTTCTAGAACATTAATATACTGCAGTATAGCATTTAACACCTGTTTGCTAGACCTTACCTGCACTCTCACAGAGATGGAACTCCTGTGTCTTAGTCCATTTGGGCTGCTATAGTAGAATATCATATATGACTGTCTTCTTGCTGTGTTCTCACATGGCAGGAGAGGTAAGAGAGCTCTGTAGGATCTTTTCAGAAGGGCACTAATCCAATTCATGATAGCTCCATCCTCATGACCTAATCACCTGTCATAAGCCCTACCTCCAAATACCATCACATTGGGGATTAGGTTTCAACATATGAGCACCCATGTCCTGCAGGTACCAGTGGCCCGCCTTTGAAACCACTTTGAGCCCCTACCCCAGACCTTACACTCTGGGTCTGTGATAGGAGTAGCAGCTCTGATGATCTCCGAATCATCTTCAGCCTCATTCTTCCATTGTCTTAGAGAATAGTTCAAGCTTTCTTGAGGTGTCTAATTCATACTAATCGTATCAGATGGTTGCTTGGCCACATCCTTAGTGTTTTCATTCTTTGTAATATGAATAGGCTGAGCATTTTCCAAATCTTTAACTTCTGCTTCCTTTTTTGCATTAAATTAACAACTCTATCTTTACATTAATTCTCTCTTCTCTCATTTTAATATAAGCAGTCAGGATGAACAAAGCCACATCTTCAACACTTTACTTAGAAATAGCTTCAACAAAATATTCATTTTTATCACTTGTAAGGTCCACCTTCCACAAAACACTAGAACACGAACTCAATTCAGCCAAATTCTTTGCCAATTTACAACAAGGATTGCCTTTTCTCCATTGTCCAATAACATGTTCCTCATTTCTTTCTGAGACCTCTTCATAATGGCCTTTACTGTCCGTATTTTTATCAACATTTCTGTTCAGGATTATTTAAGTATTTTCTAAAAAGGTTGAGACTTTCTCTCCAGCTCCCCTCTTTTCTGTGTGAGCTCTCACCAGAATTGACTTTAAAGGTCCTTTCATGGCAATGTAGGTTTTTTTTAGAATGAGCCTTAAATCTCTTTCAGACTCTACTCATTACCCAGATCCAAAGCTGCTTCCACATTTTTAGTTATTTATTATAGCAGCACCCTACTGCTGGTACCAATTTCTGTCATGGTTGGTTTGGGCTGCTATAATGGAATGGGTAGCTTATAAACAACAGAAGTTTTTTCCTTAGAGTTCTGGAGGATGGGAAGTCTAAGAACAAGGAGTCAGCTTATTCAGTGTCTGATGAGAACCCATTTCCTGGTTCATAGACAACATCTTCTCCCTATGTCCTCACATGGCAGAGGGGGTAGCGGAGCTCTCTGGAGTCCCTTTTATAAGGGCACTGATCTCTTTGATGAGAGCTCCACTCTCATGACCTAATCACTTCCCAAAGGCCTTACCTCCAAATATCATCACACGGTTTCAACATATGAATTTAGAGGGGAAACAACATTCAGTCTAAAGCACTCTGTAACTATGTTTATGCTCTGTGGTCCTAGTTATTTTTCCTCAGCCCTGGAATGTTGATAGGAGATATGGAAATGTTGAGTGGCATTGGGAGTTTAATTTTACTAACAGTTAAGCTGTTAAGGGGTGGCTAGCTCCTGCCATTGAGATCTCAGGGAGCTCTTTTTGGTAGAAAACTTTCTAAGGCAATTTTTTCGCTTGGATTCTCTAAGACAGTCCAATGTCCTGTATAAAAATAGTTTTTGTTTGTTGCCTGTTTGTTTTGTTTAAGTCAATACAAAGTAATGTCTGTTCTTTCAGAAATTCCAGTACCAAAGTAATACCATAGGATTGGCCTTGGTCATTCAACATAAATATCATCAATGTTGAAATTGCCATATACGGTTTCAAAACACAAATTTATTATTCGACATGAGACACAATGTCTTATCTGAGGAAGAGATACATTTTGCTTTTTGATGCCTTTGTCTAAACAGAGCCTTCTTACTAATGTCCCAAAATGTCAATCTATTTTATTTTAAGTAATACAGTCTTGGAGGAATAACACAAATTTTAATGAAAATATTACAAGCAGTACATGTAAATTCTAGTAACAATTAATGACATTTCTTAATATCGTGGTAACATTGTTCCTCTATGTGATGGTAGGAAACTAGCTAACAATGTGTGACAGCTACTGCTGAACTTATTCAGACTGAAAATATGTTTAAGTAGCTTTCTCTTCTAGTATAGAGAAGATATCTGGGAAAGCAATCTTTTTCATTTTAATTCTGATAACTTGGTGACTTGGCATGTGTCCAACTCTGATTTTTTAAAACTGGATCGAAACCAGGTTACTGTATGTCAGTCTTCCCTGTGAATTATTTATAAGAGTAAGAAAGAGCCAACACTTGATCTCCTAAGGAACATTAACACATGGGGGATACAACAGTCTTACAAAAGAAAATGAGAGTTTGAAAGGAATAAAGCTTATGACTAGTGAACTCTGAGAACATAAAGTACTTTGAAACCAAAAATATATCCAATACAACAAAACCAAGACCTTAGTAAAAGAAAACCATAATCTGCTTCTGATCTAAGAATGTATTATACATTTTCCTCAGTGAGAGAGACAAGGTACCCTTTATTATCAGGAAAATTCTATTTTTTTCCTTCCCCAAAGCCTAATAAGACTGTGTTGAATATTGTCTGAACCTACGATTCTTTATATAAATATTGCTTTTAAGAATGCCATGACAGTTACAAGTGTTTCTTTTTGGTGCTTTAAGGGGTGAACTTCTTAGTTCACATGACAAAATACAGGCACTGTATCTTCTGGTATAAAAGCTTTCTCTAGCTTTTTAATCTAGCTTTCCACAGTGTTTAGTGTTACATGTTTACCATCTCTTCAATGTCTGTAGGAAAATGTCAAATTTATCATGCAAGGTTGTAATATAAGTAAATGTGTATTATATATAGTCTAATATAAGTAAAGGATCTGTTAATTTACCATTAAAAAAAAAGAATGCCATGAATTGCTTTGAAATAAAATTGTTAAATTAGGAAAGTAAAATCAGCCACTGCCCGATTTAGTTTCACGTCTTTTTTTTTTTTTTTTTTTGGTCGCACTGTGCAGCAGGCGGGATCTTAGTTCCCCGACCAGGGTTCGAACCCGTGCCCCCTGCAGTGGAAGCATGGGGTCTTAACCTCTGGACTGCCAGGGAAGTCCCCACATCTCTCTTATTGCTTTTCCAGGACATCAATTGGTGGCCCCTGATGCTATGAGGGGGAGTTTTAGAGGTCAGCAACCATTTCTTGGTCATCTCTTTAATGTTTATTTGAGTGCACTTTCCCATGAATATTTTTTAAATGATGAATAGAAATTGAAACTTATTTCTTTGGTTGAGGGAGGGAAATCTTGTTGGCAAAGAGCCAAAAGAGGAAGACACATTAAAGTGAATGAGCACTCACATTAGCTCTTTCTACATAAGCCTTAACCACTTGAAAGAAAATTTTCAAGCCCGACTAAGTCTCAGGCGTTGAGAACAAATCTATTAGCCGTACCAAAAAACAAGAAGGGAAATAAAAAGAAGGGCAATTTAATTAAAGGAAATAATAAATATGGAAAAATGAAGAGGAATAAATCTATTGTAATTTAAGTTTCTGATTTTTAAAGTTACTTCAGAAAGGGGGTGAGGCACAACAACTGACTTCAACTCCAGCCAGTTACAAACATTTTTGTAAATTGCTTCCTCTGTATTATGTTGGCCTGAATATGCTTTATATCCAGCTACTTTTTAGTGGGCCTAATGACTTTGTTGGAAGGATGTAAGCAAGACAAATATTGTGTAATGATTGGAGAGGGTCATCAATTCTTGGAGAAAATTAATGAGAATAATTTGAACAGGAGAAAAACGGTGATAATTCCTTTTTGTACAGCCTTTGGAAACTATCTTTGACATACTTTGAGGCTTCTAGCTTTTAAAATAAGACCAAAGTATTAAAAATGATATAGAAATGTGCCTGAACTTGTAATTATTAGGTGATGAAGAGCTGTTTTTAAAGGTTTGATTTTCAGAGGCTGGACAAAAGGAAGACAACTAAAAGGAAGTATTAAAGCTACTATTATAACTGCTAGTAAATGTTTTATAGCAAATAGTTCAGTAAAACAAAATAGTTTTTAAAACTTATTGTGGTACATAGAGAGATAAATAGAACCATTAGCTCAATACTGACAGTGTCAGCAGAGGAACACGGCAACAACAAACACAGATAGTTTTAGTAAAATGAATGTCTGCTTTTAAACCTTGCCATGGATGCTAAAAGAAAATTATTTGGTAGAAGTGTGTAAATGAGTATGTTATTGGTAGGAAAAATTATATGTAAAAATTATGTGTGTATATATATATTATTGTGTCCTTATGACTTAGATGACAGTGGTATAAATCAGGAGATCATCTGATTATATGATTACATATTGACTGGAAAATTGTTTTTATAATTGTAGAAAAGGTAGAAAAGTGTAAAGAAGTACCTTCCTAAGCTTTTGTTCTCTAGTTGAATCTATTCTGAAGGAGACCTAACACCCCAGACTATATAAGGCTGCTTTGACATGAAGGAGCAAAGGCAGTATACCTTTCTTTTTAGAAAATGAGTATTACCTCCTATTATATTTATATCAGACTTAATTTACTCTATAACCATTAACACCAATATAGATGGAAAATACAATTAAATGGAAACACTTTGAACTTCAGCAATTATATGATGTTTGAAAATATTCTACATTCAAAATGTTACTGACAGCAAGTTATTGGTTATTCTCTAGGTAGACCATTCATTGAGAAGGGGAGATAAAAAGTGTTTATACACAATTTTTCCAAGAGGTATTTATAATCATTGGTTAGCATCAAAAATGGCAGTTATTTAAATTGGAAACTTTGGTCTTTATCCAGTTGTAGTAAATTAAATCTTCACTGATACAGGAGAAAAGTATGGTTTAATTTTATAAATTTTTTTTTTCAAATTCAATTTAGTACTACCTAAATGTACTTTTCCATATAACTTTCTCATAAAGAGCACAATTTTCACTCTGAAGGAGAAAAAAATAGTTCAGTGAACAAATTCAAGAACCCTTTATTTCTGGCTTGAATTATGGGAAAATAAATCTAGAAATGTTGACTGTTGATTAAAATCATTATAACTATCCAAGATTAAAGCAGTATTATTCAAAAATAAAATCTATGGATCAATAATAATTTTGAAAACATTATTGCTAAAGGCAGGTTCATCCATATGTATGATTAAAGATAAAAAGAGTTTGAAATTCACCTCTAATTTCTCAGTGAAGTAGACAGTCAGAAAGTTTGTTCATAATATTTACAAGTAGATTTTTAAAGTTTAGATTTGGTATATAATCTTAAATAAAATACTCTCAATTTTATGCTTAACCTCATGCCATAAAGTGAAAATTAGACTTTGTACTACCCTGGATAAATTTTAGGACCATTTTATTTTATAAATACTTAAAATTGAAATTATCCTATATCTACTAACCCTTGATTTTTTTTACTGTACTTTGTCCCCCACCCTACTCTTCCTATTAATTCATTCATTCACTCATTCATTCATCATTCATTCATCTCTTTGCCTGATTCTCCCCAAGAATGGAAGTTTTACAAGAAGGACATTGTTTGCTTTTTTCACTCCATGTATATCCATTTTCTGGAAATTTTCCTGGTCTCATAATTGGCGCTTGATTATCATTTGTTTACAAAAAGACATTAATTCCTAACTCTTTTGAAGTTTTGACCTAAAATTTCCTTGCTTTCACCTAAGAATCTTATCTCTACATCCATATTTTAGCATCTGTGGTGTGCTGGTCAGTGTTTAAAAACTGACTCTCCAAGAAAGAAAAAGGAAAAAAGAACACCCTCATATGTAGCATTTGCTGATTACTATGGTGGGAATTCCCCCCACTGATGATGCAATCAGAAGAGAGAAGTAGAAACGTGACTGGACCAATTTCAGTAGAAGAGACTAGTATGGTAATGCATTTCTATACATTAAAACGTTCAAAGATCGAATGCTGTCACAGCTACATTCTGTGACATTTCTACATTAGGAAAAGATAATTTCAATAACATTTAAAGTATTCCACGCCAAAAAGTGGGAATATCTCTGATCAGTATTATAAATTTTTTACAATCATAAAAACAAAACCTAAAAATATGAATAGAAAAGTATAGAACAAATTTTATTTATTAATGTAAAAATTCCAAATAATTATAAAGATTATATAATAATTATATAAATAAATGGAATAAATAAAATTCAGCAGTGGATTACAGAGTTAATATACTACAACCAAGTGAAGTTTGTTATTTTATATCTGAAAATTGGAGAACAAAACATTGAAAAAGGTACCTCCCTGGTGGTGCAGTGGTTAAGAATCTGCCTGCCAATGTAGGTGACACGGGTTCGATCCCTTGTCTGGGAAGATCCCACATGCCGCGGAACAACTAAGCCTGTGAGCCACAACTACTGAGCCTGCGCTGTAGAGCCTGCGAGACGCAACTACTGAGCCCATACGCCACAAATACTGAAGCCCACGCACCTAGAGCCCGTGCTCCGCAACAAGAGAAGCCACCTCAATGAGAAGCCCATGCACCACAATGAAGAGTAGCCCCCGCTTGCCGCAACTAGAGAAAGCCCACACGCACAGTAAGGAAGACCCACCGCAGACAAAAATAAATAAAATTTTTTTGAAAAATTGAAAAAAGTAAATGTGCTTACCTCTAGGATTTTACAAATGGTTTCTCATAAAGCTATCTGTTTATGTTTATTCTCTTGCACTGGGTCTTCTCATCTGCTGGATGAAATTTTGGGGCAGTGTCATGACTTTTCAGGTCATTGTTAGTAATGAATGTTCAGTATTTTTAAGCCCAGTCCAGCATAGTAACAAAAAGTTTAAATGCCATCCCTTCTCTCCTCAATTTTTTTCTTTCCTATCTCTAAACTGCAAGACACACACCTGAAGTAGAAAGAGATTGTGTGCATAGCGCCTTTCCCCCACATTTTACGTGTTCCTTTCTCCAACCTCTGGCTTGTTAACCAAGTTTCTACCCTTTACTGGATCACAGAATGAGGATGGAGAAAAGGAAACTAATGATCTGACTTGACTAGTGCCATTGTCAGAGGGCAGAACCATTTCCAGATTTGGCAGGTGTTTAAAGCTGACCCTTTTCATCATGGGACATACCAGTGGCTTTTTCAGAAATTTAACCATTTCTAAGGGTATCTTGCCCATAGTTCTCTTCATATAAATATTTGCATCTCTTTGTTTCGGAATCCCAGTAATTCATCTCCCTGTATGGATTAAATTGTATTCCCAAGTGGCTTTAAACAGAATCCAAGATCACTCTTTCCTGCCTTTCTCTTCCTTTCCGAGCCACAAAGGTTTTTAATTACAAGTTTATGTTCTTTAACAAATATAGTGCTATCGGATGATTCATTTCTTCCTGAGTGAGCTTTACTCGTTGGTATCTTTCAAGGAATTTGTCCATATTATTTAAGTCATCAAATATGTTGTCATTAAAATTTTCAGAATATTTCATTATCATCTTTATCATCTCTTTAAAGTCTCTTGAATAGTATGTATTTTTTCCCTATTACCTTATTAGGACCTCTGCTACAAATATGAATATAAGTAGTAAGAATAGGCACCCTAGTCTTATTCCAGACTTTTGATGGAATTTAAACACAGTTTCTGGGACTCATTTCCCTGTGGCTTCCTCCTTTCCAAGATTCTTTCACTCATGTTTCAGCTGTTCTGGCAGCCCAGCCAGTAAAATTATGCATTTCTATTTGAATGTCAGTTATCTTTGCCTTGTGGACTAGTGGAAAATCCTCAGAAAAAAATTATTCAGGAAAAAATTTCACACAAACACAAATCTCACTAACTATAGAGTTTTTATCTACTTCAAGGGTCTATATATCTGTAGCTTCTGCCAGATTTTGGTTACTCACAGGTGTTTCAAATAGCAGCTTTTACATATTTTGTATAGAATTTATAATTGTTATCTGTGGTAGGGTATGCATTCATTACCAAAAAAGTAACTACATAAATCACTTTTAAAATCTGGAAAACATCACATTAAAACAGGAAAATATAAAATAAACTATATTTGTATTATATATTATGGTACTCAGTGCTTAGAGAATCTATTAGTTTAATTAGTTAAAGTAAATACTTGGAAAGATTTCAATTTATGAATGTGATGATTTATAGATATATTTTAATATTATGAAAAAGAAGAAAATTAATTTAAATATATTTGTATATTTCTCCCTTTAAACACTATGGTTGACTCTGAAAGGCAATAAGAGGCCATAAAATGAACCCAAATACAGTATAGGCTATAAGCCATTGTGCCCTGCCCTGAAAACTGGGTCTTTGCATGTAAGGTTATAAGATACGTTATTCCTTACGAAGAAAATAAATGCCAGTCTTAGGAGAAGGATGATCTCCTGTGCATTAGCTGAAGCTATAATCTGAAAATGCATGTACCTGTTAAGGCCTTCTTTATTTTTTCACAACTAACCTGAAGTTAGAACAGAAGCTTTCTAAGTAACTACAGTTTCCAAGCGAGGACTTGTTCTGACTCAGTCATTTGAGTTACTTAATAATAATTGGTTCCTCTGAGGATTTTCATTTATATGACTTAGATGGTAAACTAAAGACATATTGATAATGGTTTTCTCTGGTGGGAAGACAAAAGAGGAATCACAATAACTTATCCAGGATGAACTCAATGGGATTGTTATTAGTGCCCATTTGCAAATTGCATATAACCATTCTGTGCTATCTTTCTGAAGCTTGTAATTTAAATTTTTTATATTTCGTAGGTGAATACAATCTTGGTGAAATTGAGGGTCTAATAATAAGTACAGAACATTTGAGAGAATGTGCGGGTCTATGAAGATTTTAAAAATGACTTTTTCCCCCAGAACTTGTAGTGAAATAAATTGCTTGCCTTAACATTTGGGGATATCTAAATTGTTCAGTGAATGATCAGAGCAAATATTTCAGCTACAGCTTTTCAATAAAACCAGTTATTTGTATAGCTTCATATTTCTATAAATTCTTATATATCTGTACTTAGAATGCATTACTAGTTTCCCAACTATAGCTAAACCAAGCCATTATTTTAAAAGCAGAATCCTGTTATTATCAGGTAAGCATTATTCTTTCCACATATAATGTCCCTTAAACATACTACACGCATTATCACTCTGAATCGAGAATATTTCATGTAACCCAATTCAACCATAAGACAGTTTATAGCACACTTTCAATCCCAACATTGTAATGAATTGTTCTATTTTTCACATAGGTAAATAAGAAAAAAAGGTTCAGAGTTTAGTTATGCTAGTTGTAATAAATTATCTTTTCTCCATCTAAATGTGATGGGCTTTTTAAAATTAGGCAAACTCTTAATGATAATTTTTTTAAGAAGTTAAGTGTAATAGGAAAAAACATTTGGCAGAAGCAACTGTGAAATTATAAAAAGTGCCCAGTATTATGCTTAAGATATAGTAGAAGCTTTGAAAGTACCATGAATGTACAAAGTGATTTATTATTTTCATAATGAGGTCTTTGGATTCAAACTGACTTGGATTCCATTATCAATTATATATATTTCCTAGTAGGTTAACATTAGGAATATTGCTTATTTCCTCTAAGAATTTCCTAATCTGTGAAATAGAGTGAGAATTTACTTCACAGCATTATTTTATGGTTTCAATGAGGTAACTCACTGAATCTGGTGCAGCAGATAGTACTAGAAAATATTGGTTCCTTTCCTTTGTATTGAAGCTTGCCCTCTGTGTTTCTTTCATTCTTTCTTTTTCTTTCTTTCTTTCTTTTGCTTGTTTTCTCTCTTTCTAAAATTTCTTTTATTCTTTATAAAATTTTAAAAGTTACATTGCATTTATAATTTTTACAAATATTGGCTATATTCCTTGTGTTATACAATACATCCTTGTAGCCTATCTTACCCCCAGTAGTTTTTACCTCCCACTCCCTCACCCCTATATTGCCCTCCCCGGCACTGGTAACCACTGGTTTGTTCTCTATATCTGTGAGTCTGCTTCTAAAAAAAAGTGTTATAATCACCAGTTTGTTGTATTTTTTAGATTCCACATGTAAGTGATATCATACAGTATTTGTCTTTGTCTGACTTATTTCACTTAGCATAAAGCCCTCCAAGGCCATCCATGTTGCTGCAAGTGGCAAAATTTCATTCTTTTTTATGGCTGAGTACTATCCCATTGTGTATTTTATATATATATATATATCTCACATCTTTTTCATCAGTTCATCTTTTGATGGACACTTAGTTTGCTTCCATATCTTGGCAGTTTTAAATAATGCTGCTGTGAACATTGGGATGCATGTATATTTTAGAATCAGTGTTTATGGTTTTTTTTAGATATATACCCAGGAGTGGAATTGCTGGGTCATATGGTAGGTCTATTTCCAGTCTTTTGAAAAACCTCCATACTGTTTTTCACAGTGGCCACACTAACTTACATTCCCACCAATAGTGTACAAAGTTTCCCTTTTCTCCACATCCTCTCCAACATTTGTTATTTGTGTCCTTTTTGATGATAACCATTCTGACAGGTGTCAGGTGATATCTCATTGTAGTTTTGATTTACATTTCCCTGATGGTTAGCAATATTGAGCATCTTTTCATGTATCATGTTTGTTTTTTACTTAGTGATACTAGTGGTAAAAAGTTGTGCACTTGTGATTCCCATGTTCTCAAGAAGAAGCAAGTAAATGTCAGAAATGAGATGTTTATAGGGTATATATTGCACTTCAGCATATCCATAAAATTCAAATTTGTTTAGACAGAAAAGTCATTCCACATACTAGAAAAACACCTTGGAATGCATAATGTATAATGCAGTCACATACTTTGATATGTACTTATTTTAGTAGTTGGATTTATGGAAAAGGAATTCTTTTTAAAAAAATTTAATTCAAACCATTTTTTATTCACCCATAGCATAGTTATACAATAGCATAGATATATTTCATATGTACATGCAAACATGCATACATGTACACAGGAACTTTCAGGGAACTGCAAGAATATATGGATTTCTAAACAGTCACGATTAGAAGGATAGAATAAGATAAAGCATCTGGTATGGGCTATATGCTCCTTATTATTCAAACATCTCTCTGAAATTATTCTTGTCCTCCTTAATGTCTAAATATTATTACCTTGAAAAATAGAATACTAAGAATCAGATGCCATAATTCACTTAAACAATCTCTATATTGCCCTAAATCTACATTATAACAATTACAAAAAGTAGTGTGTTAAAGGAAGTTTCTTAGAACATAGGAAACATTTTGCTGAATCAAGCTTATTGTCCTTAAGTCCAGAATTTTATCTGCAATGGAGTATTTTGAAGAAATTTATATTAAAAGTATAAATTTTCAAAACAACTAGCCTTTGATTTCTCTTAATATATTCCATAGATTAAATAACCCAGGGCTTTTTTATGACTTTCTTTTGAACTATGTGAAGAAAATTGTATATTTTGTGTATTCAAAAGTGTTTTCATCAGTACTACACTTAACTAAAGGAAGGCAGAAAACATACCCACTAGATATTTTATAGGATTTTTTAAACTTTCACAGAATAAGGATGAAATAAGAAATTATTTGAATTTCAATTTAACACTAACAGATATAATCTTTGTACGACCTGAAAAGACATTTTGGTCTATAAGCTTTTCAATTATCAAAAACCAAACACAACTCAAATTGCAAGTCTTTGATACACATCTCTCTCTGTAGAACTGCAGGCTCAAGGGCACTTGTGTCTAGAAAGGTTCCACGCCTGTGACTCAGACACATTTGTGTTTTCAGAGTACTATACGCTGTATCTTCAGTGTATGTCAAAGGTAGATCCTCATTTTTTTTTTTTTTTTTTTAAAGGATTTTCTTATTTATTTATTTATTTATTTATTTATTTTTGGCTGTGTTGGGTCTTCGGTTCGTGCGAGGGCTTTCTCCAGTTGCGGCAAGCGGGGGCCACTCTTCATCGCGGTGCGGGGACCGCTCTTCATCGCGGTGCGCGGGGCCTTTCTCTATCGCGGCCCCTCCCGTCGCGGGGCACAGGCTCCAGACGCGCAGGCTCAGCAATTGTGGCTCACGGGCCCAGCTGCTCCGTGGCATGTGGGATCTTCCCAGGCCAGGGCTCGAACCCGTGTCCCCTGCATTAGCAGGCAGATTCTCAACCACTGCGCCACCAGGGAAGCCCCGATCCTCATTTTTTATCTTATGAATTATTCTTTCATTCTTCTACAATTTGATTAATGAAAGTTTTCCATGTATTGAACAACTTTTTTGCCTGGATTATCCTTGATCAGATCTCTCATTCTAATTTTACCTAGTCCAGAAAATGTATACCTATGGGTATACAAATGAGGCCAATTACTCCTTGAATTGCTTTATTTACTTTTTAAAAAATATTTATTTTATTTATTTTATTGACGTTTAGTTGATGTACAATATTATATTAGTTTCAGGTGTACAACATAGTGATTCAACATTTATATGATTTACAGATTTGATCACCACAATGTCTAGTAACCATCTGTTACCATACAAAGTTACTGCATTATTATTAACTATAATCCTTATTCTGTACATCACATTCCCATGACATTTATTTTATAACTGGAAGTTTGTACCTCTTAATCCTCTTTACCTATTTTGTCCATCAACTACCCCCTCCCCTCTGGCAACCGCTGGTTTGTTCTTTGTATCTATAAGTCTGTTTGTGTTTTGTTTTGTTTGTTCTGTTTTTTAGATTCCACATGTAAGTGAAATTATGCAATATTTGTCCTTCTCTGTCTGACTTATTTTTTTGGCCGAGCTGTGCGGCTTGCAGGATCTCAGTTCCCTGACCAAGGGTTGAACCCGGGACACCGCAGTGAAAGCGTGAGTCCTAACCACTGGACCACCAGGGAATTCCCTGTCTGACTGATTTACCTAGCATTATCCATTGTGATTTGATGACTTTCTTTGGTGTTATGTTTGTATTCCTTTCTTTTTATTTTTGTGTGTCAGTTGTAGGTTTCTGGTCTGTGGTTATCATGAGGTTAACAACCTATGTGTATGGCAGTCTATTTTAAGTTGATGTTCATTTAAGTTCAAGCATATTCTGAAAGCACTACATTTTTACTCCCTGCCAAGCTTTATGTTTTGTCACATTTTACACCTTTTTATGTTGTGTATCACTTAGCTAATTACTTTAGATATAGATAATTTTACTACTTTCGTCTTTTAACCTTCATACTAGCTTTATAGGTGGTTGATCCACTAGTCTAACTGTAAGTTTGCCTTTACCAGTGATATTTTTTCTTTCATAATTTTCTTGTTTCTAGTTATGACCTATTAAAGAAGTTCCTTTAACATTTCTTATAAAACTGATTTAGCTTTTGCTTTTCTGGGAAACTTTTTTTTTTTTTAAACTTTGGGTTTATTTATTTATTTATTTATGGCTGTGTTGGGTCTTCGTTTCTGTGCGAGGGCTTTCTCTAGTTGCGGCAAGTGGGGGCCACTCTTCATCACAGTGCGTGGGCCTCTCACTGTCGTGGCCTCTCTTGTTGCGGAGCACAGGCTCCAGACGCGCAGGCTCAGCAATTGTGGCTCACGGGCCCAGTTTCTCCACGGCATGTGGGATCTTCCCAGACCAGGGCTCGAACCAGTGTCCCCTGCATTGGCAGGCAGACTCTCAACCACTGCGCCACCAGGGAAGCCCCTGGGAAACTCTTTATCTCTCCTTCACTTCTGAATGATAACCTTGCCAGGCAGAATATTCTTGACTGTAAGTTTTTTCCTGCCAGTATTTTGAGTATATTGTGCTAGTCCCTTCTGTCCTATAAAGTTTCTGTTGAAAAATCAGCTGATAGTCTTATGGGGGTTCCCTTGTACATAACTAGTTTTTTTCTTGTTGCTTTTAAGATTCTCTCTTTAACTTTCAACATTTTAATTATAATGTGTTTTGGTGTGGATCTCTTTGGGTTCATCATGTTTGGAACTCTGTGCTTCCTGAACTGGGATGTCTCTCTTTTTCATCAGGTTAAGGAAGTTCTCAGCCACTATTTCTTCAAATAGGTTTTCTTTCCCTTTCTTTCTTCCTTCTGAGACCCCTTAGAGGGTCTAACTAATGAACTAACATGCAAATGTTAGTACACTTGGTGCTGTCCCAGAGATCACTTAAGCTAGCCTCACTTTTTTTTCAATTTTTTTTTCTTTTTGCTGTTCTGGTTGGGTGATTTACACTGCCTTTGCTTCCAGGTTGCTGATTCATTCTTCTTCATCCTCTGATCTGATTTCCTCTAGTGTATTTTTCATTTCAGTTATTCTATTCTTCATTCTGACTGTCTCTTTTTAATATTTTCTTTCTCTTTGTTGAAGTTCTCATTGAGTTCGTCCATTCTTTTCCCAAGTTCGGTGAATATCTTTATGAGTATTACTTTGAATTCTTTATCTGGTAAATTGCTTATCTACATTTTGTTTAGTTCTTTTCCTGAAGTTTTGTCTTGTTCTTTCATTTGGAAGGTATCCTTTGTCTCTCCGTTTTTCCTAACTCTGTTTGTTTCTATGTATTCGGTATATCAGCCCCACCTCCTACTCTTGAAAGGGTGGCCTTATGTAGAAGGTGTCCTGTGGGACCCAGTGACACAATCCCCAAAGGTCATGAGTCAGGTGCTCCAGGGGTACTCCTATGTGGACTGGGTAAGCCCTCCTGTTGTGTTTGGGTCACTTGCTCTGGGCGTACTGGTATATGCAGCCAGGCCCAGCCATGACTCCTGTGGGTCTGCAGATGTGCAGGGTTGGTCCCCAGGACAACTGACTGAGAGGTCTGGTCATGACTGCTGCAGGTGTGCTGGTGTGCAGAGCTGTCTCCCTAGCATGGAAGCTGCTTTGGAGGGGCTAGCTGTGGGGGGCAGGATAGGAGGGGCTGGTCCTCAGGGGAACACCAGGGCAGGGCCCACAGCTTTAGCTAAGTTGATGGAGAGTGACAGAATTGATGCCAGTGCCAAGCCAGCTAGATGGAAAAAGAGTTAAAAAAGAAAAAATGGCACCTGACAGTGCTTCTGTCCCCAGAGAAAGTTCTATCAGATCCCTGTCCCTCAGGCATATACTCTAAAATTAGTCAGTGAATCGACTTCTCCTGTGACCCAGGCCCTTTTCAAGCTACTGCCTCTGTCCTGAGACTCAGAGTGAGCGAGATTGTGCACAAGCCCTTCAAGAGCAGAGTCTCAGTGTCCCATAGACCTCCTCTCTCAGAAATAAGCCCCGCTGGTTTTCAAAGCCAGACATTATGCATGCTTATCTTCCCGGTACAGGTCTTCTGGTCTGGGGAGCTCAGCATGGGGCTTGGGCCCCTCACACCTCAGAAGGAACCTCCACAGTTGTGATATCCCTACCTCTTGTAGGTTATTGCACTGGGGGTGTGGGTTCTGGCTAGACCAAGTCTCTGTCCCTCCTACCTGTCTCGATGTGACCTTTTCTTTATATCTTTAGTTGCAGAAAATCCCTTATACCAATCTTTAAGTCATTCTCAGAGATAATTCTATATGTGGTTGTAATTTTGGTGTGTCCATGGAAGGAGGTGAGCTCAGGATCTTACTACTCTGCCATTTTGATTGATTTATTTACTAATTATAGAGTACGTTGCTCTCTATACTATATAGTTCCTACATAAATTGAAGATTGATAATGTAATGGAAATGTGTGATATGTCTGAAATTATTTAAGCTCATATTTAATTCCTTTACAATTCATACATTATTTAATTGAACTTGTATATCTGCATATCATCAAGTTTATTTTAGCATAGCCATTTATATTACATGCAGTCTGAAGAATTTTAAAAATTTCCAACTTATTCACTTTATAAATATAGTGATATTTTATTCATTGAGCACTGTTAGGCAGGGAGAAATCCATATAAAGAAATTTTCAAGCAACTGAATCTTACCCTTACCCTTAAACTAGGAAATTTAAGCATAGACTTTCAGTGCTATGTGTTTCAATTATGTTTTGGCTTCTTAAAACATTTTGGTAGAGTGGGTGTTTTCTTCTGACTTGTTGACTAGATTATGAATATTTTCAGTTTCAGGTAATTAACTTTAGATAAGTGAGATTTGCTAAAATTTGTCCAGAATATCAAAAATCATCAATCTTAAGGACACTATTTGACCTGATTGATTTATCCTGCCCCTCTTACTAATTATTTTAGTACAGCTGCTCTTTTGCAACACTGCCTTATTCCCCAAATTAAGTTTAGAAATCATATATTAAATTGTAATAAATCTGTTTAGTATCACCCACCAAAACAAATTGCAATAAATTCCTGTATTTTTTTTAAATGTAAGGAATTTAAAAGACAAAATTTAGTTTAGTTCTGTTGCTTGCTTTTATATTTCCTTACCATTTTCTTCTTTTAATTCCTCTCTCCCCTCTGTCTCTTTCATCTTTTATTTTTAAACAGGGTCTGAACATATGATTCAGTGCTTCATTTCTATGGAGGTGTTATCACAAATTGACATACACCTCAACAGAATCAGGTCTTTAGTGATTCCCAAACCTAAGGAATTAAAAACCTTCATGGTTGTGACAATAATGTTGGAAAAAATTATATTGGTTTGTTAACCATTTATATTGGTTTGTTTGGTGTGGACAAATTTATTTTGATATAACTTGAGAGATGATCAAATTTATACTGTAACTATCAAAAATAAAAATAAAAGTAGTATAAAATGTGATCTAAACCAGCTTCAATTTAAGTTGGACACTGTGAAGTTGTTCTGACTCGAGAAGATCATATACCAAAATACGAAGACTTAATAGGGGGATTTCTAAGTGTAATGAATTTTTGTCAGATACCCCAGGGATTTACATTTCTCAACGTGACTTTACTAGCCTGTGAGTGCCTCAGAGGCAGAAACTGTGTCTTACATTCTTATTCTCAGCATAAAATCTGATGTTAATAATAATAACAAATTAGTAAAAATTATAACTCTTAATTATTTTAGATGCTATATACATGCTGAATTAACATACCCAGAAATATCCGCATGGTCAACCACCTCAGTTTAAAAGGTGCAACTTGTAATTCACTATAATTGTCTTTGGCTTCAAACTGAAAGTGCCTGAACATGGTAGCTAAGATGACATTTCCTCATGAATAATTTTCTGCCAAAAAAAAAATCAAAATTTTAATGAAGAAAGGACAAAAATAAAGTTAATGGTCTAGAGAAATGAGATTGCGGTTTAGTGATTCACTGAACCCATACAGGCAAATGACCCTGGGGAGGAGAAAATGTGAATTTTAAGAGAACCAGAAGCAGGATGAGCCACCATTCCTGAAAGTTGAGAAGAGGTGGATGTAGGACAAGAAAGAACATGGTTTTTAAATGGTGGGTGGTAACATTACTGATATGATTGTATAGATTAGATGACAAATAGATTCAAGTGGAATTCACATTAATTATCATGTAAATTTCTAAATGAGCGATTCTTCTTAGGATGTATTATATAAAAAGAGAGGCAACGTAATTAAAGTCCATGATGCTAATTTTAGAGATACATTATTTTACTGATTGGTTATTTATCTCTCACCTGGCAGTTTTAAATGTTTTCTATGCAGAGAATATTTTCACGTTTATGGGAGGCATTATGTGTATAGTTGATAATCAAATCTTAGAAGTGATCTTACTTTGTAAAAACTATTTTATATAATTAATTGGGAAAAAACAAGTGAAGATCTACTAGATAGTGGACATGGGCATACTTAGCTTCCAATTCATTAGAAACTTGATTGCATATACTTTGGAAGCAGTCCTCTCTTGACCACTAGGACTTCCAAATCCATTAATTTCAAGGTTGTAGGATGGTGAAGCAAACTTTTTTTTTTTCCCAGTGAGTTATTAAATAGAATAGTAAGAGCACTCTTCTCTCTCTCCTGACTTCTGTCAGGAGCACTCCTCTCTCTCTCCATACCTACTTATGGGAGAGTGGCAATATATTTATTGGTTGTGGGCTTAAAGGATATACTACATCCTGTAAATTTGTACGCAAACTCACAGTGTGTCGTCCCTCAGCTGGGATTGTACGTGAGCCTTCAGCAGGCTGTTCCACTGCTCTATCAAAATGGGGCCCTCTATAGATGAGTAATGATGAAAGACCAATCTCTGTGCACGTGAGATCAATACCACAATTTTTGCCATGAATTATATCCCCAGGTGAAACACCATATTGTGGGCATGCCACGGTGATGAAATAAGTATTTTATAAGTTGACTAACAAGTCCTTCCAGCACGAAAGACAAATCTGTACCTAGATTTTTGTATTTTCTTAGGAGGACAGTGAATTCCCTTCTATTTATGGAAGGGGTCCAATGAAATAACGACACCCCCAAGTAACTGGTTGGTCCACCCAAGGGATGACAGAAATTGGGGCTTAGCATTGGCTTCTGGTGTCGTAGATTGAACACTAATCGGTGAAGGTAACTGGGTTCATCTTGGTGTTTTAATTATGTATTGTTATGTAAAAAATCACTCTAAAGTTTAGCAGCTAAACGACAGTAAACCTTATCTCTCTCAGTTTTGTGGATCAGGAATTCTGACCCACTCTCTCTCATGTAGTTGCCATCAGATATTGGCCAGGAATGCAGTCATCTGAAGGTTTGTTTGTAGATAGAAGCTCTACTTCCACGGAGGTCATTCACATGGCTGACTGTTGGCGGGAGCCTCAGTTCTTCTCCATGACTGTTTAGGGTGGGTTTAGAGTAGCTTTTCATTTAGGACTAGGTTAGCCCTGCTAGAAAGGCTTAGACCTTCCATGGCCTCTACTGAATTTCCACGAGGTCTGATGTGGTCTCTTCATTCTGGCTGGTCATACCTAAATGTCTCTTAGCCCAGTCTGTGAATTGTTTACCTTATTGCCTCCTGGTAGTTTTTTTCTTAGCATAATGGAGAATTACCCCACATGCAACCCTTATTGTTCATTCAAGGGGAATGCTATGCAGGTTTCAGGATCCCTTTCTTCTTATGGCTCCTTCTTTTCTGATACTCTGCACCAAAAGTTACTTCTGCTATAGTCTCCCTGAACTCTGATCATTGATTCCACAACACAGCTAGACAGCTGTGCCCTACTTGAGTTGCTCCTAACCCCCAGCCCATTTTACTGTCCAAAACTCTTCTGAGAAAGCTAAGGCAATAGTAAAAATCATCTCATTTGTTTCTTCTTTCAAGGGTCAGAGTCCTGGGTCACCTTTTTTCCAATATCTAAAAGCTGTTGTTTCTTATGTTTTACCAGATTTCTACTTGTTTATGTCAGGTGGCACATTGGATACTAGTAAATCCATCATGATCAAAATGGCATTAGAGATTTCATAGCATTGTGAAACAAATTAGGGCATTTTTCCTCATTTTCTTACTGGGGAGATTTTTATTTTCTTTGGGATATACTTTTTTCTTTGCTATCTTTAAAATTTTATAAGATGAACTTTTTTACAAGGTTGATTTTAAAACATTTAATTTTCTTGCTTGGTTATTGTTTAACTTAGGTCACTTTTTTTTTTTTTTTTTTTTTAATTTTATTTATTTATTTATTTTTGGCTCTGTTGGGTCTTCGTTTCTGTGCGAGGGCTTTCTCTAGTTGCGGCAAGCGGGGGCCACTCTTCATCGCGGTGCGCGGGCTTCTCACTATCGTGGCCTCTCTTGTTGCGGAGCACAGGCTCCAGACGCGCAGGCTCAGCAGCTGTGGCTCACAGGCCTAGTTGCTCCGCGGCATGTGGGATCTTCCCAGACCAGGGCTCGAACCCGTGTCCCCTGCATTGGCAGGCAGATTCTCAACCACTGTGCCACCACGGAAGCCCAGGTCACTTTTAATAATTTTATTTTCTCAGAAAATTTTCTCAGAAAATATTTCACATAATTGATATTTAATTCAACTTAGTATGGCATTGCATAGTATTCTCTGGTTTTTGTTAAAATTGTTTCTTTGATATTAGTATATACAATTTTTAGTTTTCTGTATTTGTATTTCTTTATTGTTGTTAACTTGATTTACCCCTCTTAGAAAATTTTCTTACTGGGCTCTATATGAAGGAAAAGTTTTTCAGTTTTTTATTAGTGTTATAATTTACCATTTATAAATGTCTGCATTTACTACGTTGATTCTTCCTATTTCTCTATGGTTATTTTGTTTGTCTTCTTTCTTTTACTGAATGCTGAGTTAATCGTCTTTGCTTTTCTTTTCTATGTAACTTTTCTTGCTAAGATTCTATTTTTTAGACAAACATTTATTAATCAAATCAAATTTTTTAGTTTTGTTTTATTATCTACTTTATTAATTTCTGCTTTACCTTTTTAGAGGGAGGGCCTCTGCCTTATCTGGGTTTAATGTCTTCCTATTCTACATTCTTTAAAGGTTAAATTGCTCATTTACATTAATATTTTTAAGTATATCTACTATATATGTTTTTCTTTTTAAGAGTATCTTTTAAGTTTTGATATATACTGACTTTATTGCCCTTTAGTGTTCATTTCTAAGCTCTTATGTAGCTGAAAATACTTTTTTTTTTCCTTTGGCAAAAAAATGCCATTCAAGCTGATCCAGATCACTTTTCAAGAAACCACTCTGTGGGGACTTCCCTGATGGTCCAGCGGTTAAGACTTCACGATCCCACTGCAGGGGGCCTGGGTTTGATCTCAGGTCAGGGAAATAGATCCCACATGCCGCAACTAAGACCCGGTGCAGCCAAATAAATGAATAAACATTTAAAAAAAAAAAAGAAAGAAAGAAGCTGCTGTGTGGATTGATCATTGTCTTCTGGAACCTAGTAGTGAAGAAAAATTTTAGATTAGCCTCATGTAATTATTTTGCAGGCAAATACTGACAATCTAGAATCTCTTTTCAAGTTTCCTTTTATTCTTAACTTAAAAAAATAATATCAGTCTTAGGCACTAAGCTGTGTCTCCATATTGCTTTATTTTAGTTTATTTTCCTTGTATCAATATGTACATCCTACAGTTTCCTAAATATCCCTTTATTTTTTCATTATTAGCCAGTCTCCATTTGCTTCTTCTTGAATTATAAGTTAATTGGTTCACCTAATCTTCTCATATATCTTTTAGTTTTTCAATATTATGTCTATCCTTTTCCTCTGATTTCTTAGAAAACATTTAATTTGTCTTCTACTTTTTATTACATTTTACAAAGTATCCAATGTTCTTTTCACTGTATATATATTGAAGTTATTAATTTTTTGATCATGTTTTTCTTATGAAAATAATTTTTTTTTTAACCTCACAATGTTCCTTTTTATTTCCTAATAGCTTGATTTTTGTCCAGTTCACCCTCCTCTTGATGCATATTGAGAACAAGTACAAAACATTTTGCAATTTTTTAATTTATGGAAAAAATATTTGACATTAAAAGGGCCAAAGTTTAAACTAAATTTTAAACTAAAATTTAGCCATGTCTTCAGATAAATATCATTAAAATGTTTATTTTTTTTTTATTTAGTAGTTGCAAGGAAATACTAATTTCTTCTTAGTTATATTTGTATCTAAAAGGTGATTTGCTTATAAAATTTCTTTCAGTGGCCAGAGCCCAGTTATAGATCTGGGAAAAATGCAAATTGTGTCCAGTTTTCTATGATTGTTGCAAAATCCTCAGCAAAATCCTTTGATTTTTTTCCAAACAGAAAATATTGCAGGGGCATTCACAAGACCTTAATATTTTGATGAAAAAATATTCTATCCCCAGTACAGTATTATGTACTCTCTTGTGTAAGAATTTTTATAAACCATGTACACTGAATTTTATATTATTGCTACCATAAGTATTTGTCAAAAAAATACTCAATGGAGGATGTTTATCTTGAGGGTGGCCTTTACTGGGACAGATTTGTAAAACAAAAGCCTTACAAATCTGGTAGAAACTCTTTGGTTCCTAATTAAAGTGATGGACATTTGGATTATTTCCACCATCTGGCTATTAGGAATAAAGCTGCTGTGAACATTTGTGTACAAGTTTTTGTGTGGACATATAGTTTTATTTCTCTTGGGTATACGCCTACGAGTAGAATTTCCGAGTCATGTGATAACTCTAAGTTTAAGTTATTGAGGGACTCCCGACGTGTTTTTCAAAATGGCTGCACTATTTTACATTCCCACCAGCAGTATATGAGGGTTGCAATTTCTCCACATGCCTATACTTTTTATTACCTATCTTTTTGATCATAGCCATCTTAAAATGTGTGAAGTAGCATCTCGTGGTTTTGCTTGGCATTTTTCTAACGACTAATGGTGCTGAGTATCTATTCATGTGCTTATTTGCCATTTATATATCTTCCTTTGAGAAATTTTTTATTCATAGCCTTTGCTCATTTTTAATTAGGGTATTTGTCTTTTTACTATGGAATTATAAAAGCTCTCTCTCTCTCTCTATATATATATATAGATTCAAGTCTCTTATCAAATACATGATTTGCAAATATTTTCTCCTATTCTGTAGGTTCTCTTTTGACTTTCTTTTGAAGCACAAAATGTTTAATTTTTATGAAGTCCAATTTATAATTTATGTATTTTTATCTTTTGTCACTTGTGCTTTTTCAGTCTTATCTAAGAAGATTTTGACTAACTTCAGGCCACAAGGATTTACTCCTATATTTTCTTCTAAGAGTTTTGTTTTCAGCTCTTTCATTTAGGTCTGTGATCCATTTTGAGTTAATTTTGGGGTATGATGTGAGGAAACGGTACAAATTTTTTCTGTTGCTTATGGATATTCAGTTGAACTGCCACCAATTTTTGAAAAGATTATTCTTCCTCTCTTTTATTGTCTTGATACTCTTGTCAAAAATCAATTTACTTTAAATATAAGGGTTATATATACCCTCTAAATTCTACTTCATTGTATATGCCTATTTTATGCTACTTCCACACCATCTTGACTATTGTACCTTCATAGTAAGTTTTGCTTTGCTTTTCTGAATCCCTTGAATTTCCATATGAATTGTAAGACCACCTTTTCAATTTCTTTCAAAAAGACAAGCTGGGATTTTTATAGAGATTGCAATTTAGAGAGTACTACCATTCATGAACATAGAATATCTTTCCCTTTATTTAGGTCATCCTTAATTTCCTTCAATAATGTTTTGTAGTTTTCAGAGTATAAGTTTTATAGGTCTTTTGTTAAATTTACCTCAAATTATTTTTATTCTCATTGATGCTATTGTACATGGAATTGTCTTCTTAATTTCCATTTAGGACTACTAGTATATAAAAATATAACTGATTTTTGTATATTGATCTTGTACCCTGCAACTGTTTTGCTGAACTATTTTATTAGTTCTAATAGTTTTTTAGTGGATTCCTTAGGATTTTCTATTACATGATCATGTCATCTGAAAATCGACTTAGATTTATTTTTTTCCTTTTCAATCCACATAGCTATTGAGGGAATTTTGAAGGTGCAGAAAGGTGAGCCAAGTACTGCCAGCTAGCTGAAATTACACATCAAAAGAAATAAATCAATGGTTGAAATTTTGATTAAATGAACGTCACATAGGAGCACTGCAAATTTTGTTTGAAACTAAATTGCTGACTTTCGTAGGGTTCCTTAAACTCCCTCTAGTTAGAAATTTGATTAATCCAAGAGGTTGAAATGATACTAAACCTGTAAAGGGGGGTTAAACTGATCGAATTCAAAGGTTGTGGGTTCACAGGAACATCGAACTAAGACCTTCACATACACTTTGCTGGTCTAGTTAGAAGATTATAGTATATGACATTATAGTATCATCCATTATGAGGATAAATGTGGGTATATAAGGGCAATTAATTTTATTAAATGTTATCAAAATGAAGATGACAGTAATCACACAAAGTGATTATTGGCAAAAATCACACAAAGTCTGCTTTTCTCCCCTTAGATATTGCTGTTCAGAGATAGTTTCAACAATGTATATAACTCATAATTTCAATGCAACTTATATAACTACCATAACATATAAAACCCAGATGACAGTAGAAGTCCAAAAACACTACTCAAAAAATCATAAAAATAACTGTTACAGTTGTTCTTTTTAGGCAGAACTTTCAAGTGCATTCTTTACGCATGAAATGCTACAGATTTTTTTTCTTCTTCAAATAACTTCTAGTAGTTTCTCTTCACTTTTACCTTTGGGGGCAGTATAGGGCAATTGAAGTTATTCTACCACATTGTGTCCCACAAATTATTTTTTTCTATGGTTAGTTCTTGGCAGCTGTCTGCAGGACATGTGATTTACTCTAATCCAAGGGTTTAATAAGTCCATTTCATGGTTATAACATCTGCTTTTCATGAAACTGTATGGAGAAAAATGGATAAAACTCATCCAGAAGATAAATGTAGCAATTTGAGGGGAAAATTTACATTTTCCTTTTGCTGATAGTTTTAATTTTCCAGACTGAATTGCTTTTAAATCATGTAATTTTAAAAGTTTCATCCAAATCATTGAATTAGGATGACTTCTAAACTTTAAAAAATTCCAAATTTATTTAACATTAGTCTTTCCCATCCCCAGTCTAAAGAAAAATAGAGATGCATCTAATATTAATAAAGAAAAAATACCTTTGCATGCCAAATGTTTGAAGCACTTTTCACACATTATCTTGATTTATGCAAAAACTCTGTACCTTGCATCACTAGCCAATTATAAAGTTAGTAAATTTTCTTAGACTCTAAACTCCTCAAAGATTCATATTGTGCTTATATTTCTTGTTCTTTTCTTTTCAAAGTGTGTCTTAAAAAAGAAATTATACTTCAAATGCTTCTCTAAATATCTGACAAAGCAATACTACAAGCTCTCTTACCACAGGTTCATCATATTATCTGTTTTACTAAGTATAGAGGTATTGGATGATTTTAAAATTTCTTCCTACATGCTTGTAAGACTCATCTCAGCTTTATCCTTTCTATATTAAGCAGGTATTAATCAAGCTGCTATGATGTAAAAATCTGATTATTTCGTGTAGCTACTGAGAGAGAAAAATTGTATATATAGCTGCTGATAGCTTATAGTCAGCTCAGCATCTCACAACTGAGTTGTGGTGTGCCCTGTTGGGCATTAAGAACTTCAGAGAATGTTAACATTAGGTGAGTTCATTCTGTGACTATGATAGAACAATACAAACCACCACAAATGTAAACATCACAATGACCAAACATCTGTCTCTCCTGGCTGATATGAATGCTAATGCTTTTCCAATGACAACTCTGGCCTAACTTGACTTCTTCCACTTCCCTCACCAATTTTAACTCATTTTCTTCAAACTTCTGGGAGTTCTCAAATTTTCTCAAAACTGGAGTTACATAGTCAATGTCAATAGCATATAAACCTACTTAGATTGTGCCTATATGCAGATTTCAATTTAATTTCCTTAATTAATTTTACTTATTCAGCTAATCTAAATGGCCTAGATAAAAATAAATAAGATACTCAAATCACAAATTAGCCTTAATACCTGACAGCACCCAGTCCCACACAAACCTATACTTCCTTAAATTTTGCTCCAAATTACTCAGAATAGGATCAAGTCTATAATAATCTTACCCTAACTTCCTCTTACTTATATACGCCGTAATTCTCATGGTACACAATTTCTCTTACTACAGCAAGTTCATATACATAAACAAGTTTGACTGTAGGTGCGTTCCTGGTGATCTTTAGACACTGAGATTTACCATTGCATATTTACATGCAATATATAGATACATATATATGTATCTATATATGTAAAAATATATATCTCTGTAAATGTGCTTAGAGCTACCTATAATGGCAGAGGGAGATACAGACACATAGAGAAAGAGATATATTTAATTTAGTGAGAAGAACTTAGCAAGTATTTAATAAATGCTGGGTGAATTCCTGAACAGCTGAACAAAATTAATAAAGAATTTCTGGCAAACACATTATAATGTCTCCGGGATTGGATTATTCCCTAAGATGTGAACGAGACAGCAAAGTTAATGAACACTGTATTAGCTTTGAATTTTAAGAAAGTGAACTTCCGGTCCAGGAAAACATCACCCTTTAAATGCTATAACGTCTTGGTGAAGCACAAGCAGTGGTCAATTTCTGTGGCTCTTGTGTCTTAGAGCAGATTCTGAGCCACTAGAGGCTCCACTGAAAGTGTTCTACACCGGTCTGTTAAAAACTTTCTACAGTAACTTTACCCTTTGGGACACACAATGAGGAATTAGCCTTCAGACATCATTTACCACCCATTCTTTGTAGCCATCCTGCTAAGTCTTTCAGTAGAATCCCTTATTCCCCATTAACTCAGGACCAGCCTAGGACTTCAGTCCAATTTGCTGAGGGCTCTGGTTGCATTTCCAATTCTTCTTAGCCTCTCTGTGTCTTTCATTTTGATTTGTTGTACTGACATCTGCTGGATAAGAGGTTCTCTTCCCAAACTCCTCATCACCAGGCTCCACTTATTTGATCCAGAGTGGGAAGTGATTTGATGACATGCTGGAGATTTGAAATTCTGGTTTCCTTTCCTATTTTCCACCCCCTCTCCAATTTTAACTAGTTTTCTTCAACCTTCTGGGAGTTCTCAAATTTTCTCAAAACTGGAGTCACATAGTCAATGTCAATAGCATATAAACCTACTTAGGTTGTGCCTATACGCAGATTTCAATTTAAATTCCTTAATTAATTTTACTCATTCAGCTAATCTTAAGTGACCTCTATGAACAAAAATAATCCCATTTGAGGAGAATCCAATATTTTCTTCAAAAGTCAAAGAAAATTAAAACTGTTGTAAGAATGGAAGTTGTCTAACTAGTGTAAAGCTGTAAAATATACTTACAGCACAAATTTTGTGTTTGTGAGTCTACTTAACGGTTATAGCAAAAATATCAAAAGCATACACTTTTTTTCCTGATAAATTCAATGGTTAACCCATTGGTGCTTAATTAAATAATGCTCCATGAATGAAGGGATTTAAATTATTTTTACATTCTGATGGATTCTGAATTAGTATTTATCTTTGTAATTATCTCTCAAGTTAAAGATTTAGGTATCAGTAAATTAAGCCCAAGATATATACACAGAGGGAGTGGCTTCTCCAAGAAATGCATCTAATTAACTTCTATAAAACATAGCATATCCTATGAGATTTATCATGTATACTAAATAAGCGATTTAAGGGAAGTCACCTTCATTGTTTACCTAATATGCAATAAAAAAAATAGGAAAATAAAAAAGCAAGTAACATAGTCTTGAGAGAGTTTTTGATTGTTAAATGAAATAAAAGTTAAACATAATTATTTCCCGTGACATAAAGAGAAATTTCGATATTCTGGTTATAGTAAAGACAGTATAACAATATGCCTGAGGCACAGGATATTCCTTAGCTGATTTTATGTAGTGCAGTTTTGTTTTCTTAATGCACAGTTTTAAATAATATTAGAGAATTCAGTGGGTTCATTAACTACAGTAAATGAAAAACAACCATCCTATTGCAGTAGGCATTTTTATAGATATCAGATTAGAGGGGGGAAAAAAGCAAAATGGAATTTTTCTATGTTGCAGATTATCCTGACTCATAATGCTAGTTAAGATTGATACCATTTTAATTTAATGAATCTCGTCAAATCCCACTGTTAGAGACACCAAGCATATGCTGACAATTAAGTGACCAATTTTATAATTTTGTTTTGAAGTACTAAATAAGAACTAAATAAATTTACAGTCCCATCACCTTAGAATCCTACGGTTTACCTACAGTGGCTCAATTTACCTCAGTTTGCAAATGACTGGTTCTGAAGAAGAAAGACAAATCAGTTCTAATTTGAGTAGCCTTCCTAGTATAGCCATAAGAGTTTTGACCATAACATTTTTGTAAACACTTAGTCATTTGAAATTTTTACTCTGCTTGCATAGAGTGTTGCAAAATAGACCAGTTTAGGTAATTTCACTGTCTTATGTATAATAGTCATATAAGTATTTATGTAATTCTTATATAAATTTGTATATATTCACATTAATATATATATAATATTTATAAAAGTAAGAAAAATCTGAAAACTGAGAACATAAAGGAGATAAAATTATCCACTAAATTATTTCTATACAGTCTTCCTGAAAATAATGATTACATTGACTACTTTCTGACTGTTGGATTCCTGGAAACCCCTTCACCGAGGATTTCTTAGCTAGCTAAATGTGCGAGATAACTGCTGATGCCAGGAATCCTTGATCTGCATTGTCTCCCATCTTAATTTTAGATCTTGTGGCCTATTGGCCAGTGTTGTTGGTTTCTTTGTAATTTTGTTGATTTGTCTAAAATATTAATATTAATAAATGTAAATAAACTTATATGTAATATTAATGTATGTAAGACTCCTCAAGGAAGTATGTTAAAAAAACAGATTCCTAGGTACCATACCTAGAGATTTAATACATTAGGTCAAGGAATCTGCATTTTAATATGTACCCCAGGTGATTGTGATGTAGGTCTACAGGCAAAACTTTAGGGACATTGTGGATACTTAGGAAGTATGAAAAGGAGTTGGGCAAATGAAATACGTTAATAGTGTGTTATTTCATGTTCAGCGATTCCCAAATTTTTGTAGTAGGGAATTGTTCTATTCATCAACTGAAACTTCAGTTAATGGAAATCTGAGCATTTAGAACAGCTACAGTTTGTGAGAGAAAGAGAAGTACCATCACTGGTTTCCCTGGTAGTTTGACCAGGAAGTCTTAGAGGAATGTCAAAGGGCAAAAGAGTTTAGTAGCAATCATTGGCTTCTGAGTGGCATGTTAGAATTGGTGCGATAGGCCATTAATCTTAGTTGAGTGAGCCCTTTGCTGGACACAGATCTCCTTCTCCACTTTAGTCCTTTACTATCTGTTCACAGTCGGATGAGGAGCTGCAAGTACAGCAGCTTGAACTGTGGAAAGGGAGTGATGCAGTCACCATACAGGAAACTAGGGGCATTAATAAATACCGATGACTGGTTAAGCTTGTTATGCAAAAATTTGCTATTACAGGACATTTTGAGATATAAAGAGAAAAGAACAAAGTTTTTGAAGGCAACTGAATTTAGAATCAAATTGTTGTTTTGTCTGTTGTTAGCACTCTGACCTCAGACTCTTTGTTCTCAGTCTCAATTCACTTGTAAAATGGGCAAAATTATGCTTATCATGTAAGACTGTCGTGAGGATAAAAATAGGTTAAGAAAACTGAAAAATACTTAGCAGAGTGCCTGAAAAAAAATTTATGCATACATATATTTGTTTTTCTTTCCTTGCCTCAATTTGTTTGCTAGTGATCTCAGGTGGCCTCGGCCTGCAGCAGCTTTAAGCAGGGTTTCGGTTCCCTGGCAGTGATTGAGGTCGCGTCGTGGCGGTGACAGCACCGAATCCTAGCCACTAGACCAGTGGCCAGTGACAAGGCCCTGGCCCTATGGCTTTGCAGAAAAAGAATTCCCACAAAGACGGAAAGTAGTGAAACAAGTAAAGTATTTATTAGGAAAAAAAGAGTACAGTACGTGTGGATAGACACACAGGCAGGCTCAGAGAGGGAGTCGTGCCCTCGTGACAGTTTGAATCACCTTTATGGGGCATTTCTTCCGTGTTTCCTTTGACCAATCATTTTGATTTGCCTGGTTCAGCGTCCATATTTAGTGTACCTCAGGATTTTCCCATGTGTGCATGCGAATCTCTTAGCCAAGATGGATTCTACCGAAGAGGCCTATGGGTAAGTGAGCATTAGTTGGCATCACTCCCCTGTTGAGCTCCAAGGAGCCTTTCTGCACATGTGTAGTCAGGGAGGTCTCCCTACTTCAAGAATGAGGAATATGTGGTCTCTTATCTTCTATCTGGGCAGGGCCCGGCCTCCTCTCTCAATTGTCCTGTTAGTCCCATCTCGGAGTATCGGTCCACAAGGAACGAACTCGAACCGTTTGCCCTGGGAGCCCATCTGTCTCCTGCCTCACTATGACCACATTTTGAATCTTTTTTCTCATTTTCATCATATGTGTCTGTATAACCTTTTAATTTCCATTTGAAAAACCAAATATTCGTAGTTTCCACAAATGTTACGGAATGATAAGTATCTAAAAGAAAATTAAGCTGTAGCCTGTTAGAAAAAGGAGGATTTTTGATACTTGTTTTCTTTTATTAAGAGGTACTTATTTTTTCTTTTGACCACTTTGAAACATTCAAATAAACCCAGATATCTTTTACAACTATTGAGTATTATTAATTTTACTTGGATTTTATTAGAAAATTATACCACACACTTAAATATAATTTTACATTTTTTTTGCTGAGGAACACATATTTACATTTTATTATGAAAAATAGGTAATTTTTTAGATACACTTGTTTTTTATAAGGTGAAGCCCCATTATCTCAGTAATCAGTTTTATTTTTAGATTTTTCACTTAGAGCTTTCCTCAGTTTTGAATAACTTAGGTCCCTCTCTTTTTTTAGATATAAATGTGCCTTGTGTAGATGATATTATTCTGCTATATGTTGCTCAGGTCTATTTAATAACCACTATAGAGAATGACGTGACAAACTACCCAGTAGCACTACACACTAGGTATTTCAGATTAAAAAATTAAATTGTTGTTAGAAGAATTTTATAGTATGAAAGTTGAACTTTAATACAAACTATAACCTAAGAAACAAAATTTGACGTGTAGTGAGTTTATCTTACATCTTTTTCAAGTGAATTTGGTTACTCACATGGAGAAAGGCTTTCTTCAGAAGACAGTTTGTTTCTGAAGTCGTCCTGTAAAATTGACTTCTCCACATTATTGCAATAGTGAGTTTCTAGTATATACTTAATATAATGGAGACTTTAAAAGATAATCATCAGATATGATGAAATGTAAAAAATATCAGGTATTAATGTACAAGTACAATTATAAACTGACTTGAAGGTCTGGAATTCCATTTTAACTCTTTAAGGTAGTTTAATTACTCTTAATTGAAAAGAAAGCATATTTTAAAATTAACACATATGTTAGGATTTTCTAAAATCAAAATCTATAATGAAAAGAGCTCAATTACATGACTGAAATGGGAATTCTTTAATCTATCTTTAGAATACATGCAATAATACAATAGCTGTGAATGAAATTGTAATACAAATTTTAAAGTACCAAGAAAGGAAAGAAACGAAAATTTAAATATCGCAGTTTAAAGTGTAAAATCGGAGTGCACAGAAAAGCAGAAGTAAGCTGTGGTATTATAAAAATATCTGTTTTTATTAATCTGGGAGCAATTTTTGTTATCATGTATCGTTTTATCAATTGTGGGCAGCTCACAGACTTAGGATTCCACATTTCATCTTCTGTGGTTGGCCAGTGTTTATGTAAAAGATACAAAAAGCAGAGAGAGATCAACATTGATTGACTGCTTGCTTTATGTTTCTCACCACCCCCTATGCACTTATGTCTACCAAGCACACCTGTGACAGGCCATCGACTATGACTGCTTGTCTGAAATCTGATCCTGCTGCAATGATTGCTCGCAGTGCCTGATGACCCAGATATAATTCCTGGCTCTGATTCCAACTCTGAGCTGACTTTGACCTGCTGGCAGGGACTTCCAACAGCACCTGAGCTCTGCTTGTGCCAATATATCTGACATGTTCAGAGCCAGCTTCTGGCTGGTGAATCTGCCACTCAAATAGCAGGGTTTTGTACATATTAGGAAATTAAACACAGGACTTGCCAGAAGTGTTGTTTCATTAAAACAAAATATGAAAAAAAAAATATGTGTGAAATTTGAATAGACCCAACTGGGTAGAAGACCTTGTCTGAATAGTCACTTCTTTTAAGCAAATCGATATACATTTATTATATTTGTATTCTCTATGATAAATTCTCTGGTCTCTAAGTTTAAAAAATATTCATAGTTAAGGGCATTAAATTTAAAAAATGCTACTAAGAATGATGCTTTCTTTTTTTCTCAATTCATGTCACCAGCTTCTAAAAAGTCTATGCATAATTTGTCAGGCCATTGTTAAGAAGTGATATAATCCTTGGTCACCTTATGAACTGTGCTGGTGACCAGAAATAGTAGGAAGTTAAAATAACAATTATTTTTGTGAAATATTTTACCATGAAACCTTTTCTTTGAATACCACGGTGGTTTTTTTTTTACTCTTTTTAATCTGGGAAAATAATCTCTTTTAGAACCAATGTGTCTATATGTGATTTGTTAATAATCTAGTTAAATTAATTACAAATATTTTACCATATGTGTTCATTTTCAGTATTTGTACATATAAGACTATAAATGTATGTACTCTTAGTCAATTCTGCTGTATCCTATATAATATTTATGGAAGAGTTTTAAGCAAATGTAAACTATAATATAGTCCACCTAATGTACGAAATGTAATACTTGACTAAAAATCATTTTAAAAAGAAAAATGAAAATATTTGCCATTCTTTCTTGGACCTAAAGGTGACATTAAGAAATACTTACATATATTAATTAATAGGAAAACATCGAATAAGTCTAAAAGAATGTAGGTGTTATCTAAAGTACTTAAATATTTTCAAGTAAGCTTCAGAGAATATTGCACATATCTACATTTTCTTCATTTTAAGAACAAGAACTTTACTTAACTCGGTTGAATGAACATAGGCCTCAGGGACATCATTTTAGTGTCACCTCATGTCAAGCCAGTACATTAAAACCAGTGCTCTAATATTCTAACCAGTTCAAGCAAAAAACATTCAACAAAGTAAAAGGCAGTGTCCGTTGTACTATAGAGTAGTTTCAAAGTAACAGCTCTCCCATGTTTAGTCATGTGAATATCTAGAATAAATGAAAAAGTAATGAAATGGAAACATATAGAGAAACAGAACTCTGAATATGGTTAAATGTGTACAAGTAATAATCTGTAAATAGCACAGACTCATATATAAGTCTACAACTTATTGTTGGTAGATGAAGTAGAGTTGTAATATAAAATTAATTTCTTCTGTTTTTTTCTTTTGTTTTGTTTTAAAATTTTTCCCTAGATCTGTTTTTGTGGAAAGAAGATGAGTGACTCTACTGAACATCTGTAATACCCAGATGCACACTGGCATTCGGGTAAGATTTGATTGATGGTGTACTCGAATGTAGATTTACAAATGTGGCCCAAGGCCAGTTTCCCCTTATTTTGACAATGAAACAGTGTAATTCTTAATATTAAGTGTTTACTGGAATGGAGAAAAAGAAAGCAGTTTCTAGCAACATGCAGAGAATGAGAATTGGTAAATTAATCAGCGTTACTACCCACCCATAGGTCCCAAAGCTTATAGTGGATATTCCACCCATGAAATGGTAGCTACTCATTAGTGCAGAAAAACTGCCTTAATACAGCCCACTAGTGCTATTACGCTGGTGCTGTCAATTGGATACTCTTAAAAGTTCTGTTTTGTCTATTAATCCCACTTTTTTTTTTCTTGGAAATTTAGATTCTCCCTTTGTTAAATTTATAAACACATGCTAAAGTATAAGAATATAACATGCTTTGATTAGAAGCTCCTAAAACAGCACATCAAAAACATTATGGTCTAGAAAATGTTTATGAGCCTGAGAACTGCTACAGAGTAGCAAGCAGATTTTTTTTAACAGTGCCTAAAATCTGGACATTTGTCTACACAAAAAAAGATAGAAAACCTTGTGTATTCTATCTTCAGATTTATGTGAAATTGTAGAGGTTGCAGCTAATATCTTGTACTCTTTTAACAAAAGTTTGAAAGGATGGCTAAACTTTACCATGAGGGCATACACATCATAGCTGTCATTGACAGACGTGGAAAGGTAAAGTCCAGGTTAACTTCTGGAGACACTAACATTTTCGGAAACTTGTCTTTACACTGGTCATGAGAAGATTTTTCCTGTCAATGCAGCAAAATCTCTCTAGCATAATGGTTTTTCAAAGATCAGTTTAGGGACTTCCCTGGTGGTCCAGTGGTTAAGACTCCGTGCTTCCAATGCAGGAGGCACAGGTTTTATCCCTGGGTGGGGAACTAAGATCCACATGGTGTGAGGCACAGCCAAAAAAAAAAAAAAAGTAAGATCAGTTTACTTGGACTAATATTTAACAGGAGAAAAAATGTTTTCTTAACTTATAACTATACTTGTGTTAAAAATGGCCCATAGTCATCATTATTTTGATTTGTATCCTAATGGTGACAAGATACCTCTTAGTTCTCATAAACAAGTGACTCATTTTTTTCTTGAGCATTCTCTATGGCAATTTCCTTTATTGGACATATTTTGCTATTCTTATTTCTAGCTTACCTTTGCTTTTTTATGCTGTTTAATAATATAGATAATTTTATAGTGCATAATTCTTTTGATTGAACAAACCTCTTTTAAAAAAATTATTTAAAATCATCAACACAACAATTGTATAAAATACACAGGATTAGAAAGTTTATTCAAATTAGCTCCATAAATGGATCACGTTTACCACCTAGATAATAGATAATAGCAGAGTTAGAGTTGGAATTCTGGAGGCATAACTGCAAGCTTAGAGATTTTTCCATGCTGACTTTCACTATTGCTGATTTCCAAAACATGCTTCCTATTCCTTTTCCACTCACTTACAGTATATGATTTTACTGAATATAGACTAGAAATTATATCATCAAATCTGATCTGAGAAACTAAATAATCAAAACTTTTATGAAATTAGAATCTAAGAATCTTTGTCCAGAAATATAAATATACATAAACTCTTAAAATTATAACACACTTATTATTGCTGTTATTAGAAAGTGGGAAAAAGTTTTTAAATTCTGGAGTCATTCAATTCTCTTCAAATTCTAATTGCTAATATGAATTAGACTTAAAGGGAAAGGCATAAAATGCCAACAATTACTTAAGGAAAGTAAAGCTGAAATGCAAAATCCCAGTATGCTCTACAAGGTAAAGGTACTAAACAAAATAACAACAACAATAATATGCACTCATAAGTATAGGACATAAAGCTTATTTATGAGAATCCACAAAAGCATATAGAATGAAAGTGAATAATGCTAAAGCTGACATAACTATCTCTTTTGGTAGTCCAATAAAATATTGATTCTTAAAGGTAACAACAGTCATGAATTAAGGTGACTAATATAGGGCTTCCCTGGGTGCAGTGGTTAAGAATCCGCCTGCCAATGCAGGGCACATGGGTTCGAGCCCTGGTCCGGGAAGATCCCACATGCCCCAGATCAACAAAGCCCGTATGCCACAACTACTGAAGCCCGCACACCTAGAGCCCGTGCTCTGCAACAAGAGAAGGCACCGCAATGAGAAGCCCATGCACCACAACGAAGAGCAGCCCCCGCTCACCGCAACTAGAGAAAGCCCGCAAGCAGCAACGAAGACCAAACGCAGCCAAAAATAATTAAAAAGAAAAAGTGACTAATATAAAGTAAAATAAGTAAACCAACTAATATTTGCTGAATTTATTTTTCATGAAGCTATTCTTACTTATTCTCATAAAGGAAACAAAAATTTATCCAGAATAATGTAATTGTATTGATATTAAATAAGAAAAAAGAAATCCATTAAATAGTAAAAACAAATTTATATGTTAAATGAAGGTTTAAAAAAAAAGATCAGTTGCTGAGTTAGAATATTTTCTATTCTTGCACTTGAAAAATGCCAGTATTTTTTATTGCAATTACTTTTTGTAGGTCTATTGCTTTCACATTTCAGTTGTCATGATAATGTTAATTGTGTAGCATCCATCATAAATTTAAAAGGGCAGACACCATGGTCCATTTGCAAAGGAGAATTTGATAACTTAGAAGAAAAAAAACCCAAAAAACTTCATCTGTTCAAGCCTTATGCAGAATGCTTAACTCTTTTAATCACAAAACCGTCTTATCCGTTCCCTCAACCTGAGACAATGAAAATACAGCATTTTGTGTTGTTTCCAATTAAGCTTTCAAAATTCTGAAATGCAGCTTCATTTTAAAAACATTGTTAAGTAATTATAAATGATTGAGATGTTCTATGTTTGCAATTTTTAACTCTTGATATGTTTTAAAATCATCTATAGATGGATTGTTCACACAGCAGTAAAATTTTACTTTTTGACTCAAAAATGCTTCTAAAAGTTGGAATTTGAATAGCGCCTACATCAATCAAAACAACCAAGAAAATTGATTTGTTAACAATATCATTTTATAATAACATCATTTTTTCTCTTTTTATCTTAATCCTGCTAAGAGTGTCAAGATCTACTATCAGAAAGAATAATGAGCCATTGATAAATGTTTGCAATGGGGTAATTTATGTGTTCAAAGCCATCAAAATCTAAAACAAGTTTGGAGGGAGGAGGAAAAGGAGAGGCAAGAGAAAGGGGAGAAAGAACAAGAGAAAAAGGAGGAGGAGGAGAGCACAGTTAACAGTCAAATAAAGACAGAAACAATATAATCAAATTTGGGAAGGGAATACAACTGAGTTGAATGTGAGTGAATTCCTATGCTACTGATTCATTCATTTATAAAAATAATTATGAAGTATGTTTAAATATTGGCAAGAATGTAACTATAATGAACAATAAATTATTTCACCATTATTATTTATTAAATTAACCCAATTATCAATCTTTTAAATTTGTTTTACTTTTATTAATAAAAGAAATCATAAAGAATTAATTTTTATTTTATTAGTAACTTATATAAGCTAAAGGGCAAACTTAAGTCTGAAGATATTATCTCAAACAAGAGGAAGTTATTTTTTATTAACATATGATTGAATGACTTGTGTTCTTTTGTTCTGTTTGTCAGCCCACATGGAATAGATCATCCATTTTCAATGGTGAACAATTAACTCTTCCGGTTTAGAGCTTTGGCTCCTTTCCATAATGCTCAGAAAAAAACCCAAAAAAACTAAAAAACAAAACCAAAAACAAACAAACAAACAAAACTAGGAAAAATGATGCCAAGAACAAAACGAGCCAGCAGTTAGAGTGAAGAGATCACATAAAATTTTTTTATTAAATATCTTGGATATTTGGGTCATGTTCTAAACTTATCTCCGAGATGCAATACTCCCTAATGATTTCTGATTTCACGTTCAGAATTCCTAACTCAAAGTTATAATTTGGGTTCTCGGGCTACAGTGCACCCATCCCACTTCTAACACAAGAAGCATAACTATAGAACCTTTGGAATGTTTAACTTGCATCATACTCACTTAGGGAAAAATGGGTCTTGTCATAGAGAGCTGGTACCTAGCATCATAACATGATTTTTCTTCCTTTTTCTCCATGGAAAATGTCTACTTCATGGTATTTGAACACGGCATTATAAGCGGTAGTCAATAGAAACATAACTGAGATAGGTAATTGCTATTTTCTTTTGAAATGTATTAACAGTAACATTCTTTCCCCTTGTATTTCTTTTCTTCATTCTCCAAGAGAATCAAGAACATAACTGTTTCTAAGTGTAATATCATACCTTTAAGTAGGAAGTATTCTGCTAAGTACCAAATAACGTACACATTTTATATACATTTGCTTCCATTATAATTGCCTTGGAAATGATTTATAAATACAAAAGGTGAGGTGAAAGCTACTGCATCACATCATGTCCAAGTTACACTTGGCCAACATCACTATCTGTTACCTATTTCTTGAAACTTTCTGAAACAAAATTTTGCCTGCCTTCTTTCCCTTCCTCTTCTCTTTGCCCATCCCTTCCTTTTTTCATTTCGTCCGTTAAATATTTTCCTCTCATCTCCCTTTTTCTTTGTTAAGTAGATCATTAAAAAGTTCTGCTCTCTTATAAACTTCATCTTTCAGGAGTCACCTGAATCCATATATGACAAATACCTCAAATTCATAAACTTTAATATAAAGTCTCTTGGGTAGTGTTTGAAGGGGTGGGGAAAGACAAAAGATACTCTTGTTTTCTCACTGCTTTTCACTTTTACCAAGTCAGCATCAACAGCTTTGATCAAGCTGTTCTCACTTACCATCATATTTCATTACTTTCTGAAACCCAAAGACCTTGTTTTCAGAAAAAAAACGTTCTTACCATCTCTATATAATTTTTTCACTCCTTGAAATACATGAATTACTTTCTAAGTAGTGGTATTTTTGGTATGATTATAACTCAGAAATAGAAGAATAGAATCTGGGTTATGCAGTGTATCTTAGGTAAAGAAAGTAGCTGGTATTATTTGGCTCTAGCCAAATTTTCTATCTTTATTTTCATGTTCTATAGCCAGAAAGAAAACAAAGCCTTCAGCAAGAAACATGTTTTGTGGGTATCAGTACCTCGAAATGCAAACTGGTTACAAGCTGTTCAGAAGTTTTAAGCCTATCCATTAATGCCTTCCCCAAAGCTCTGGTCAGCCACAATCTGCAGAATTACATTAAACAGGCTTAGTGCAGGGACTGCTCATCCACAGGCACAGGCAAAAAATAAATAAATAAAAAATAAAAAAATTCTGTTACTCATTTGCAAATGAATGAGGAATTAGAAATAGCTTAGTATACTACAAGAAATATAACTCCTAGGTAATAGTCACAGCTATGCCAGTAACAAATTATACAATAGGGCACATGTCACTTAATTTCTTTGACCCTCACTTTCTTCATTTGCAAAATTAGAGATATTCTTCTTGACTAAAATGTACGATATTGAAGTTTTAGAAGTGGAAAGCCATTTCTCTTTCTTCCATGACTGAATTTGAAATAAGCTAGGGCTGAGGGAAAATCTTGTCTTTGTTAAAACAAACGACACGATTATTTAACCACCACCACAACCCACCCTTCCAACCAACACCAAAACGACTAGAAAACCTAGTTTGTGTTGGTGATTTTGTCTAAATTTGGGACACTTGGTTTCTGATCATAACTGTATCATAGATGGATAGCTAACCCAAGAGCAGTGTTCCAAGTGGCCTGAAAAGATTAACCAAATGGATTGATTTTTGTCTAAGAATAAAGCAAAAGAATGGCACAGGTAGAAATTGCTGAAGCTGAAAGGATGTGAGAAGGATCATGAGGTGATTGGGCCCAAATTTATCAGGAAATCCCAAATATGAATAAGACTGGGAAGCAGCAACTCTGATGGATAAACCTATGAGATATAGAGAAAAATAGGAAGTACAACATAAGACAAATGATTAGTAGTAATGGAGAGTAGAAAAAGAATAAAACTAAGGAAGTGCACTAGAATAAACACCCATTTGCCAATACCAGGATCCTCCCTAGAGTTCCTCTTCCTGTGTCCCAGTTGTTCATTTTCTGAGTTTCTCTTTGTGGATACCCTTATAGTAAATCCTATGTTACTTGAAGCTTCCAAATAAAGTTGTACTCTTTCAACCCGAAGACCTTATCTTAATAGAATTATTATATGATGTGTAAATACAAAAATGATTTCATATTCCCATATGGTATTTACATTTTAAAAGAGAATCTTATTAATTCCAAAATGTTTACAACTGGAGGCATATTTAGAAGATATTTTGAAACAGAATATTTCACATGAGTATTACCTATTCCAGATCCCTGCTTCTCATATCCTCAATAACAACAACAAACTTGACAAAAAAATCCTCTTCACAATGCTACTAACCAACCAAACAAGATGACATTTATATTATGTTTTCTGGAAGTGTTTTGGTTTGATTTATACATTTCCATGTACTTTCATTAATATGAAGATGAATATGTAATTCATTAAATTTCATCTTCATGATCAAGATGCTACATATTAATGAAATTTTTCCATTTTTACGATGTCTAAATTTACCAAGATGAGGGTATAAATCAAAGAAAGTTTATAGAGCTTTAGTTAAGAAACATCTTTTAAATGGCATTTTTACCATTCTTAAAAAAACAAAAAAAAAGCCATGCTTTCTGTACTACATTGCGTCAGGGCATTAAAGATTAATGAAGATGTTTGACTACAATGTTGAATTTATTTTTCATTTTGGAAAAAAAGAGTAACATATGCAAGATAATATGAGAGATGAAATAAAAAAGAAGCCTGTTTGATTCAAATGAGGAAAAATACATCAGTGTAGACTTGGCATTATATATCCAAAGAAATAAAAAGCAGAGATTGCAGCAGGGTCCAGAGTTTGCTTAGAGAAGACTCTTGACCTTATTCAGTTTCCACCAATACCCTATGCCCCAAACCAAATAAACAGAATCTGCATTTAGTTATGTGAACTGAGCTTCAATACAAACAGTTTAGTTTTTACTCAACTTTTTGTTGCTACATTTTCCTTCCTAAAGAGAAGCTGAAGCTGCTACCAAGCCCAGACAGAAACTAAGTCTGAGACTCACCCAGGAACTGCTCTGGACCACACTTGGAAGCAGTGGCTTTCAGTGGTCCTCATTTCCCTTTTTATTCTCCTCTCCCAACTTCTGTGCTGCTTCCCAGCTTTCTGTCCAAGGAGCCACCATCCTAATCTTTTCATTCTTGTTACTCTTGTTATAATCTTTCTTCCACCCTTTTCCCCACAACTTAGACACATGGTTGCCGAACTTTCTCCTAATGTAATCAGAAGAAAATCAGCTCCTAAAGTGTAAATTAATTGGTCAGATAAATGAATATAGGCTAACACTCTCTCAAGTGACCACAGTTTTCTGGAAAAATATTTATCTTTATCTTTTTGGTCAGATCCATGTATGACTCTATCACAAAATGTTTTGATAAGCCTCAAAAGAATTTTCAAGTTATATATTCTGTTTACTGACATGCTCTAAAAATAGTTACCCAAAAAGAAGCAACCTATGGTCCGATCTTAAAAGTTTAATATACAAATGACATCATATCCCTTAGACAATCATAGTCCTGGACAGCTTTGCCCTCAGATTCACTTCTGAAAATTTCTATGCCCTGCTGAGTGTCACAGAAAGGATAGTTACTACAGGCTGCATTTCTCAGGCTCCATGTCAGCTGCTTTCCTCCTGGGTTTGGTCAGTGGCAGGCATTGGCAGGGGAGTAGGCAGGGAGAGAAAGGAAGAATCCAGGATATGTGCCTCCCTCTCTATCAGAAGTGATGTCTTCAACAATAGCTGTTCTTCCTTCAAATCTCCATCTCCCTCCATGGTTGCAACTTCCCCCAGATGATTCTGATCCCTGAGCTCTGGTAGTACAGCCTTTTCGCTTTCCCACTCAGACCTAGGGGCAGTAATGGTTTTCTGCTTCTTAATCTCTGAATCATCTTACAGCTTTTCCATTGTGTGTTTCAGTTCTTTCATTACCTGTGTAACCAGTTCCCTGCATTAAGTACCCTCTGATTGTAATCTCAGAGTGGTTTTCTTGGTTGGACTCTTTACAGGATGTGAAGTCCTAGAGATGACAATGTTTAGTATTGCACATACTTTCCTTAAAGCTATTTATTCCATAAATTGGCTCTGGTTATTAAGTTTTTCAAATAAGTGTGAGATGGGCAAAGATGATGAGACTTCAGTTGTTTCAGTTTCTCTTCTAATTTATTTGTCTGAAAACTGCCAGATGGGAAGATCTACCAAATATCCATTTGTTACAATGTCAATCTGAGAAAACAAAGTAATTAAATCCCTTGACAGGAAAAGCAGTGGGTTTTTTTGGACACCAACTTGTGAGTAATGATCAAATAAGTAAAAAGGAGCAAATGGCTAATGGGACAACTGCATTATAGGATGCCAATTTTAGATTTTCCTCAATGTTCAACTTGACAATGTTTAATATAATTTAAGTGTTTATTGAACAACTAGTCTATAGCAAATATTGTGCTAAGCCTAAGGATAGGATAATGAATAAGGCACAAAACTTGCCCTACAGGGCTTCCCTTCAGGAATGAGTAGGTGAATAAATAAATAAGAGTAGGTAAATTGGAAGAAAGATAATCACTTAAAAACATATAGGTATTAGAAACAGAATCCTTCTAGTAAGGGACTCATATGTGTAAACAAATAGTATATACTGATTAATTAGGACAAAATGGGAAAATATGCAAGCTGTGGATATAGACCAAGAAGGGAGTACTAAATCTTGGTGGGGGATGTATAAAGAGGTTGACCAAGGAAAGTTTTCTGAAGAGATAATGTGATAGTTAATTTTTGTGTCAACTTGACTGGATCACAGGATGTCCAGATATCTTGTTAAACATTATTTCTGGGTGTGTCTGTGAAGTGTTTCTGGAAGAGATTAGTATTTGAACTAATAAACTGAGTAAAGCAGATTGCTCTCCCCAGTGTGGGAGGCATCCAATCTATTGAGGGCCTGAATAGAAAAAAAGGTAGAGGAAGGCAGGATTCACTCTCTCTCTACCTGACTGATTGAGCTGGAACATTGATCTTCTCCTGACCTCAGTGCTCCTGGTGTTTAGACCTTCAGACTGGAATATACATCATCATTGGCTCTCCTGCTCCCAGATTTTCAAATTATTCCACCAGCTTTCCTGGATCTTCAGCTTACAGATTGCAGATGGTAGGACTTCTCAGCCTGCATAATCACATGAGCCAATTTCTTATAATAAAGCCCCTTATATATATGAATGAATGAGTGAGTGAATGAATGAATAGGTGAATAAATAATAAGTAAAAGATAAGTTGGAGGAAAGATAGGTATTTAGAAACGTAAAGATATTAGAAACAGAATCAATAGGATCTATATCTATATATCTGCTTCTCTGGAGAACCCTGACTAATAACAGGGAACATCTAAGTAATATTTTGAAGGACCAATATCATTCCAAGCCAAGAGCCCTGTTAGAGAACTAGGTGATAGCAACATAATGAAAGGGTTTGTGTGTCATTGTAATGAGTCTGGGATTCAGTGCATGCTGAAGAGTTCACTAAGGGTTATACATATAAGATAAACATGATCAGACACATGATTTTGAGGAATATTATGAAAGAAGTATGTAGAGAATGAGACTGGTTAAGAAATTGATGTAATCTAAACATACTTCTCTCTTTTTTTCTCAATTATTCTATCCTTTTAAATAATTTTATTGAAGTATAATTGATTTACAACGTTGTGTTTAATTCTGCTGTACAGCAAAGTGACTCAGTTATACCTATATATTCTTTTTCATATTCTTTTCCACTTTGGTTTATCACAGGTTATTGAATATGGTTCCCTCTGCTATACAGTATGATCTTGTTTATCCACCTATATATAATAGTTTGCATCTGCTAATCCCCCACTCCCAATCCTTCCCTACCCCACCTCTCCTCCCTCTTGGCAACCACAAGTCTGTTCTCTATATTTAAACATACTTCTCTTAATCTGAGGGTGATGAGAACATAAACTAAGGTAATAGGGTTGGAAATTGGAAGTAACAATGTGTTCAAGAAATATTTAGAAGGTAGAGTTGACAGGGTATTGAGACCATTTTAATGTATTGTGTTAAAGAATGAAGAAAACTATTTAGATGATATCAATTTATTCAAGTATTTAAAAATTTAACACTACATAGGTAATGTTCTTGAATTGGAAATTGAATGGGAATTGTAAACCTATAATAAGCTCAACATAGATGAGTTTGTTTCCAGCTTTACCAAATTGTTAACTGAGTCAACAAAACAAATTAGTTAAGAGCAGAGATTCTGCAGCCAGAGTCTGGCTTTGAACTCAGGGTCTGCCAGAAAATAGTAATAGCTATACGTTGAATAAATAAATAAATGAATGAGAAGGTGAATACATAATTAATTAATAAAATGTAGATAACAAATTGGAGGAAAGGTGGGTATTAAACACATATAGGTATTATATGTCTTAGTTAACATTTCTGTAACTCAGCTTCTTTATCTCTGAAATGGGACTAGGAATAGGACCTACTTGTCAGGGTTGATAATACATCCAAAAAGGTTGGAATAGAGTATAACTAGATATTAGCATCATAATTATACCTAGAATGTTTCACTTGAATGCATCTAACTGAATGCTATTTCCAAGAAAGTAAAGATTTTTATCTGTTTTGTTGGTAAAGAATAAACATTTACTCCATAAACATTTACTGAATAAATGAGAGAATACTTCTGATAGGCACATATAATTGTTATTTCTCCTTTAACAAGCATATAATGCTTAGTATATGTCATGCACTATTCTAAGCACTTTACATTACTCAACACATTTAATCGTCAAAACAACCTTATGAGACAGTCTTATTGCTCCCTTTTTGTAGATTAGAACACTGAAACACAAACAGTTATTATTATTGAATATTTATTGTCTTAGTTTGAGGTGTTACAACAAAATGCCATAGACTGGATGGCTTATAAACAACAGAAATTGAACTCTCACAGTTCTCGGTACTGAGAAATCCTAGATCGAGGCACCAGCAGATCAATGGCGACATAGATGGCCAACTTCTTGCTGTGTCATCACTAGACAGAAGGGGAAAAGGAGCTCTCTGGGTTCTCTTTTATAAGGGCACTAATCTCTTGTTCATAAGGGCTCCACTTCATGATCTAATCACCTGCCAAGGGCCCCACCTCCTAATACCATCATACAGAGGATGAGGTTTTAAGATTTTCATTTCAGGGGGACACATGCAGTCGATAGCAGTTATCAAAGATCACACAGGAGTAGGAGTCAAAGCTAGAATTTGAGCTCAGACACTATGGCTCTAGAGTTTTATGCTATTGTCCATAATACACTTACAAGCTTGGCTCTAAGGGCCAAGGAGATAGACGGTAATGGCAGTTCCCAAGGAGAGGGAGTCTCTTTTTGATTTAGGCAGAGTATCCCAACTGTTTTCATTGAAGGATTAAGTAAATTCAAAGTGACAGTCAGCAAGCCCTTAATGACTCTCCAGTTGGAATATTTGTTTTTAAGTTGAGAAAATGAGCTGTCCTTGTTGTAGCTGATATTTGGGGGACAGCAAATATCTCAGCATCCAGCTCTTGGCAATCTCATAAAAGCTTTGATGGGGCTAAATACAAAAACCTGAATAAGATTCCTTGTTTCCCTAATTTTGCATTTATGCTACATTGTACTTTTTTTTCCCATTATACACATTATTACTCCTGTTATTTGTAAACTCTGTGTTTTATGCTCTATTCTAGTATTTTATTTTATTATTTCATCTTCTTACACTCTTTCCCTCCTGTTTATTCACTCTTCCACATTCAGACTTCACCTATACTGTTAAGATTCATGTTTTTATGTCTTACTGAAATTGTTTTTATGATTTTCTTTTTTGTCTGCTTTTCTGTTTTTTGGCTCTACATGACAGACAGAGATTATTTATAAACCCCTTATTGTTTCTTGGTATTGTCAACAGGTTGACAATTTCCCCAATTGTCTCCCTAGGGTACTTCTGAATAATCTTTTAAAGTATTCCCCTGCATCAGAAAAATAGAATCTCAAAAATTCTGAGCCATACTTGATATGAAAGGTACACTTTGGTTTGACGGGGTTTTTCTGAGACAAAAATGTACCATTCCTGTGTTACTGTAGTACCAGCTTCCAGGTCTGAAATTTCTACCAATAAGTTTGTTCTTCTAGAACCTACTATACTGATATAGTAAACTATGAAAGTAAACTGATATCAACAGAAAGCCATTTCAAAGTTCATATGCTTTAAATTTGGTCATCTAGCCAGTGTTATTCAGCCCTCTTCCACTGGCATATTATCGTGGCACAATTTCCCTTAACATTCTCTACTGGTGAATCAGAGAGCTTGTCCTAAAAAACTATTTTATTCCCTAAAGGGAACTTATCCCTTTTGAGAATAAGAGGGGTTAAGCTTTGAAGTTATAATAAGTTGGTAGCTATACATACATACATAAATATGCACACCCTCTCACACACACATACACATATACATATATATGTGTATATATCTATATCAGTTTGTCAGAGTAAATAAAAAAATATAGGGACTTCCCTGATGGTGCAGTGGTTAAGAATCCACCTGCCAATGCAGGGAACACTGGTTCAATCCCTGGTCTGGGAAGATCCCACATGCCACTGAGCAACTGCTGAGCCTGTGCACCACAACTACTGAAGCCCGTGCGCCTAGAGCCTGTGCTCTGCAACAAGAGAAGCCACCACAATGAGAAGCCCGTGCACCACAACAAAGAGTAGCCCCCGCTCGCCTCAACTAGAGAAAGCCCGCACGCAGCAGCAAAGACCCAATGCAGCCAATAAATAAATAAATAAATAAAATTTTAAAAAAGTACATATTATATGTTATAGACATATTTTATATATTTTATAAATATATTTAATCTTCCAAACTCTAAAGCATTATCATCCATATTCTTCTTCAATGTGTTTGAATTTCCACAAATGATAAGTTGGAAAGCAAGGATTTATTGACTGTGTTCTTATCAAAATTGACTCCAAATGAATTGTTTTGTATTATCATCCTTATTCTGTGACGAGGAATGACTGAGCTTATAAAAACCCAACCTGGATGGGGGATTTTTTTTTTCTGGATTAGAAAACATAAGGGAGAGAGAAAGCAAGTCATATCTTACCCATTATGATCAACAGCCCATGCTAATGGCATTCGTTAAGCTAAATGAGCAGGAGAATGAGGATCCAAGCTTTCTAATTGAGGAAGATTTATTTTTAGTATGAAATTCTCTCAAAATACATTTTCTTTTTTAAAATACCAAGTGCCATATTAAGACATAATTTAAACAACCAATCATGGATGGGTTTAGCCCTTCTGGAAGTGTGAAATTATACAAGCACCCAAATCATCATTATCACTTTTATAGTTTCATTATGACTATTATTTATTACATGAGTGAATAAAATATAAAAAGGAAAGAGAAAACGTTCTTCATTAGCGTTAATGACTCATCCTAGCAATTTTGATATTGAGTTAACAGTTTAAGTTCTCTTCTGCCCTAGATTCTCTCCTGAGAGCATCAGTCATGTCAAATAAATGCATATCACAAAAGTAATAGCACTTTAGAATAGGATGCTTGGAAATAGATTTTATATATGCTGAGCTCTACTGTGCTTGGAGGAAAAATTATATATATATACACACACACATATATGGACACACACACATATATATGTAGCATATATGAAGGTTAATAAGCCTAACACAAATAACATATATTCTAATGAATTTTATACACAGTAGATTCTGCAAGTACTTTTATAATAAGTACTTATAAAACTTCAGGTATAACTGAAAGATGACTTGTCATTAAAAGATCTGGATTTAAACTGTAGTTCTGCTGTTACTACCTCTATACTATGGGTGAATCCCTAAAATAAGAATAATAAATGTGAAGTCAAATAACAATTTTCAAAGTTTTGGTTCTGACTACACCAAAGTAACTTGTTTCAGGTAAATCCTCCCACCAAAAAAATTATAAAAGCTAGACAAAACATATAAAACAACTATTTGAAAGCATTGGAGAGGAACCAAAGCAGGCAGGGCTTGAGGGTCTATAACCTTTGAGACAATGGAAGCACGTAAGATGAGTTCTACATTCACCCAGGCTTTTCCTTGAAGCCATTTTCCAATTCACTGCACAGTGGAGCAGAACCCAAGCAAAAAGTAGCAGTCTCACACGGCTGAAAAAAACAATGGCAGGATTTTAAAGCTGCTAAATTGGATGGGACTTGAGAAGCAAAATCCTTGAAATGAGAGAACTACAATAGCAAGTAAAAAGAATTTTCAGACTAATCTCCCTGAAGATGTCAGTTGATTCCTAATCCTTGCATGTGAAAGATGAGACAAGAAAGAAAAAGATGAAAAAAAGAAAGAAAGAAAATAGAAAGAAAGAAAGAAGTAGGGAAGGAAGGAAGGGAGGAAGGGAGGGAGGGTGGGAGGGAGGGTGGGAGAGAGAGAGAGACAGAAGGAAAGAAAGAAAGAAGGAAGGAAGGAAGGAAGGAAGGAAGGAAGGAAGAAAGAAAGAAAGAAAGAAAGAAAGGAAGAAAAGAAAGAAAGAGGGAGAAAGGAAAGGAAAAAGAAAAAAAGAAAAGCTAAAACTAAAGCCCAGCCATAAATGGTAACCGGAGGCAAAAAAACTGAGCAGAAATCTGATCATTCACATAGTACTGAGAAGACAGAAGTTGAAGGTCAAGACCTGGAATGTTGGAAGAATCTTCTCAAACCCTTAAAGTCTTCTGTTGAGGCTCCAGGAAGGAGACACCCTAGGAGTCAAGCCACACTTTAAGTATAAGGCACATACTTTAGGAGTGAAGACTACAACCTAAAAGTAACAGCAAAACCGATATAGAATAGTCCTTTAATAATGGCACTCAACAGAATCAACACTGGGAGGAGTTGATCCACTGTCCACTGATACACCATCTGTTGTTCAAAAACATTTAACCCTCTAAAGAAAAATGACATATTCCAGAATCATTATAATTTTTTATCCAAAATATGTACCATTGAATCAAAAATAACGAAGCATGTCAAATGCCCTTTATCCAGATTCATCAATTTTTTAATATTTTGTCCCATTTGCTTCATCACTTTTCTACGTCTAATATTTTTCTGAGGATACATACAACATGCGTCATTTACCACTTAATGCTTTAATACGATTTCTGTAGGAATGAAGAGCTCCTCTTACATAGCCATAGTAAAATGATCAAATTCATGAAATTGAACATTGGTATATTTTTATCTATATTTCACATTCTATTTTCTTCAACTGTCCCAATATATCCTTTCTGGGTATTTTTTACTGGTATAAAATCATATCCATGATTGTGTATGCATTTACTTGAAATGTCTATTAAATTTAATTTTGAGGGGTTAAATCTAGAACATTTATTTAAACTTTTCTTTGTTTTCCAGGACACTGACTATTTTGTTTTTAATAATATAGGTCTGGTATTTTATTTGAATTTTCTTCACATGGGTTTTGCTGGTGTTTCCTTGTGTTTAGATTTAGGTTATGCATTTAGGGACTGGAAAACTATGTTATGTTATGCTGTGTCCTTCTTAAGGTATCATCTATACACCCACGATGTTTGTTCCCTCTTAGTGATAATGATAATTTTGATCACTTGGCTGATGTGTTGACTGGTTTATTTACTGTAAACTGATTATTTTCCCTTTTGTAATTAATACGTAGTTTTGAGGAAGATAATTTGAGGCTATGTGAATTCCTGTTCTTCATCAAATTTTTCACCTCTAAATTTAGCAATTATTTGTTTCTTGCCTGTGATAGTGCAAAATAATAACTTCCTAAATCTATTATTCTTCTATATTTGTAAGTGATAATTCTACTGTAAGGAAGAATTTTTCTATTCTCCTTAATTTATTTGTTTACTTATTTGTATTGATAGTTTGCATTCACGGGTTCTTATTCTATGGGTTATAATCCATTAATGTCTTTATTTAATTAGAGGTTCAAGTTGTTCCAGATTTGGCCAGAGGGATCCCCCTTCAAGTTGATCCCTGTGTCATTGTGGCATGCTAACATCACTTTTTGATCACTTCTTAATTTTCTGGCACAGAAAAATTCCAGGTTCATCCTAATTTTCTCTGCCCAGCCTTGGAATTAGCTATTTCTCCAAGATTCCCTGTTGTCTTTTAGTGGAGAATGGTATTTAGAAAAAAGGACCTAGTTTTCTGAATGCTAGGTTTGTTCATTGCCAATAGAATGTCATTATTTCCAGGCAGAGGTGGAGGTGGGAGATAGATACATACGTACATAGATACGTCCAAAGGGATTTATTTTGCCTTTCCCAACCCATTGTTGTACTTTCCTTCCTCCACAGTAGAAATATAAATATATTTATTCATTTGCTCAATATTATAGCATATACAAAATAGTCACACTTGTTAAACCCCAAAGAAATTAAAATGAGACCTATTTTTAAAAGTTCAAGATATGTTTGGAGTTCCTTTTTTTCTTTTTCTTCTTTAGCCTGAGGATATATAGTCAAAGAATTGCTTTATAAAGTTAATTGGATTTGTGTTTTTATTTTTGTTTCATTTTATTTTATTTTATTTTATTTAGTGGAGATTTTATTCCTTAGATATATGGTTGATTCATTTGTGTCTATTTGCATTAAATTTGGCGGTTTTATTTTTCCATTCTTTTAAAAATTTTATTTAATTATGTAGAGCATTGATATGATTCCAAAATTTGAAACTGTAGAAAATGCTATATTCAATGAAATGTTACTTCCTCTCACATTTTTCACTTTCTCTTTTACACTTGTAGATAACCAGTGTTGTTGTTCTCTTATATGTCCTTACTGTGTTTCTTATTGTAAAATTAACAAATACTTAGATGTTTCCTTATTTTCCCTTCTGTCTTATATGGAAATATTATACCATATATACTCTGTACTGTTTTGCTGTTTGCTTTCTAAAAATGTTATGATATAGTCTGGAAATCACTCCATATCAACTGATGAACTCTTGTATTCTTTTACATACCTGCACAGTGTCTGTGTATGTGTGTGTGATATTAACTCAATCAATTTCTTATTGTGTGGGTATTTACACAGTTTTTAACATTTTGTAATTACAATTAATGCTATGATGAATAATTGTGCGCATGTATGTTTTTGTATTATGGAGACTGTAAGTTCATGGTAAATTCATAGATGCGAGATGGCTGTGTCAAAGGACAAATACATAGGTAGTTCTATTAATATCACCAAATTCCCTTCCAAGAGGCTTTTGCCATTTTGCATTTCACCCACAATATATACAATATCTCCACAGCTTCATGAATAGAATGTATTCTCAAATTTCTAAATTTTTGCCGGGTTGGTACATGAGAAATGGTATCAAAATGCAGTTTTGATTTATGTAACTCTTTTTTATATATGAAGTTAAATATATTTTCATATTTAAGGCTATTCTTATATCTTTTATGCAACTTGTTTTTTAACTTTTGCTTATTTTTTTGAAGAGTTTTTAGAAATTCCTATATTTAAAAACTTCTGTATATATTTGATACATTACTCTTTATATGGAATATATGTTGTAAATATTTTCTTCCAATTTGTCATCTAGTTTTTGACTTAGTTTATGGTTTTTTGTTATTTTTGTTTGGTTTAGTTTGCCATGCAAAAGTCTTTTAAAATTATTTATATGTGGACAAATTTGTTAATCATTTTTTATTGCATGAAATTTTGAATTCTAATTGCAAAATCTTCCTCTACATCCAGGTTATAGAAAATTTCATTCATGTTTTCTTCTGCTACTTGGATAGTTTCATGTTTTACATTTAGATCTCTGATCCTGTTAGAGTTAATTCTTGCATATGCTCTAAGGATTAGAAATAATCTTGTATTTTCCCAAATGGCAAACAAATTGTACCAGGAGCATTTAAATAGATTTTTGCCTCAGGTATTCAGATATCAATATACTAAATGTCTTCATATATTGTACTTAGCTTTATTTCTGTATCTTCTATTATATTCTAATGATCTCTGTATCTCTTCATGAATTAGCACTACATTGTTTCAATTACAGAGATTTTTAGTGTATATTATAATTTATAGGTCTAGTCATCCTAGACCTTGTCTGGCTTTAGAAAAAGAAAAAAACATGATCATGTTTCCATTGTCAGAGTCCAACAGTACAATGAGTGTTTTCCAACAATTATCCAAATATAATAACTAATTACTTTTGTCTAAGAAATAGAGCTGTTTTATTTCTGCTTGCATTAATTGTTGAGAACATGGACTGATTTTATTTGGATGCAGTTCTTACACTTACCAAATAATCAGTCATTAAATATGGAAACCAAATATTAATTTAAAAAAGGTAAAATACTTCATTTAAGACTGGAATTTGAAAACTATGAAAGAGAGATATGAGTTCAGGTACCCTAGTACCCCTAAACAGTTTTCATAAAGTGCCAACTAATGGAGCATATTTAATTTCTATTTCTACTTTCTCATAACCAGGAAAAGGAAGGCTTATGCTAAGCCTATAATTTGATTATTTTAATTGCTGTTCACACTTGATGTTTTAATAATGTTTTTATTTCAAAGGAGATGTTCAAATTGCCATATTACTTTCTTAATTGATTTCATTGTAGTGGATGTTAATTTTTATTTTAACTCATTTCTTGGCAGTGGAAAATTATATGTTTGTATAATACCAGTTTTCCTTAAAGCATGGGAATATTTTAGGTGTAACATGTATGAAATAAAAAAATAATTCATTAGTGGCCTTGTAATGTAGTGAGAAAATATGAAAATAACAACAAGAGACTTGGGGTCCTAATCTGAAGTTCTGACATACATAGTTTTAGGACCATGATGAAGGCACCAGGTCCTCAATCCACAGTTTTGTCATTTGTAAAATGTGGGAATTGTATTTAATCGGTGCTTTCTAATCATTATTTATTAAGTGTTGGTTTTAAATAATTTTTATAGAATGTATTACATGTTGGAACTGTAATATTATTGAAAACCTTGAAAAAGAGGGACATTTCTACATTTTCCATTTAACAAACTGGTCAGTTTTATAAAGTCTGCCTCCCTTACTAATTCATAAAGGCAAGGCTATGTCCAATTTGTTAAAGTTTTGGATACTAGTATTGTGCCTTGCATGTACTTAGTCCTCAATAAATATGTGTTGACTGGTAAGAATGCACAGCCACTGGAACTCTTCATACTTTGCTGGTAGGCAATTTCTTACCCAGCTAAGAATGAATAACTGCAGTAAATGAATGTTCATAGCTGTTTTATTCATAACAGCTAAAATCTGGAAATAACCCAAGTGTCTTCCAACGAAGTGAATAGATAAACTGTGATATAGTCATACAGTAGAATACAAAATCAGCAATAAAAAGAAATAAACTTTTGACACCTGCAATAGCTTGAATGGATCTCAAGGGCATTGTGCTAATCAAAGAAAAAAAATGAAAACAAACAAACAAAAACAGAACAAAATTCTAACCACATACTATACGATTCCATTTGTTTAACATTCTTTTTTTTTTTTTTAACTTTTCATTTATTTATTTATTTTATTTTTGTCTGTGTTGGGTCTTCGTTTCTGTGCGAGGGCTTTCTCTAGTTGCGGCAAGTAGGGGCCACTCTTCATCGTGGTGTGCGGGCCTCTCACTGTCGCAGCCTCTCTTGTTGCGGAGCACAGGCTCCAGACACGCAGGCTCAGTAGTTGTGGCTCACGGGCCTAGTTGCTCCACGGCATGTGGGATCTTCCGAGACCAGGGCTCGAACCCGTGTCCCCTGCATTGGCAGGCAGATTCTCAACCACTGCACCACCAGGGAAGCCCCTAACATTCTTAAAGTGATAAAATTATAGGGATAGAGAACAAAAAAGTGGTAACCAGGACTTAGAGTTGGGTAAAGGTATGATTATTAAGGAGTAACACCAGGTAGTTTCTTTGTGGTGTTTGAACAGTTCCTGACTGTGGTGAAGTTTAATCTATATGTGTGATACAACTGTGTACAGCCATACATCAAAAAAAGAAAAAAAAAGATGTAAAACCTGGTGAAATCAGAATAATGACTATATTTGAGTTAATAGTATTTTACCAATGTCCATTTCCTGTTTCTGACAATGTATTATGGTTATGTAAATATTATTTTTAAAAGTATATTACCTTTGTGGGACCTCTTTGCACTATTTTTACAACTTCCTGTGAAATTTAATCCATTTCAAAAGAAAAAGAAAAACGTAGGTTGAGTGAGTTAACAAATGAACAGAGCAACGACCCTCACATTGTCTTGACTAGGATGTACTCATGCAAACTGGACTCTGGTGGGCAGTCTAGAATTAGTCTTATGTTCCTGTGTTTCTTCAGCTCATTTGAAGTACAATTATTTTATTACTAATTATTTCCATTTTCTTTGCCTAGAAACTAATCCCAGTTCCAGACCAAACCAATTGGATTCTTGTCCTTTTTTTGTTGCTTTTTAATACCCAGCTAGTGACTACTTCTGCTCCATTCTGATTCCTATAAAAGCAATATACTTTCATGCCTGGATTGGAGGTTATGGGGTTATAGTTAACCTACCATGAAGGTTAGGTACTCCTAACCTTCAGTTTGAATCTGTTTTCTTTATAGTCATTATACAAAACTCAGCTAGAATGTTCATTTATATATTTTACTCTGTTTTGAACATATGGCATCATGCTCATCTTGGAGTTGACTCTTTGGTATTTATCATTTCAAACTGTTATTTTACTTTTCAGTAAGACTTCCTATCTGAAGCCTCAGTAACTCCAAAATTTAAGAATATCATTTAGGTGCATCTTAAACCCACCATTTCTATAATAAATTATAATTTGATACTGTTGGCTTTATTTTTACTTTATTTTTTTGAACATCTTTTTTGGAGTATAATTGCTTTACAATGGTGTGTTAGTTCCTGCTGTAAAACAAAGTGAATCAGCTATACATATACATATATCCCCATACCTCTTCCCTCTTGCGTCTCCCTCCCTCCCACCCTCCCTATCCCACCCCTCTAGGTGGTCACAAAGCACTGAGCTGATCTCCCTGTGCTGTGCGGCTGCTTCCCACTAGCTATTTTACATCTGGTAGTGTATAAATGTACATGCCACTCTCTCACTTTGTCCCAGCTTACCCTTCCCCCTCCCCGTGTCCTCAAGTCCATTCTCTAGTAGGTCTGCGTCTTTATTCCCATCCTATCCCTAGGTTCTTTATGACAATTCTTTTTTTTTTTAGATTCCATATATATGTGTTAGCATATGATATTTGTTTTTCTTTTTCTGACTTACTTCACTCTGTATGACAGACTCTAGGTCCATCCACCTCACTACAAATAACTCAATTTCATTTCTTTTTATGGCTGAGTAATATTCCATTGTATATATGTGCCACATCTTCTTTATCCATTCATCTGTTGATGGACACTTAGGTTGCTTCCATGTCCTGGCTATTGTAAATAGAGCTGCAGTGAACATTGTGGTACATGACTCTTTTTGAACTATGGTTTTCTCAGGATATATGCCCAGCAGTGGGATTGCTGGGTCATATGGCAGCTCTATTTTTAGTTTTTTAAGGAACCTCCATACTGTTCTCCATAGTGGCTGTATCAATCTACACTTCCACCAACAGTGCAAGAGGGTTCCCTTTTCTCCACACCCTCTCCAGCATTTATTGTTTGTAGATTTTTTGATGATGGCCATTCTGACTGCTGTGAGGTGATACCTCATTGTAGTTTTGATTTGCATTTCTCTAATGGTTAATGATGTTGATCATTCTTTCACGTGTTTGTTGGCAATCTGTATATCTTCTTTGGAGAAATGTCTATTTAGGTCTTCTGCCCATTTTAGGATTGGGTTGTTTGTTTTTTTTTGATATTGAGCTGCTTATAAATTTTGGAGATTAATCCTTTCTCAGTTGCTTCATTTGCAAATATTTTCTCCCATTCTGAGGGTTCTGTTTTTGTCTTGTTTATGGTTTCCTTTGCTGTGCAAAAGCTTTTAAATTTCATTAGGTCCCACTTGTTTATTTTTGTTTTTATTGCCATTTCTCTATGGGGTGGGTCAAAAAAGGATCTTGCTGTGATTTATGTCACAGAGTGTCCTGCCTATGTTTTCCTCTAAGAGTTTTATAGTCTCTGGCCTTACATTTAGGTCTTTAATCCATTTTGAGTTTATTTTTGTGTATGGTGTTAGGGAGTGTTCTAATTTCATTCTTTTACATGTAGCTGTCCAGTTTTCCCAGCACCACTTATTGAAGAGGCTGTCCTTTCTCCATCGTATATTCTTGCCTCCTTTATCAAAAATAAGGTGACCATATGTGCGTGGGTTTATCTCTGGGCTTTCTATCCTGTTCCATTGATCTATATTTCTGTTTTTGTGCCAGTACCATACTGTCTTGATTACTGTAGCTTTGTAGTATAGTCTGAAGTCAGGGAGCCTGATTCCTCCAGCTCAGTTTTTCTTTCTCAAGATTGCTTTGGTATTCGGGATCTTTTGTGTTTCCATACAAATTGTGAATTTTTTTGTTCTAGTTCTGTGAAAAATGACATTGGTAGTTTGGTAGGGATTGCACTGACTCTGTAGATTGCTTTGGGTAGTATAGTCATTTTCACAATGTTGATTCTTCCAGTCCAAGAACATGGTATATCTCTCCATCTGTTTGACTCATCTTTAATTTCTTTCATCAGAGTCTTATAGTTTCCTGCATACAGGTCTTTTGTCTCCTTAGGTAGGTTTATTCCTAGGTATTTTATTCTTTTGGTTGCAATGGTAAATGGGAGTGTTTCCTTAATTTCTCTTTCAGAGTTTTCATCATTAGTGTATAGGAATGCAAGAGATTCCTTGCATTATTTTGTATCCTGCTACTTTACCAAATTCATTGATTAGCTCTAGTAGTTTTCTGGTAGCATCTTTAGGATTCTCTTTCTATAGTATCATGTCATCTCTAAACAGTGACAGCTTTACTTCTTTTCCTATTTGGATTCCTTTTATTTTTCTTCTCTGATTGCTGTGGCTAAAACTTCCAAAACAATGTTGAATAATAATGGTGAGAGTCGACAACCTTGTCCTGTTCCTGATCTTAGTGGAAATGGTTTCAGTTTTTCACCATTGAGGATGACGTTGGCTGTGGGTTTGTCATATATGGCCTTTATTATGTTGAGGTAAGTTCCCTCTATGCCTACTTTCTGGACGGATTTTATCATAAATGGGTGTTGAATTTTGTCGAAAGCTTTTTCTGCATCTGTTGAGATGATCATATGGTTTTTGTTCTTCAATTGATACTGTTGGCTTTAGAAGGAATAGGTAACAAGGCAAAAGGTCACAGTTTTCAATGATAAGCAGAAAGTAATTTTTTTAATGTTTGTTTTTGTTTTGTTTTACAACAGGTGAATTTGGGAATTGTAGCATAGGAAAGTCTCTGAAATTATTCCCTAAAATCTTACACAAATGTTTTCCACATGTGTTTCTAATGTCAAACCATTTTACCTGACCTGAATTAGGGCAAATAAATTAATAGCATTCAAATTTGAATGGAACTTTTTATTGTTTCTTATGAGAAAATGTCCTACAATATCCTTTTTTTACTATACTTTTAATTTTCTCTCTGGTAAAATTACACTTACACATGTTATTATTTCTGAGTTCTGCTTCATTTCTCTGAGTAAGCAATTATGTGAAGGAAATCAAATAATATTTCTATAACCTTTGTTCATTCATGTATTTAATCACCTGAGTACCTATTATATGTCCTCTGCTCTCACAGGCACCAAGAATATTATGGGGAATAAGGTAAATGAAGTCTTCTTTCTCATAATGTTTGCATTTCAGTGTTTACTTGTTTTGTTTCTAGCTGGACTGGAGTTTTGCATTTGCATCTTACCTTTTCTTAGGTTTCATCAGAAGCTTCTTATATTCAAAGGCATATTCTCCATGCATGGAATTTAAAGATATCTGGTGGCTTCCCTGGTGGCGCAGTGGTTGAGAATCTGCCTGCTAATGCAGGGGACACGGGTTCAAGCCTTGGTCTGGGAAGATCCCACATGCCGTGGAGCAACTGGGCCCGTGAGCCACAGCTACTGAGCCTGCGCGTCTGGAGCCTGTGCTCCGCAGCAGGAGAGGCCACGATGGTGAGGGGCCTGCGCACCGCAATGAAGAGCGGCCCCCACTTGCCGCAACTGGAGAAAGCCCTCACGCAGAAATGGGGACCCAACGCAGCCAAAAATAAATAATTAAAAATAAATTTAAAAAAAAAAAAGATAAAGATATCTGGTGAAGGAACCTGCCTTTTATATGAATGTGCTTTCTCAGCAATAGGGATTTGGCACTATATCTTATCACTGAGATGCTAGAAATGTAAACTAATTTTCCAAAAGACCAAAGACCCTTAAAATAAATCTTTATGCGTAATTTAAATTAATTTGAGAGGTGTAGTTACTAAGCATATATGATTTTTATCTGAGCAGGTAGTTAAGACTGAAAACGTATTCTTTTAAAAATAAAATAATAACTAAGATAAGCCACCAAGATTATTAACATTAAACTATAGTTGTGTACCTATACATAGACATTTATCTCATACATATTTTTGGTGCATGCATCTATTTGACTACTATGCTGTTTGGGCGGTCAAAGTTATTCATTTTAAGCCGAATTTTGCACTTTCATTTAGTTATATTTATAATAAACATCTCTCTTTATATTGGTCTAATACTTCACTTACTGTGTTAAATAGCCAGGGATTGGAAAGTCATTTTCAAAGATCTATCCTTGTGCTGCAGTATAGCAAGTCTTGCAGTGAAACTCAAGATTGGTCAAGAATAAAAATTATCCTTTAATCCCCTGAAGAAAGTTGAGTAACACTGATAGAACATCATGGGGAAACTTGCATTGCTAATGCTTCCCTTCCACTTTGAACTTTATAGAATAAAATGTTTTAACTTTCCTTAGCTGTCATGTTTAAGCCTAATTGAAAAAATTGCAGAACAGTCTAAAAATAATTCATTAACTGTCCTCTAGGGTGCTAGCTAAACCCCCCATGAGTGTGAAACATGCTTTACAATGTGATATTAAGCTAATCCTGGACTCTATCCTGCTCCAGGCAAGTCATCTTCCTACATGGCAAAGTAATATCAGAATAAGATGCCAGAGCATTTCCACATTTCCCTGATTTCTTCTTCTCTAACATCAAATGCATAGGTTTAGTTGGAGCACATCTGGGATTCTTTTGCCTCATAAAAAAAATCTCCACCAGAGCATTCCTTAAAAATGATTATTCAGTGATTCCTGGAGAAATTCACTCATTATGAATTTAGAAATCAAATGCAATTTATCCCATATATGATAGTCCTTCCAATTGTAAACAAAAGTTTTCCTTTGATAAAAGTCAACTCTAGTTTTTATCTTATTATCTTTATTTGTTCTTATTGTTATTGAACTTCTGAAACAACTCCCAATAAATGTGTGTTTCTTACACATTAAAGTTTTTCAAATATTTGGATATAGTTATTATGTTCCTTCTAAATATTTTGTTTTCTGGGTGTTACGGACTGCATGTTTGTGTCCTCCCAAAATTCAAATGTGAAACCCTAACCCTCAGTGGGGCGGTATTAGGAGGTGGGGCCTTTGGGAGGTAATTAGGGTTACACAAAGTCATGAGAATAGAGTCCCCATGGTGGGATTAGTGTCCTTATAAAAAAGAGAAAATGACTAAAGCTTGATCTTTTGGCCATGTGAGAATATAGTGAGAAGGTGACTGTCTACAAGCCAGGAAGAAGGTCTTCACCAGACACTGGGTCTACCAGCACCTTGCTCTTGGACTTTCCAGCCTCCAGAACTGTGAGAAATAATGTTTGGCGTGTAAGCCACGAAGTCTGATATTTTTGTGATAGCCTCAACTAATACACTGGGCTAGGGGTTAAGGCTGGGGGCTCTGGAGATAGACAAACTGGGTATGAATTCTGCCTTTAGAGCTTATTAGTTGTATGATCTTGGGCAAGAGACTCTATGCACTTCAATCTTCTCATATGTGAGATGGGATATAGTATCTACATAAATGGGTTGTCATGGGATTAATTTAATTCACATACCTACACATATACGTACACATATATATCTATGTAGTCTTGTAAAGTATATGACACATACTGCATATTCAATAATTGTTAGTTATTTTTATTAATAGGTTTTTATTTTTATTAATAGGTTTATTAATCTAGGAACATTAACTTCTATTAATCTAGAACTGTCTATAAATTTATAAAATAATTCTATATGTTTTGTTAGCCATGTAATATTGACTCATGTTACATTTATGGTTATCTATACCAAGTTAAGGACCAAGCTAACTCTTGTTTAATTTGTGCAGTTAAATTTGAGATTCTGAATTCATGACTTTGTGTTTATTTCTTTTAAATTTAATTTTGTTTTTTAACCTAGTATGTCAGCTTTTTAATGTCTTTTTCAATCCGATTCTGTATTTCAGCCGGTTCTATATTTCTTTGTCTGCTTTATATTTAATAAACAGACTATGTATATCTTCTCATTCTTCTAGGGTACCTACCTAGGGTAGGTACCCTCTTCTAGGGTAGATCGGCCAACTTGTCCTAAAAGAGAAAGGTAGTAAATAGTTTTTGGTTCTGTGGGTCATACAGTGTCTATTGCAACTCCTTAAATCTGCTGTTGTAGAGCAAAAGCAGCCTTAGACTACATATGAATGTATGAGCATGTCTGTGTTACAATCAGATCTTATTTACAAAAACAGGTGGGGGGCCAGATTTGGTCCTGGGGTGATAGTTCACTAACACCAGTTCTTGAGTCCTCCTTGCACCACGTTGACCCTATGGAATGTTCTGCCAAAGGAAGGAGGCATATCAGACTCCTGCATCTACCACTTAAACTGCAAAGATCTAGCCACAACTGATTTAGTTAAATTTTCACTTGTGGTAAAAGAGATTAAATACTGACTTTCCAAACTGAGGAAGTAACAAATAGAAACATTTATTTCTTGCCAATTAGGAAATGTAAGTGAGCCAGAAATAGCTTAAGAGAGTTGTTTTAAATTGATGTATGAAAAACCACATAGAAAATTTAAAAATCACAGTTATGAGGGTAAACTAAACTGCTAATTCGAATATGTGTTTGGAACTGTCTGTTGGATTTAAAAACACTTGTATGTGTATGATGTGTGTCCCTAGAAAGGGAAGGAAGCAGCCATTCCTTTAGGGTATAAATATGTTTTTTGGTGCTCATTTATTCCTTACTTTCTACACAGAAGCAAAAGCTTACTAGATCCTAAACACAAGTATTGAAAAGACTAGTATTTGTTAAATTTCCTAATCCACAGATTGTAAACCACCAAAAGTCTATAAATCACTTTTTATTTTCCTTCTAGTATGTTCCTATCTGTCACAGCAATGGTCTCTCAAAATACGTTTTAGAAAAATGTGTTGCTTATTGTTCTTTGACTTATAATAAGAAAAAATGAACAATATTTACTATCTTAGCCATCATTCCAACCTCTTTGTGAGTCCACTGAAACAAATGTTTTATGCTTCAGGAAATTTTATTTTCAAGTTTCTATAAGATGCATTGCTAATTTTATTATTTTAAGTATAAAAAGTACTTCTGCTTTATATTTCAGATTTTATATTTATCTCTTTTATCCAAAATTGTATTTGGGTTTAAAAGTGCCTCTGGTGACATATTAAGTAGAACAATAATGTACTTCCTATTTATAACTATATAACTAAATTATTTTTCTGTTTTCTAATGATCCAGTTTAAATATCTTTATAAGTTTAAAAATATCCTGTGCCCCCCCACCAAAAGATATCCATGTCCTAATCCCTGGAACCTTTAAGTGTTACTTTACAAGGCAAAAAAAGGAATTTACAGGTGTGATTAAATTAAGGAATCTGAGATGAGGCAATTATCCTGGATTATGAGGATGGGCCCTAAAGGCCATCCCTAAATATATCCTTATTCAAGAGGGGGACAGAAGATTTCACTATACAGATGCAAGAGGAAAAAGCAATGTCACCACAGAGGCAGGGGTTGGATGCAGTGACCACAATCAGAGGATGATGGCAACCACCAGAAGCTGGAGGAGGTGAGGAATGAATTATCCCCTAGAGCTTCCAGAGGGGCTTCAGACCTGTCAACACCATCATTTTGGCCCAGTGATATTGATGTCAGACTTTCAGCCTCCAGAAGTGTGAGAGAATGTATTTTTGTTGTTTTAGGCCACCAAATTCATGATAATTTGATATAACAGCCACAGGAAACTAGTGCAAGAGTCACCAAGTCTTTGTGTAGGATTCAACACTTTGCAACTGCCTTTGATGGCATTTTAAAAATCAGAAAACAGGGCCTCCCTGGTGGCGCAGTGGTTAAGAATCCGCCTGCCAATGCAGGGCACACGGGTTCGAGCCCTGGTCTGGGAAGATCCCACATGCCACGGAGCAACTAAGCCCGTGAGCCACAACTACTGAGCTTGCGCGTCTGGAGCCCGTGCTCCGCAACAAGAGAGGCCGCGACAGTGATAGGCCCGCGCACCGCGATGAAGAGTGGCCCCCGCTTGCCGCAACTAGAGGAAGCCCTCACACAGAAACAAAGACCCAACACAGCCAAAAATAAATAAATTAATTAATTTTAAAAAAAAATCAGAAAACACATGTACTGTTTTTGAGATGTTTACAGTCTTGTGGGATATGCAGGGATATTATTGGGCAAAGTGATCTTTCATGGACCCTGAGCATCTCATATGTTCTTGCTGGGTATTCCAAGAATTCAAGATCCTGACCACTCTTTACAGGGTATGTATGCAGGAAGCTGTAAGCAGCCTTGAAAGATGAGATAATGTCTCCTTCCAGGACAAATGACAGGAAGGCTATAGAAGAGGTGGATTCTCCAAGATCAGTATTCCTCGGCTGCAATGCCAACCCACTATGTGTAGCAGCCACCTACCCAAGACCTTCTGCTTCACCCCCGTGAAACTTGCAGGTCAATAGGAACTGACACAAGCATGATACTCATGCTGTCTTCTATGCTATTAGTAAGAAAATCCTTTGTCTCTGACCCAGGAGTCTCATGTCTTCTGATACCATCCATAAGTAATAGACTGAATTAGTAGCTTGCAATGAAGTATATTGGGGGTCCCTCAGACATCTCCCACATTGGAACATTTGCTAGAATGACTCACAGGACTCAGCATGTGGGAGTACTCATGGCCAAGATTTATTACAGGGTAAGAACACACCATAGGATCAGCAAAGGAAGAGACACGGAATCTGGAGATATCCATGCACAAATTCCTTATTCTCTCTCTCCTATGAAGTGGCATATTTGAGCATGTTTCTTCATCCAGGAATAAAAATGCAGCAGCTTGTGTGATGGTTCTGCCCAAGGAAGCCCAGTAGAAACTCAGCACCTAAGTTTTCCATTGTAGGCTGGTGATGCAAGCACCCTCTGCCTATCATGTCCTTAAATTTCAGACTCTCAGAAGAAAAGCACGTATGCACCATAAATCATAATATTTGTTCAAACCATCTAGACACAGTGAGTTATTATTAGTAAGAGGACTGGTCAAGTGCCAAATTCCCAGGTGTCAGCTAAAGGCCAGTCTTGCAAGCAGGCTTTTTTAAAGATAGCTGCCTTTTGTCTGTTATAATTCATTTCTTCGCAGAAGGTTAAATTAAATCTTAGACCCTGAGAGCTTTATCCATGAAACAAATAAAAATGCATAACATATGCTACACTTCCAATCAAAACACAAATTTCTACTGCCAAAGGCACACAAATAAAAGAGATATCAGTATGATCGGGGGGTATTTTTTGTGGACTATCTGGAATCAGAGTTGGATTTTGAAAGATTCAAAAGAGGTAGGAAAACAAAAGCTGTATTCCTTTTTATTTAATGCAATACCAAAAATCAGTTTTGAAGTAAAATCAGGTTGAGAATTAGCCAATGAAAATATTTCCATTGAGAGAAAGGACTTGAGATGAAATCTAAATCAGAATGACTCAGAGTATAGTAGCATTTTTCCAAGGTTGAGGGAGACACTTGTTTTGGAAAATATAATCTATCTGGAAACATTTGCCAGTAACTAAGGCATTGAACGATTAATAAATATTTATTCCACTTTTAAAATAAAGTGTCGAATGTAGGCTGTACATAGAAGAAAAATCAATTCTTAGAAAGGAAAAGAAAGGTTTCTATTTAAATTCCAGGGGAGATACTAAGACACTAACATCAGAAAAATGTCATTAACCTTAAGTATTTTTAACTTTCCTACTACCAGTGGGGACTGGAAGCATTTTGTATATACTAGTTATAATTTTCATGGAGTCTTAGAAGTAGCTATGCAACAAAAATATATGGGTGGCAAAGCTGTTATTATTTTATTACAGTAATTTTAGTATTTAGTTTACATTACATCTACTGATCCAGACGTTTTTTCAATGTACATTTTTTTAATACTTATGATGTGCCAAGCACCGTGTTAGTAAATGAGCCCAAAATAAAAACCCCTTCCTACAAGGGGCGCAAAAGCTAATGTAACACATTATGACAAGTATTGGGTTGGCCAAAAACTTCGTTTGGTTTTAAGTAAAAATAAAAGACACATTCTTCATTTTCACCAAGAACTTTACTGAACAATGTATTCATTAAGTGAACGAACTTTTTGGCCAACCCAATACTCTTCTACAAGTGAGAGTCAAGAACTTAGAGAACATGTTCACACACCTGGAAACATACCTTCAAGTGCACATGTACAAGATAGCATGTGTACATTCACTGGAAAAGTTTAACCTCAATTCATTTCATTCTTCTGTTCCTATTTTCCTAGTGACACTATGGTAGAGTATTAATAACTTAAAAATGCTTATCACAGTTGGTGTAATAATACACCACCTAATAATGGATCTGAAAAATTAAAAATGAGACACACACATAGAGATATGCATTAGAATATTTACAAAGCATTGTTTACTATTATAAAAACCAGTATATTTGCAGCCATTTGTTGTCATTATGTTCTATAGAAATATTTATTAATATTGCATTCCTAATATACTGAAAAATTAAAAAGCAGATTATAAAACAAGAGGCACACCATCATTCCACTTTGTAAAAATAAAGCATATTTATTTATAAAGATTAAATAAAGCTTATATTCTTTGTGCATAAAAATAAGTGGAAATATATGCCTCAGAACAGTAATAGAAATTACCTCTGTGTGAGGTTTTTGTAACTTTTTTTTTTTTTGTAACTTTTTTTTTATTGAAGTATAGCCAATGTACAACATTTTGCTAGTTTCAGGTGTACAAAATAGTAATTCAACATTTAAAGACATTACGAAAATGATCACCATGATGTCTAGTAACCATCTGTCATCATACAAAGTTATTACAGTAATATTGATTATATTCATTATGCTGTATATTACATCCCTGTAACTTAATTATTTAATAGCTAGGAGTTTGTACCTCTTAATAGCTTTCCCCTATTTTGCCCACTCCACACCCCCTACCTCTCTGGCAACCACAAGTTTGTTCTCTGTGTCTACAAGTCTATTTTTGTTCTGTTTTGTTTCTTTTGTTTTTTAGATTCCACATATAAGTAAAATCATATAGTATTTGCCTTTTTCTGACTTATTTCACTTAGCATAATACCCTGTAGTTCCATCCAGGTTGTTGCAAATGGCAAGATTTCATTCTTTTTTATTGCAAACATTCCATTGTGTGTATATATACATACATATGCCTATATATACATATATATGTGGCACACCTTCTTTATCCATTCATCTAATGATGGATACTTAGGTTGCGTCCATATCTTTACTATTGTAAGTAATGCTGCAAAGAACATATGAGTGCATATATCTTTTCAAATTAGTGTTTTTGTTTTCTTCAGGTAAACACTCAGAAGTGGAATTGTTGGGTGGTACGGTAGTTCTACCTTTAATTTTTTGAGGAACCGCCATACTGTTTTCCACATGGGCGCACCAATTTACATTCCCACAAACAGTTCACAAGCATTCACTTTTCTCCACATCCTCGCCAATACTCATTATTTGTAGTCTTTTTGATGATAGCCATTCTGACAGGTGTAAAGTGATATCTCATTGTGGTTTTGATTTGCATTTCCCTGATGATTAGTGATGTTGAACGTCTTTTCATGTGTCTGTTGGCCTTCCATACGTCTTCTTTGTAGAAATGTCTATTCAGGTCCTCTGCCTATTTTTTAATCAAATTTTTTGTTTTTTTGACATTGAGTTGCATAATTTCTTTATATGATTTGGATATTAACCCCTTATCAGATATATCATTTGCAAATATTTTATCCCATTCAGTAAGTTGCCTTTTTTTGTTGTTGATGTTTTCCTTCTCTGTGCAGAAGCTTTCTAGTTTGATGTAGGCCCATTTGTTTATTTTTACTTTTATTACCTTCGCCTGAGGAGACAGATCCAAAAACATTGCTAAGATCAATGTCAAAGAGTATACTGCCCATGTTTTCTTCTTGGAGTTTTATGGTTTCAGTTCTTACATTTAAGTCTTTAATTCATTTTGGGTTTATTTTTGTATTCAGTGTAAAAAGAAAGTAGTCCAGTTTCATTCTTTTGCATGTAGCTATCCAGTTTTCCCAACACAATTTACTGAAGAGAATATCCTTTCCTCAGTGTATATTCTTGCCTCCTTTGTCATAATTAATTGACCAGATAAGCATGGGTTTATTTCTGAGCTGTCTATTCCATTCCACTGATGTATGTGCCTGTTTTTGTGCCAGTACCATACTGTTTTGATTACTATAACTTTGTAGTATAGTTTGAAATCAGGGCGTGTGATACCTCCAGCTTTGTTCCTTTTTGTGTACTGTATGTAGGGCCTAGTAGTGTGGTCCCTCTGGTCACCATAGTCAGATGCTCCAGGAGTGTCTTCTGTGTGGGCTTGTGTGCACTCCTTTGGTGGCTGGGCTGCAATTGCTGCAGACACACTAGTTTGTGAGCCTGATGCTTGGTGCAGCTGGCTGTCAGTTCTGGCCAGAACTGTTGCAGGTAGTCTAGTATGCAGGGCTGGCCTTTGGGACAGGAGGTGTCTTGGTATGATGCTGGTGCTGATGAGGGCACCCCCACCAGGACTGGGAGGGCAAGAACCACTGTAGAGGGGTTCTGGTGCAGGCCAAGCGTGTCCACTGGGTCTGGTGGGATGTGGGGCTGCTTTGGAGGACTGCAGGCTGGGTCAGGTCCACAAGTAAACCTGGGGCAGGGCAAGTGGTGCTAGTAATTTAGACGGGGGAAGTCAGAAATGACTCCTGCCAGTGTTGGGCCAGCGAGGTAGAAGGTGAGCCAAAAACAGAAAACAAAACAAAGCAAAAAAACTGGCACCAGCCAGCTCCTCCATTCCTAGAGAAAGTTTCAATGGATTTCTTGTCCTTAGGCACACACCCTAAAATCAGTCAATGAATCTCCTTCACATATGACCTGGGCACTTTTCAAAGTGCTGCCTCTCTACTGGGTTTTAGAGTGAGTGAGTTTTTGCCTGTGCCCTCTAAGGATGGGCTCTCAGTTTCCTACAGCCCTCCAGCTCTCCCAGACATAAGTTTTGCTCATTTTCAAAGACAGACATTTTGGAGGCTCATTCTTCCCATGCAGTTTCCCTGAGCTGGGGAGCCTGATGTGGGGTTTGGAGCCCCTTGCTCCTCAGGAGGACGTCTGAGGCTGTGATATCCCATCCACCTGTGGATTGATGCTCCAGGGGTGTAGGTTCCAGCCAGACCAAATTTTCCCTCCTCCTACCCATATCAGTGCGGCTTTTTTCTTTTCATCTTTAGTTGTAGAAAATGTTATCTGCTAGTCGTCAGGTCATTCTCAGAGATAGTTTCTCTATATGTAGTTGTAATTTTGGTGTGTCCATGAAGCCCAGGATCTTCCTGTTTTGCCATCTTGTCCCCACCTTTTATTTCTTTATTTGTGATTTTTGTCTTTTTAATTTTCTGTAATACAAATTATTTTGTAACCATAAAATAAATACGAAGCTCTGAAAATTGAAGACAAATTGTTTATGGAGCAAAAGAGATATTGCCATCAATATATAATTAGTAGGGACCATAGAGAAAACACAAAGAAACACAAAGAAATAATAATATATTGTACTAGACACTGGAGGAGAACAAGAATAAATTAAATGTGTTAAATATGCTGTGTATCATGGAAAAGAGCAAAATATATTTAAAAATGTAAATTTTTAGTGTATCATGTTGGTTAGAAACCAGTATGTAATAACTTTAATGTTTTCTTTTTTGCAATTTTCTCAATCTTTTGATAGAAAACAGTTTAAAATATTCAGACACATATACAATAATTTTCTAATAAATTTTATAAGTATTAAACAGCTTGACAAATGTGAAAATGATTTGAATAGTACGAAGTACTGTAAGTGCATTAATAGTCATTATACTTACCCTAAATCTCACTTCGATCAATAAATATATTTTTTTATGTCTCTAATGAACACATATAAATATCTTTGCATTAAACAAATTATTTGAAGACCACAAAAACTAATAGAAATAAGTGAAATAAATGTCTCATTAGAGCTCTAGGAAAACGGGACTCTTCTGGAGATAAAAGAAATTGGAAACTCCCTCCCTTGCAGTCCCTACTAGCTTGAGCTAGAATTGTTAAATTTGAATCTATTTAAAATATTGTGCTTTCATGTCTTAAAAAAAAAAGATTTTTTTAATGTTCTGTGCTGTATCTGGTTTTAAAATTCATATAAAAATTGTCATTTTATCATGAATTTATATGCTTGAATAGTACCTACAATATTACAAATGTTCTATTAGATATTGCAACTATAAAGATGACAAAAGCACATCCTGCATCTTCAAATGGTTCACAACTTTTGCATAGTATATACACCTCAACATATTTATAATTAGAAGATAATGTAAGTAAATCGATAGTAATATTCACAGAATATTATGGGAACAAGGAGAAAGACAGCTGTAGCCTGGGATGGAAATGCCCCAGAGGTAGTTGTATGCAAGTAACTAAATGTTGGAATTAATATCCAAGATAGATGTAGGTTTGGGAATCACAAGCAAATTGATATTATTTAAAACCATGACGCTGGTTAAGATCAAGGATGGAAGATTTTAGAGTGAGAAGAGCAGAAAAGAAGTATTATAAAGAACAACTTGGGCTTCCCTGGTGGCACAGTGGTTGAGAATCTGCCTGCCAATGCAGAGGACACGGGTTCGAGCCCTGGTCTGGGAAGATCCCACATGCCGCGGAGCAACTAGGCCCGTGAGCCACAATTGCTGAGCCTGCGCGTCTGGAGCCTGTGCTCCGCAACAAGAGAGACCGCGATAGTGAGAGGCCTGCACACCGCGATGAAGAGTGGCCCCCACTTGTTGCAACTAGAGAAAGCCCTCGCACAGAAACAAAGACTCAACACAGCCATAAATAAATAAATAAATAAATTGAAAAAAAAAAAAGAACAACTTGTAAGTGATGCATAAAGCAAGAGGATGCAAAAAACGAGAGAAAGAAAGAGTTTGGTGAGATATGAGAAAAACACTGAGTGTGCAATGTCACATAACATAAGGTAATATTAAGAGTTTTCAGTAGTGTCAACAGTGCTAGATCAGCAGAATTTTCAATAGCAGACTAACACAATGTTCAATTGGAATGTTATTAATAACTCGAGAAAATGTCGAAGATGGAACTAGATTCCAACTCAATTAGAAATAAGTGGGATGTTTGAAAGAGGAGACAAGCAAATGAAGACAAATCAAGTTTGCATGAAAATGGAGGAAGCAGATAGGATGGCAATTACAGAATGTATAGGATCAAAGTAGTGTTGTCCTATTTTTTCATCACTCTTTACATTATTTTCCCTTTGGTTTCCTATTTCTTCTGGAATTTTCATTCATCTATATTTGATTCTCATTTTCTTTGAACTCTTGCTACCTTAATTTTCCTGAATGTTGAATCTACTATTCCTGTATCTTTTCTACAGAAATCTCAACTTGTTCTGAACAAAGTTTTTCGTTTTTATCTTCCAGCATTTAACAAGTATACTAAGTACCTAGTTAGGTACACTCATTTTGCCAGCTATACTTAAGGATTCAGAGGTAAATAATTATCAGTCTTGTAGGGAACTTTTAACACCTAACAACATCTTGAAATGTTTCTGTAGTTCAAATTATAGATATTCTGTCTTGAACATCAGTGCATGATGAATAACGTATTGATTAACTTGTGAGTGTAAAATAAGGTGTCATTTGCCATGAATTGTTGATAGTATTGCATGCATTTTCCATTATTTTGTTTTACCTAGTAGCTAGTATGCCAACTTTTATTATTAGTAGCTAGTATGCCAACTTTTCTGTCAATGATTAAAATGTAGTTTAAATAATTTATCTCATACTAAAGAAAAATTATTTTGAGTAAATGCTACTTTTGCCTTGATTAATTTTTGTGAAAAGTATTTGTACATAGGTCATTGAAATCTATGGGTTATATTGGTAGTTCGTTACAGAACTTTGAAATGATATAACATGCTTGAAAAGGCACTGGAAACATGAAAGAAGAAAAAAAAGAGCAGGTGATGCTTAAAATGTCATGACTCACAACAAGTCTTTAAAGTCCCAGGGTTGGTTACAAAGATCAAATTCTAAAAATGTTTAAAATCATAGTAGAGGACGTAGGGAAGACATTATTCAAATGAGACTTTATATAAAAGGGCATCAATCAAATTTTAACTCCCTATGAGGGATTAAAACTAATAAAAGATAGCATCTTTATTGTCAATAACACTTCTTCATTTAAATAGTTTCAATTCCATTTATTCATAAAATATTTTCATAGGTCAGGCAATTGTACTATACTATATTTCAAATGATCGGGTTGTTCTTTGAGAATGAATTTTCTCTTCTATTTCTTTCTGGTCTTGAGCTTTTAGAAATGAAAATGGGGCCAATGACGTTGCTTTTAGGAGGTGATAGAAGAGTGCTTAGCAGCTACTACTTGTTATTATTTTGGTTGGAAGGAGTTTTCTGTTTTTAATCTGATGTTTAATCACTGAAGAAGCATAAATGTAACTTTCTTTATCCAAAATGTAAAATTAAGCTAGATACCATTTTATACATTGCACTTTTCTCTTCCAAAAGGCTGTACTATATAAGGTACAGATCTTGTAGAATAGGTTTACCTTTTACCTGAACTTTATTGGAATTTTAAGTTTCTATGAAAGTGACAGCCAGATTGCTCAGTTTGTTAATCACCCTCATGGTAAGCCAGCACACTCAGATTTTAATTGTAAGTTGGCTAAATTAATTCACAAAAATACACTATTAAGTAAATTTTAGAAATTAACTGGGGTTCCAAACTCATCCATACCATCACTTCATCTCCTCTTTTCATAATCTCAAACTGGTAATAGGACACACTCAAATAACTCATAGCTAAACTTTTATTTTCTTTTATTAATTTTTCTCTGTGCCCTATATTGATCTTTTACTAGTTGGGTGAGACATTTTCCTGTTTCTCTTTCTTGATTTCTCAGACAGAAAATAGGTAAAGGTAAGAAGAAATATTCATTGAGAACATTTAATAAAGATGTAAAACAGTAAGGTTTTGCATCTGACTAATTTAAAACTAATTTGGTAACCATTATTTTACCAGCCACTACACTCCTCTAAAATATTGAAAAAGATAAATTCACGAATATAATATCTGGAGTCGACTATGCACAAGGAGTTACTTCTCACTGCTGATATTTCAACTAAGTTCTTTACTTATCAGTTTTAATAGAGCTCCTGTTCTTTTTTCTCCTGTGTGTGTCTATCCATTATTAAGCAAGTTGCCAGCAAATTTGTTCTATGTATTTATAAGTAAAATTTTTAGATGATTTCTTTGGACAGCTCATGTGTAGTTGCACAGCACTGTGTTCCTTTTTATAGTATATAATTTTTGAGTTCATAGAATTTCAGAAGTACAAGCATGATGGTATATAGAAGTAATTAACTTTGGTAAATTTAGGAATCTAGACTTTTTTGAGGAATTCAATCAAATATTAATAGTAGGCTTGCAGCAGTACATAATCAGAACAGATTATGGAAAGAATTATAAAATATAGGCACTTAAGAGAGCTGGTTGAGCTCTAACTAGAAATATTGACTCACATATGAAGTGAGGACTAATTTTTTTTTTTTTTTTTTGGTCACAGTTGCAGCTGCACTTCTTTTCTCCTTTCCTACTCTTCCCTTCACTATATTCCTTTTTATATTTCTCCTCTCCTCATAAATATACATTTTTTAATCATCCAAAAATAGAATTTAGTTACAAGAAGAGTAGAGAGAGAAAAAAAGAACCTATCTAAGGACAGGACTGAGCGTGAGGATTAAGCGATAATGTGATGATACGGAAAGGGCAATTCTCCAAATCCTCAAAAATTTACAAGTTGTGTGACCAAGGCAAGTTATTTAACTTTCCTCAGCCTTAGTCCTCTTATTCATAAAATTGGGAAAATATTTTCTTAGAAGTGTCACTGTGCTTTCCCTCCCTACATCCCTACCTAATGGAAACTACCTTAGCCAAATCCTCATCGGAGGAAGGAGAAATTTTTTGTGTGTCACACAAGTCTATTCCTGGCCACAGTTGTTTCAACCATGTATGGGCAAACCACTTAAAACTAGCCAATTCTAATCCAACCCATGACCTTCAGTTTGGAGCTAGAACAAAGATACTCTCACTGAAATTTGAAACAAGAAAGACTAATTGGCTGACCCAGCTAGCTGGTAGTTTAGTAGCTAAAATGTTCTAACAAAGAATGGCATGGAGAAGACCCACAGTAACTAAAGCATGTGCATACCTAAACTATGAGAGAATAAATAATAGGAGATTATAGTCAGCCATCCGATAGTGGGGAAGAAAAACGGAAGACATTTGTAGTGGAGCAGTTAAAAAAAAAGGTTTCACAAATCCCTGTTGCTAAAGTCTATGAAGTTTCCTTGGACTTAGATCTATTCTCAAGTTCTAATGACCATGACGCCCATTCCTATTACGATTCCAGTTCTTAGAATTCCATGATATATGATATTCTCTCTTGCAGTCACTTTTCCTTCACATCCTAACCCTTTTGCAGAATAATTTCACATGAATTAAAATTATCCTACATGTTACATTACCTAGAACAGCCCCCCTTTCTAGATCTTCATTAAGGGTTTGTGTAAGATCAACTAAGTTTGTAAATTGATAGAAATAATTTTTAACGGTTTTAAAGTATGAAACTATTTTCTGTTAAGTGATAGTTTCACATCTCTAAGTAAGGATTTATTATACTCATTGCCATTCTCTTTTCGTGGAATTCAAAGTATGACTATTAATTCACCCATCTGTTTAACCAGTATATATTGAGCACTATTAAGTCCCAGGCTATTCCCAGAACTAGAAATATAGTAGTGAACAGACAAACAAGGTCCCTGCTGTTAAGGAACTTACATTATAATTGAATGGAACAGACTTAGTTGGTGTCCTTGACTCGAATATCAACAAGAACTATAAAAATATGTCAGAAAAGTGAAGCAGATGATCTCATGGAATCACATTTTCAATATCCTTATAATTGTTTAGTTTCTCTCTCACCATAGGAAAAGGAAAGAGGTGTTTATTCCACTCACTTCTTAGTGAAGTAAACATTCACAAACCTTATTAAGATTTAATGAGTTTAACAGTTTTATTCATGGTAAGGAAATATTGATATTACCCAATTTGTTATGTGGCCTATCAAATTGATTTTTTGGTAGTAGCTGTATTGACCTGGAACACGAGTTATGAGCGGTGATCTAACCAGCAATGTCACTTTGGATAGATCTAGTACTATCAATCTTGGGTTCTTTATTGTAAAATGAGGAGTTGGACTAAATGAAGATAACTTCCAGACCTAGCACTCTAAATATCTCGAAACAGATTATTTACTTTGTCGTATTTCTTATTTCTTATGTTTTTCTATTGCTGGTGGTACAGCTTCATTTATCCACCCCATCCTTCTCCAAAAGCCCCAGTGAAAATAGAGACTAATTTGTGACTCGTCATCTCTTTTGTAGGTCTTTTATTTTTGACCCTTTACTCCCAAATGTTGCCTTTAGGATATTATTTAATTCCTCACACCATGAACATGGGCCAGCTCTACTTTATTCTCATGTCTCAGCTCCAAAAACACTAACTTGGTTCAAACCCAGTAGGCATCAACGTGACTCAAAAGGAAAGGATAAAAAAAAAAAAAAAAAAAGGAAAGGATATTGAAAGACAACTAAAACCTTTAATTCACCTCATTGGTATCTAATTAGGTATTATAGAATTGGCATGTTTTAAGGCAATATTATACAGAGGCCTGTTACACAAGTCTGTGAATAATTCCCAAAAGTAATATGCATATGTATGGCTTTGGTCATAAGTGTTTCCAGTGCTTGAGTATTTAAGCATTATCAGGTGGATTTTATCATCAGAAAATTTTAAAAAAAACTTTCAATGTATGAATGTTAAGTAACACAAGACAACCAGAAAAAAAAAAGGAGTAGAAATAAGGAAAATGTATACAAATTATGATTTAATTTCCCTACCACTTTCTGAATAGGGCATGGGTTTTTTTTTTTACTGGACACTGTACTATACTAGGTTTAATCCTACACTAGTCTTCAAAATCAAAATATAGGTATTCATAATATTCAAACACATAATTTATTAAAATTAAATGATGAGGAAGGGTAGTTAGAAAATAAAATGTCAAAGAAGCAACAGGAGAAACTAAAGATAGTTTTTTAAGAACTGAAGTTAAAAAAAGGATTTATAATATCTCTTAAGTGTATGAAGTAATATTATTAAAGAACAAATTGAGTATCTCTGCTGAGTCCTTAATCATTAAATGAAAGAAAACATAAGCTAAATCTGGCATTATTTCAAATTCATATAGGGGTGAAGGTTGTAAAACTCTGAAAGAGTTTCCCAAATTTTAGGCTCAAGAAATATTTTTTATGAGATATAGCTCAGAAGAATTCAATTAAACTTTGACATTTCACGGTTATCCGTGGTTGTTCACTACTAAAACAAGGTATTTGCCCTACAGATCTCAGTTCATTGATGGCATTCTGGTTCCTAAGTTTAAGGGCCTCCTAACTTCCATGATTTCTTATCTACATCTCAGACTGCTTTTCCTCCTTTGAGTTTATCTTGCTCTATGTGTTGATTCTTATGTTTTTGTGACTGACTTTTCCTGGATGATTTCAGCTATCTCCGTGGCTGAAATTACCATATCAGAACAGAAATGTGCAGGTTTTTTCAGAGTTTCCTATCCTCTCTTGGTGCACATTTCCACTGGATGTTTTACCATCAATGCAAGTGTAAAGTCTAAAAGGATACTTGTGGTTCCCTCCATGCCATATCACATTCCAGAATTTATTTTCAAATTAGCATTGTGCTTTCAATCTCACAAACAGAAAAACAAATGGATTCATCTTTTTTCAGTGATCCTCCCAAATCCAGACAAATTGCCTAACATATTATTTCTTTTTTTTTTGAGTATTTATTTATTCTTTATTTTTTGGATTTTTAATTTTTTAAAAATTGAAGTATAACTGACATATAACTATTGATTCTTCCTATGTAACATTTCTGACATTTTGTAATCTCCTTCCTCACTGTCACTAACTTTCCTTGCCTTGCACCAGGATTCCTGCATTAGACTTCAAGTTACCTTCTTTATTTCCAGGTTTTTCAGCTAACTGTCTCTTCAGCATTGCTATTCAGTGAGTGGTCTGGGAATTGGCAGTATTAGCATCATCTGGGGACTTGTTAGAAAGGCGAAATCTCAGGCTCTACCTGAGAACTTCTGAGTCTGAATTTGCATTGTAACAGGATCCCCAAGTGATTGGTGTGCACTTTAAAGTTTGAGAAGCTCTGTTGAGCATGACCATGTTATTTCTCTACTCATAAGGTCTTCAAAAAAAATCACTGAATGATAGCATTAATTTAATTTAAAAGTATTACATTCTTCTTCTCAAAATGTAGTTCCCACTAATCACGTATACAAAGCCTATACTTGGTTTTCTCGTCATCCTTGAACCGCTGTGTACATTCCAGTCCCTGTGTTTGGTCCATGTGGTTTACTTGTTGAGAATGGCCCCTAGTCACTTGTTTGTTCACACAGATCCAATTCATTCGGAAGGACCAATCCAAGATTCAGTTTTTAAAAACATTTTTATAGTTCTTATTATACAAATAAAATAACAAAAAATAATTTAATATTTTTAATATTTAATATTAAGACTGTATATGAAAATGTATTTTGTATTATTTATGTTTTCTTTAAATATATAGTCTATAATTCCAATTATATGGAAAGACTTTTATAAGCTCATATCCTGGCATCTAGAAGAGATCTTTGCCATTCGGACCAGATGATTTCTAAAAATAGGTCTTTCTAGATGTGCTTAAAAATAACTGAGATTTATTTTTAATTTATAGCAATATTTGTGCAACAAAACTGGACAAGATTCTACAAAATGATGGTCAAAATTTGTTTAAACAGCACTCCCTGCTGTTTTCTTTCTCCATATCAGAAAAAGAATTTAACTTAATATAAATGTCAAAACATTTAAATGGGCAAGAACCTAATTATATATTATATATAATATTAACTTTCACCACCTATATTTAAAATAATACTTTATAATAAAATAGATGTTTGGATATATTGTAACATTTAATAGGGAAATAATATCCTTCATAAATCTACAGAGAAATAAATCTACATAAGCAACTAAGATGTTTAGTAGAAATTAAGCTTTATAACTAATGCTTCTTGTTGTTAATTAACATATATTATTAACCATAATGACTCAACAATTTGTATTAGTCACAAATAAATTATGTAATTAGTATTTGAAGCACAAGACTCCTATGAATAAAAAGTAAAATAATTTTTAATATCAAAAGGAAACAGCAAAAATTAATATACTTCTTTCTCACAAAAGAATTCTTCATCGTAATAATTCTTAACATTTTTTGTTTCAAACAGTTATCTAGTCAAATACTATAAAGTGATCTATAATTTTTCTAGTTATTTTCAAAGTAATTATATATGAAGTGTCTTTTTGATCCTTTTTTATATTTGATACTCTCCTATTTTAAATATTAACTCAAAGTTTTAAGGGATAATATGAACAGTCATACAAAGTAATAAACAATTGTATATCCCTTATAGTTTATCCCTTGCTTTGGATTGTTCAAGTGCTAGAATCTGCCTTTGGCTTTAATGAAGCCCAAAATTTCCTTTGTTATAAATTCTTTTTTAATCATGTTATTGCTCTAATTAGTCATGCTATTTTAATTTAGTTAAGTGCATTTCACACTAGTTTACCTGTTGTTCATAAGAGGTGACTTTGTCAAGGCATCTGGAAGAATATGACCACAGTTCTAGACTGGAAACATGGCTAGTGATGAGCCTTCAAATGATGCACCATCTAGAAACATTAGAAGGGCTGATAATGCAATCTAATGAAAGAGTAAGTTGACCTATCAGTCCTGTAACTGATCCTGGGATTTTGGTCATGAATGTGCATTAGATAAAATTATCCCAATCTTTTTTAACTTTCTTCCCTAAAGACCACTACCAGTCAAATTCTCTGGGTATGTCTTTTAGTTCCTAGGCACTGAGGGGTGACGGGGCTGATGTCAGGATGAATGTTGTATGATGCCCAATTCATGGTACCATCCTTAAAGGAACTTGCTTTCTCCTAAAGAGAGTAAGACATAAACACAAAGAACAAAACTACAAGACAATGTGATGAGTTATATTTTAGATTAAAATTCATAGTAGTTACTAAGCATTAACGGAAACAAACTACTATATATAAAGTAGATAAGCAACAAAATAAAATAATACTGTAGAGTGCAAGGAATTATACCCATTATCTTGTGATAATCTATAATGGAATATAATCTGCAAAAATGCTGAATCACTATGCAGTACACCTGAAACTAACACAATATTGTAAATCAACTACACTTCAACCAAAAAATTTCTTATTTCTTAAATTAATATTTCTTATTTCTTTATTTCTAAATTTAATTTCTTAAATTTCTTATGATCTTATTTCTACAACCAAACTAGCATGGTTTTCTTTGACAGTATTTTTCATGAGTAAGCTGAATAACCTTATAAATTATAAATATGTCATATGAATAATTTATTTTAATGAGAGACACAAAGTACATTCAAGTTTATGTGCAAAAAAAAAAAAAAAATCATGTGTTGAGTCAATCAGCCAATGCATCAAATACTATCTTTCAAGGATTTTGAAATAACTTAAAACTGTGAAAATGAACACTGCTGAACCAGAAAGTTAGTATGATGTAGCTGGCATGAATTAGAGTACAATGTCAAGAACTAGTGTTAAACTATGTCCAGTAAAATGAGACCCCGATAACAAGAAAAATTGGAGAGAAAATTATAAATAGGCCCTTAACTTATTTAAGATTCACTACAAAGTGCATTCCAGTAGGAACCACTGCTTTCCCCACCCCCTGCCTCTTTTCAATCCATTTCTAACTCTACATCAGTTCCTTTCTGTGAGAATTCTAAGGAAGGGAATCATCCAAATTTCTGGTAAGACATACAAGAGAGTGAAGAAGAAAAAGTGTCAAGGAGGAGGGATAATTAAAGCAAGGCCTTGAAATTGGGTATAATTTCACAGAGACAGAGGAGCATTACAGACCTAAGAGTAAGCAAAGAAATAGTTTGAAGGAAGCTTGAAGTGCATCCAGAGTCTGGTATAGAGTCCAATTCCATGCCCATAGCCACCAGCTCAGTTCAGGTTGCCATCCTGGCTATCATCCCAGCTATCACCATATCTGATTATGACCCCAAGTCTCCTGCATAAACTATGTTCAACATAGTGTCACCAAAATAATCTTCCTGTCTGATTATGTAACTCACTTTCCTACAAGAAGGCAGGAACCTTCCACTATTCCTCTCTGTATAGAGATTGCTGTGTATAGGCTTTAAACACCCTGATAGAATGTAAACTCATTTAGAGAAAAGAACTATATGAATGAATGAATGGATAGATAGGCAAAACCTATTCAAAATATGTTGGTGATGGAAAGGTTTTGCCCACATAAAACTTCTTTATCAAAACAGAGTATGACTGTTGGATAGATGAGAGATTTTGTCAATGATACAAATTTTTTAAAAGTATACTTTTTATCTAGACATATAAAACAATCAAATAATGTTTTTATTTTGATATCTGAATACTCAGTAATATTTAAAAGTTCTATAAATTAAATTTTGTCTTCCTTTTTTGATTTAGATAGGAGGTGGTTCAGGAGAAAGATAAAGGAAAGAGACCAAAATAGGGCAAAATAAGATAGAGAGATAAGAAGGAGGTAGAGAAGAAAAGGAAAGGTGTCCACGGAAAAGAAATATACAGGACTAATGTGTTAGAGAAAGACACCACATGGAGACAGATATGGAAATGGAGATAATGAAACAGGAGGGAGGAAAGAAGACACAGAATTCTATAGAGAAGGAAAGGAGATAAGACATGAAGATCTATATAGAATGAAATAAACCAAGAAGATATTATGGGATAAGATTTAGTCAAGGTGAACTTTTATTTTCACATACTGCCCATCCTTAGATCTTGCTGCTTTGACAGTCTAATTAACTGGGTAAGAAAAATGGAATTTAACACACAGTAAGGAGAATTTTGAAAAATAAATATGATGAGACTGACAAGAAAAATGGAATGTGACTATTAAAATTATGAAAACATTTTTTCTTACCAGCAGTTTGAGAACAAGGAGCAATAATAATTTCTATCATCCTTGCATGTAAAGTATTGGAAAGGTCTTTATCTGCTCAGAGCATGTGTATGTGTCATTCTATCTTACAGACTTCTACCCTAACTCTTCCTCTGGGAACAGATACTACACTGCCTATCCAACGCTTGGATTCCCTGTTCACTAGACTTGTCTTTTCCTTTCTTTTACAGTTTCCTTTTTGCTGATATCAACCCACTCTCGGGGATGCCTTCTCCTGAGGTATTATGCAGCTCTCATTTTGAGGAGAAAATGAAGAAGAGGCAATATATAAGAAAGTAATGGCTGAGAATTTACCAGAAATGATGAAAACATATAAATCCACAAATATAGGAAGTAAGATATATCACAGCAAAGCTATCTTTATAAAAAGAAGAAGGAATGAAGACATTTTTCCAGCAAGAAAATTTTTGCAACATCATTAGAAAGAACTTTGCTAACGTAACTTCTAAATAGGTACTTCAAGAGAAAAGAAAATGATTACTGAGGAAAATGAGGGGTGCAAGACAGAATGGTGATCCAAGAGAATACCAAATATGAAGGTAAGACTAAACAGTGATTTCAACTAAGAATTATAGTACCTAATGTATAAAATTAAAAGAAGTCAAAACTAAATATTGGATAATTAAGTGCGCAGACAAGCATGATTTCTGTTTCATAGAAAGTCAAGAAATTATGGTTGAGTTAACTGCAATAAGTAAAATTAATAAAATAACAACAACAACACACACACAAAATAAATGCAAGCTTCTGGAGACAAAAACTTATAACCACTACTGTATAATATTCTCTCTGGCATCAGATATCTCATTAATAACTCTGGATGGCAGAAAACTATAGAACAATGGTTCCAGAAGTATTAGGGAAAATGACTATGAATGTAGGATGCTGTCTCTAGGCAATTCATAAATCAAGTGTGAAGGCAGAATACTGACTTTTTTTAATTCAAGGACTCATAAAATTGACTCTTCACCCAGTTGTTTTTAGACATTGCTTGGGGACGAGCTACTATAAAACAAGGTGAAAATTAAGAAGGGAAAAAACCAAAGGTGTGGAATCAGGAAATTAGACACCAACCCAGGACTGCAGAGACAGGAAGTAATAGGACCACACCTCTGAGGTAGGACCAGAAAGGTACTACCCCAGATTGGGGCAGAGGGAAAAAGAGTTCCAGAAGTGTTATTACTGGAGAAAAACAGGTCTAAAGGCACTAAATAAGTGTTTCTCAACCTTCTTCATGTCATATTTTATGTAAGAAATATTTATATTTATACAACCTGGTAAGGTAACCTGGTGACACTGATCAGAGAGATGAGGGGATCTCTGTACACCTGTAACCTATTTTTCTCACTTGCTGTGCATTGGAAATTGTTTGGGGAGCTTTTCAATAGGTTTAGAAGATGAATAGACTTGAGGTTACATAGAAGGTACATTATCTTATCAAAAAAAGGTTGGGGAGAAATGAGAAACACCAGGAAAAGCTAATCCCAGTACAAGAATTTCATGGTCCAAATATGAAGCATACTAAAATGTGGGCATAATTTTAAACAACTGATAAACTGACAAAAAAATAATCAACATGGTCTTAATGTTGACTATATTATACATTGAGTGATCCAGAAGTCATGATATTGAAACACTAGAAAAGAAAACATTATTTTAAAATACAACTCAGATTGCAGTTAATAACTGTACAAAATCATAATAATACAAATGAAGTTCATTAGTTTTCCACTTTTAGATCATAGAACAGAATATAAATTGTATTATTTTTGAGCATAAACTAATGTGCTGAAGACAGAGGTAGTAGGTATAATGAGAAGAAAAAGTAAAAAGATTAGGAGTAAGGTATCCCCATCTAATCTAGATGGGAACTTGATGATAATTGATGAAGTATGAAATAAATATGTAAGTACATTATATAAAGTTGCACAGCTAAGCAATAAAATGAATAATTATCAAATTATCAAAATATTGGGAGAAGGGGATGGTAAGAGGTAGAGGATAACTTAAGTGATCAAAATCCTCAGTTTCCATGGTGGTGAGTTAATAAAGTAACATTTACATTCCATATAAGAAATTGGAGAATATATATAAAGATAATCTGAAATGAGAAATAATTAAAAGATTATATTTCTTTACATTGGAATAGGGACGAAGTGGTGACAAGGGTGCAAGAATTACTATTTTTCCTTGTTTCTTTACATGAACATGTGACATGTTATTCTGAATGAAGTACTTAATGTTAATCTTAAAAATATTCTCAGAAAAATTACATTTAAGGCTTCTCTGTCGTGTGATATACAGAAACATTCAAAGATTGCTAAAGCTGAGAACAGTGCAAAATTTGTTGTATGTTTTAGTAAGCTCCTATTATTCTTGCAGAGAAATGCCAATCAGTGTAAATAATCAATGCAAAGTTCAGAACTTTCCAAACATATCTTTTTAAAAAATTTTATTTACTTATTAATTTTTTGGCATACAAAGAATTATTTTTTTAATGTCTTTATTAGGGTATAATTGCTTTACAATGGAGTGTTAGCTTCTACTTTATAACAAAGTGAATCAGCTATACATATACATATATCCCCATATCCCCTCCCTCTGTGTCTCCCTCCCACCCTCCCTATCCCACCCCTCTAGGTGGACACAGAGCACCAAGCTGACCTCCCTGTGCTATGCGGCTGCTTCCTGCTAGCTATCTGTTTTACATTTGGTAGTGTATATATGTCCATGCCACTCTCTCACTTCGTCCCAGCTTACCCTTCCCCCTCCCCGTGTCCTCAAGTCCATTCTCTACGTCTGCATCTTTATTCCCGTCCTGCCCCTAGGTTCTTCAGAAGCACTTTTTTTTTTTTTTTTTTAGATTCCAAATTTATGTGTTAGCATACGGTATTTGTTTTTCTCTTTTTCACTTACTTCACTCTGTATGACAGTCTCTAGGTCCATCCACCTCACTACAAATAACTCAATTTCGTTTCTTTTTATGGCTGAGTAATATTCCATTGTATATATGTGCCACATCTTCTTTATCCATTCACCTGTCGATGGATGCTTAGGTTGCTTCCATGTCCTGGCTATTGTAAATAGAGCTGCAATGAACGTTGTGGTCCATGACTATTTTTGAATTATGGTTTTCTCAGGGTATATGCAAAGTTGTGGGATTGCTGGGTCATATGGTAGTTCTATTTTTAGTTTTGTAACGAAGCTGCATACTGTCCTCCATAGTGGCTGTATCAATTTACATTCCCAACAACAATGCAAGAGGGTTCCCTTTCTCCAAACCCTCTCCAGCATTTATTATTTGTATATTTTTTGATGATGGCCATTCTGACTGCTGTGAGGTGATACCTCATTGTAGTTTTCATTTGCATTTCTCTAATGATTAGTGATGTTGAGCATCCTTTCATGTGTTTGTTGGCAATCTATCTTCTTTGGAGAAATGTCTATTTAGGTCTTCTGCCCACTTTTGAATTGGGTTGTTTGTTTTTTTGATATTGAGCTGCATAAGCTGCTTGTATATTGTGGAGATTAATCCTTTGTCAGTTGCTTCATTGGCAAATATTTTTTCCCACTCTGAGGGTTGTCTTTTTGTCTTGTTTATGGTTTCCTTTGCTGTGCAAAAGCTTTTAAGTTTCACTAGGTCCCATTTGTTTATTTTTGTTTTTATTGCCATTTCTCTAGGAGGTGGGTCAAAAAGGATCTTGCTGTGATTTATGTCAAACAGTGCTCTTCTCTGACTGCTGTGGCTAAAACTTCCAAAACTATGTTGAATAATAGTGGTGAGAGTGGGCAACCTTGTCTTGTTCCTGATCTTAGTGGAAATGGTTTCAGTTTTTCACCAATGAGAATGATGTTGCTATGGGTTTGTCATATATGCCCTTTATTATGCTGAGGTAAGTTCCCTCTATATATGTGGCCATATATGGCCAGTTTCTGGAGGGTTTTTATCATAAATGGGTGTTGAATTTTGTCAAAAGCTTTTTCTGCATCTATTGAGACAATCATATGGTTTTTTTCCTTCAGTTTCTTAATATGGTTTATCACATTGATTGATTTGCATATATTCATGAATCCTTGCATTCCTGAGATAAACCCCACTTGATCATGGTGTATGATCCTTTTAATGTGCTGTTGGATTCTGTTGGCTAGTATTTTGTTGAGGATTTTTGCCTCTATGTTCATCAGTGTTTTTGGCCTGTAGTTTTCTTTCTTTGTGACATCTTTGTCTGGTTTTGGTATCAGGGTGATGGTGGCCTCGGGGAATGAGTTTGGGAGTGTTCTTCCCTCTGCTATATTTTGGAAGAGTTTGAGAAGGATAGGTGTTAGCTCTTCTCTGAATGTTTGATAGAATTCACCTGTGAAGCCATCTGGTCCTGGGCTTTTGTTTGTTGGAAGAGTTTTAATCACAGTCTCAATTTCAGTGCTTGTGATTGGTCTGTTTATATTTTCTATTTCTTCCTGGTTCAGTCTCAGAGGTTGTGCTTTTCTAAGAATTTGTCCATTTCTTCCAGGTTGTCCATTTTATTGGCATATAGTTGGTCGTAGCAATTTCTCATGATCCTTTGTATTTCTGCAGTGTCAGTTGTTATTTCTCCTTTTTCATTTCTAATTCTATGGATTTGAGTCCTCTCCCTTCTTTTCTTGGTGAGTCTGGCTAATGGTTTATCCATTTTGTTGATTTTCTCAAAGAACCAGCTTTAGTTTTTGTGATCTTTCCTATCGTTTTCTTCATTTCTTTTTCATTTACTTCTAATCTGATCTTTATGATTTCTTTCCTTCTGCTAACTTTGGGGTTTTTTTGTTCTTCTTTCTTTAATTGCTTTAGGTGTAAGGTTAGGTTGTTTATTTGAGATGTTTCTTGTTTCTTGAGGTAGCATTTTATTGTTATAAACTTCCCCCTTAGAACTGCTTTTGCTGAATCCCATAGGTTTTGCATTGTAGTGTTTTCATTGTCATTTGTTTCTAGGTATTTTTTGATTTCCTGTTTGATTTCTTCAGTGATCTCTTGGTTATTTAGTACCATCCTGTTTAGCCTCCATGTGTTTGTATTTTTACAGGTTGTTTTTTCCTGTAATTGATATCTAGTCTCATAGCGTTGTGGTCAGAAAAATACTTGATACATTTCAATTTTCTGAATTTACCGAGGCTTGATTTGTGACCCAATATATGATCTATCCTGGAGAATGTTCCATGAGCACTTGAGAAGAAAGTGTATTCTGTTGGTTTTGGACGGAATGTCCTATAAATATCAATTAAGTCCACCTTTTTTAATGTATCATTTAAAGCTTGGGTTTCCTTATTTATTTTCATTTTGGATGATCTGTCCATTGGTGAAAGTGGGGTGTTAAAGTCCCCTACTCTTACTGTGTTACTGTCAAGTTCCCCATTTATGGCTGTTAGCATTTGCTTTATGTGCTGAGGTGCTCCTATGTTGGGTGCATAAATATTTACAATTGTTATATCTTCTTCTTGGATTGATCCCTTGATCATTATGTAGTGTCCTTCTTTGTCTGTTTTAATAGTCTTTATTTTAAAGTCTAGTTTGTCTGGTATGAGAATTGCTACTGCAGCTTTCTTTTGATTTCCATTTGCATGGAATATCTTTTTCCATACCCTCACGTTCAGTCTGTATGTGTCCCTAGATCTGAAGTGGGTCTTTTGTAGACAGCATATATATGGGTGTTGTTTTTGTATCCATTCAGCTGGTCTATGTCTTTTGGTTGGAGCATTTAATCCATTTACATTTAAGATAGTTGTCAATATGTATGTTCCTATTACCATTTTCTTAATTGTTTTGGGTTTGTTATTGTAGGTCTTTTCCTTCTCTTGTGTTCCCTGCCTAGAGAATTCCTTTAGCATTTGTTGTAAAGCTGGTTTGGTGGTGCTGAATTTTCTTAGGTTTTGCTTGTCTGTAAAGGTTTTAATTTCTCCGTCGAATCTGAATGAGATCCTTTCTGGGTAGAGTAATCTTGGTTGTACTTTTTTCCCTTTCATCACTTTAAAATAAATATATCCTGCCACTCCCTTCTGACTTGCAGAGTTTTTGCTGAAAGATCGGCTGTTAAACTTATGGGGATTCCCTTGTATGTTGTTTGTTGCTTTTCCCTTGCTGCCTTTAATATTTTTTTTTTTTGTATTTAATTTTTGATAGTTTGATTAATATGTGTCTTTGCATGTTTCTCCTTGGATTTATCCTGTATGGGACTCTCTGTGCTTCCTGGACTTGATGGACTATTTCATTTCCCATATTAGGGAAGTTTTCAACTCTGATCTCTTCAAATAATTTCTCAGTCCCTTTTTTTTTCTGCTCTCCTTTGGAACCCCTATATTCAAATGTTGGTGCATTTAATGTTGTCCCAGATGTCTCTGAGATTGTCCTCAATTCTTTTCATTCTTTTTTCTTTATTCTGCTCTGCGGTAGTTATTACCACTATTTTATCTTCCAGGTCACTTATCCGTTCTTCTGCCTCAGTTATTCTGTTATTGATTCCTTCTAGAGAATTTTTAATTTCATTTATTGTGTTGTTCGTTTGCTGTTTAGTTCTTCTAGGTCCTTGTTAAAGGTTTCTTGTATTTTCTCCATTCTATTTCCAAGATTTTGAATCATCTTTACTATCATTACTCTGAATTCTTTTTCAGGTACACTGCCTATTTCCTCTTCATTTGTTTGGTCTGTTGGGTTTTTACCTTGCTCCTTCATCTGTTGTGTATTTCTCTGTCTTCTCATTTTGCTTAACTTACTGTGTTTGGGGTCTCCTTTACTCAGGCTGCAGGTTCGTAGTTCCCTTTTTTCTTTGTGTCTGCCCCCAGTGGGTAAGGTTGGTTCAGTGGGTTGTGTAGGCTTCCTGGTGGATTGGACTAGTTCCTGTGTTCTGGTGGATGAGGTTGGATCTTGTCTTTCTGGTGGGCAGGACCGCGTCCAGTGTTGTGTTTTGGGGTGTCTGTGAACTTATTATAATTTTAGGCTGCCTCTCTGCTAATGGGTGGGGTTGTGTTCCTGTCTTGCTAGTTGTTTGGCATAGGGTGTCCAGCACTGTAGCTTACTGGTCGTTGAGTGGACCTGGGTGTTAGCATTGAGATGGAGATCTCTGGGAGAGCTTTCACCATTTGATATTACGTGGAGTTGGGAGGTCTCTGGTGATCCGATGTCCTGAACTCAGCTCTCCCACCTCAGCGGCTCAGACCTAACACCGGGCCGGAGCACCAAGACTCTGTCAGCCACACGGCTTAGAAGAAATGGGAGAAAAAAAAGAAAGAAAGAAAAATAAAATAAAATAAAGTTTTTAAATATAAAATAAAAAATATTATTAAAAATAAATATGCAGTACAAAGAAAGAAATAAGAGAGCAACCAAAGCAAATCCACCAATGATAATAAGTTCTAAAAGCTATTCTAAAAAAAAAAAAAAAATAGACAGGACCCTAGGACACATGGTAAAAGCATAGCTATATAGACAAAATCATACAAAGAAGTGTACACATGCACACTCACAAAAAGAGAAAAAGGAAAAAGAAAAAAAAAATATATAAAAAGGAAGAGAGCAACCAAATCAATAAACAAATCAACCAATGATAATAAGCTCTAATTACTAAACTAAGATAAACATAAAAGGAGAATCAAATTAGATGCAGGAAGCAAACCCCAAGTCTACAGTTGCTCCCAACGTCCACTGTCTCAATTTTGGGATGATTCGTTGTGTATTCAGATATTCCAGAGATGCAGGGTACATCAGGTTGATTGTGGAGATTTAATACACTGCTTCTGAGGCAGCTGGGAGAAAGTTCCCTTTCTTTTCCTTGTTCGCACAGCTCCTGGGGTTTCAGCTTTGGATTTGGCCCTGCCTCTGCATGTAGGTCGCCTGAGGGCATCTGTTCCCCCGCCCCAACAGGACAAGGGTGTTACAGTAGCAGCTGATTAGGGGGCTCTGGCTCACTCAGGCCAGGGGGAGGGAGGGATATGCAATGTGGGACGAGCCTGTGGCGGCTGAGGCTGGGGTGACGTTGCATCAGCCTGAGGCGCGCCGTGTGTTTTCCCGGGGAAATTGTCCCTGGATCATGGGACCCTGCAGGGGCGGGCTGCACAGGCTCCCAGGAGGGGAGGCGTGGATAGTGACCTGTGCTTGCATACAGGCTTCTTGGTGGCTGCAGCAGCAGCCTTAGCATTTCATGCCCGTCTCTGGTGTCCGCGCTGATAGCTGTGGCTTGTGCCCGTCTCTGGAGCTCGTTTAGGCGGTGCTCTGAATCCTCTCTCCTTGCACACCCCGAAACAATGATCTCTTGCCTCCTAGACAGTTCCAGGTTTTTTTCCTGGACTCCCTCCCAGCTAGTTGTGACGCACTAGCCCCCTTCAGGCTATGTTCGTGCAGCCAACCCCAGTCCTCTCCCTGGGATATGACCTCCGAAGCCTGAGCCTTAGCTCCCAGCCCCCACCCACCCCAGCAGGTGAGCAGACAAGCCTGTCAGGCTGGTGAGTGCTGGTCGACACCGATCCTCTGTGTGGGAATCTCTCAGCTTTGCCCTCTGCACCCCTGTTGCTGCACTCTTCTCTGTGGCTCCAAACTTCCCCCCTGCACACTCCCCGTCTCCACCAATGAAAGGTCTTCCTAGTGTGTGGAAACGTTTCCTCCTTCCCAGCTCCCTCCCAGAGGTGCAGGTCCCATTCTTATTCTTTAGCCTCTGTTTTTTCTCTTTTCTTTTGCCCTACCCAGGTACATGGGGAGTTTCTTGCCTTTTGGGAAGTCTGAGGTCTTCTGCCAGTGTTCAGTAGGTGTTCTGTAGGAGTTGTTCCACATGTAGATGTATTTCAGATATAATTGTGGGGAGGAAGGTGATCTCCACATCTTACTCCTCTGCCATGTTGAAGGTCCCTCCTCCAAACATATCTTAATGTATATTATTGTGTATTGGTTTCACTCTCATTTAAGCACTTGCCTTTAAGAAGGGAATGAGCAGGGAATACTCTGTCCAACTTTTTTTTTTTTTTAGAATATGAGTAATTTTATTATTTTATTATTTTTCAATATGTTTTCTTTTATTTTAAAAAAAAATTTTGGAGTATAATTGATTTACAATGTTGTGTTAGTTTCAGGTGTACAGCAAAGTGAATCTGTTATACATATACATATATCGACTCGTTTTTAGATTCTTTTCCCATATAGGCCATTACAGAGTAATGAGTAGAGTTCCCTGTGCTATCAGTAAGCCCCTATTTATTTCATATATAGTAGTGTGTATGTCTCAATCCCAATCTTCCAATTTATCCCTCCTCCCCTTTTCCCCCCAGTAACCATAAGTTTATTTTCTACATCTGTAACTCTATTTCTGCTTTATAGATAAGTTCATCTGTGGCCTTTTTCAGATTCCACATTTAAGTGATATCATATGATATTTGTCTTTCTCTGTCTGACTTACTTCACCCAATATGATAATCACTAGGTCCATCCATGTTCCTGCAAATGGCATTATTTTGTTCATTTTTATGGCTGAGTAATATTCCATTGTATATATGTACCACATCTTCTTTATCCATTCCTCTTTAAATGGACATTTAGGTTGCTTCCATGTCCTGACTGTTGTAAACAGTGCTGCAATGAACATTGGGGTGCATGTATCTTTTTGAATTACAGCTTGCTTTTGCACAGCAAAGGAGACCATAAACAAAATGAAATGACAACCCTCAGAATGGGAGAAAATATCTGCAAACGAAGCAACAGACAAGGGATTAATCTCCAAAATATACAAACAGCTCATGAAGCTCAATATCAAAAAAACAAAACAAACAACCCAATCAAAAAATAGGCGGAAAATCTAAATAGACATTTCTCCAAAGAAGACATACAGATGGTTAAAAAGCACATGAAAAGATGCTCAACATCACCAATTATTAGAGAAATGCAAATCAAAACTACAATGAGGTGTCACCTCCCACTGGTCAGAATGGCCATCATCAAAAAGTCTACAAACAATAAATGCTGGAGAGGGTGTGGAGAAAAGGGAACCCTCCTACACTGTTTGTAGGAATGAAAACTGGTATAGCCACTATGGAGAACAGTATGGAGGTTCCTTAAAAAACTGAAAACAGAGCTACCATATGATCCAGCAATCCCACTCCTGGGCATATATCTGGAGAAAACCATAACACTCTGTCCAACTTTTATATGTTTTGCCAGCTTTAATATTCTTCATAAAACAGTTTCTCTTATTTTGTTGAAATTATTATACAAAATTCACGTGTGAGTCTCTAAAGAGGAAAACAAGAAAATCTAAATTTTCTTCATTATAAATTGTGGTGTATAGAAAACCAGAAGATTGAGATTATGATCATTGTTCTGCCAAATATATTTTGTGTACTTGCTCCTTAACTTCCCTGATATGTTTTTGTCATGTATATATAAATGTGAAATGTGAGAAGTTAGTTAAAACACACATAAATCTCTATGATCCACTCATTTTTAACTCTGAAATTTTATAACTTTAGAAAGCATTTTTTAAAGACTATCCTTTTTTCTGTTTAACTTTCAAATGGTATTTTAAAAGTTGCAAGATAAGAAGAACTGGTTTCATATCATCCCCTCAGGTGGATTTTCAATATAACTCCTCACAGAGTTTTCGTGTCTCTGAGATACCAATAAGATTTTTCTGTGCCAATACACAATTTTGCGATGTTTCCCTTTTCTTTTTTTTCTTTCGTAAAATAATAACAGATATTGTTTTTTTTAAAAATATATTTTAAAATCTTTATTCACCATTTCATCAATAATAACTAACTGAGACTCAACACCAGAATATATTCAGTGCACTAAATTAGCATGCTCACTTTTACTGGGTCTCCAAACATTTTCTTGTTATAGCATACAAGGCTTATTATGAGGAAGGGGTTCCAACTGATAGTTTGTTATTCAGAAGAAGGTAAAGGAAAGCCTGTTTTTACTGACACTTTTACCCAAACACTAGAATAAAATAGCGAAGTGTGAGTTTAAATGTTGAAAACTAAGTTATTGGTAAAGAAATATGTTTAAGACAATATTTTCCCTTTGAAGTAATACTATTTTTTCCCCAGTAATCCAGCTGGAGAGTAAAACAGTACTCTTTTACTTTGTTACCAAATCACAGAATTGATTTATGTCCTGTGGGCAAAGGTAAACCCACAGTATTCATAGCTCAACATCTTCTTATTCAAGGATGCCCATCAAGCACCCTAATGATGTTGTGTTTATCTTGATGGTTTATTGTTTTTCTTCAACACATCTGAAATATTTTACCAATCAGCTGATTCTGGCAGTTTCTAAGCATATTCTCAGTCTCAGAGAGGTATACTGAGAGCTGGCTGAAAAGGCAGTGTCCTGGCCTGAGGCCAGGTGCTTCTCTCTGGCATAGGCCCTGCATGTCTTGTTAGACTAGTGAGCATTGAGTGGAGCAAACCCAATGGCAAATTTGACTTCAAAAGTCGTTCAGGGGCATGATATTCTAGGACACTTTCTATTTTTTTTTTTCAAAGAAATGGTTTGAAGGAAAAATACATGATATGTGCACCAAAACACACACAACCTAGGCTGCGGTGCAAAGGATATGTATGAAAATATAAACCTTCAAACTGAAGGTTAATAAAAGTAAATAATGAATGAATAATGGAGAAAATCATTTTGATTAATAAATAGATGGAAAAGTGAGAAAACATTGCCTGAGATTTATGAACTGAGTAAGCTTGAAATGTGAGACATTCAATTAAAATAAATTGTGTTTTTCTCATAATATCTAAGTCCCTTCTTTTTTTAGCTGTTAGTGCTCTGATAAGTTTTGATGATCAAAATCCTTTGTAAAAGCAAAAGCCATTTCTAGTATTAGTCTTTTAAACAAATTCTAGTCTTTTAAACAAATTATTCTCAGATATAATGTAATAGAAAAATTAGTTTTTAGAAATTATTTTAATTCCAAAGCATTAAAAAGTAAATTAAATCTAGAACCTTAACACAGACAGATGAAATATGATGATAATTGGTAATGTTTGAAATAAGGATTAGGTCAAAAGATTTCAAAATAGAAAGTTGCATTATGTTCTAATATAAAACATCCTTTAAAACTATAGAAATGAAATAGACCAAAAGTTTCCTCTGCAGCGATATTTCTTTCACTATTATAAATATGAATATGAATTGGAAAACATAACTATATGCTTTGATATGTCATACTCATGATGCCCTGTTTCATCAACAAAGATTAAGCAGTGAATTTAATGACTAGTATATTTACTATGAAAAATGAAAACTGGAGGTTCAGTACTACCCAACTTTTCAAAGGAATATGTAAAATATTACAGATAACTTCTATAATTTTGAAGGCCAGTCACTGAAGTATCTTTTATTACTGTAAGTGTTTGAAATGGTTTTTCTCTCATTAAATGAAAAATTGAGTAAAAATTTGGATATATTATCTAAATGACTCAGAACTATCTGAAGTTAGAATTTCATCAAGGCAGTAAACCTCAAAAAAATTAATCATGAGATGAATTAATACTTATACCTATTTTAGTAAGTGAAGTAAATGAAAGAATAGAAATACAAGGTAACTTCTCACTGTTATAATATCTCAAATGGAAACCAGTTTTTTTGTATTGTAAGCTGCCCAGCTGTGGAATTCTTGGTCAGCTATCATTCCATGTGGCTTCAGATAACATCTTTTTTGGCATTCTCACCATGCCTAATTCAAGATGAATTGCCTAAAATGCCCAACTGTCAGTATTACCCAACAGCTAGACTTTCATTGTTAAAAATATAAACATAGTAAAGACATTGATTTTCCCTAGTTTTAAAAGTAATAAATTTTTTTTTAAGTCACTAGAGAGCATTAAGCAGTATGATCTGTAACCTACCCATACTTGATTCTCAAAATCAATGAAAATTTTAATTTCGGCTTTGGATCAAAATTCTAAACATATATCCTATGAGGATTTTTACTTTATAAGAATAAATTCATTTATTCACAATCATAAAATATAATTTGTAATTGAAAAGAAACAGTCTTGTTGATTGAGTTCTTAGGATTAGACATGCATCTAATATAAAAAAAGTTAAATTATTTGTTACAAGGAGTTCAGAGGCAGCAAATTTAATTGAGGAGGAAATTCTGTTTGCACATTAGATTCTCGAGAGCCCCGTGTTCAGACAGTGCCTCTCTCTTTGCTTTTCTCTAAGGCAGACAATTTATATTGTGCCATCTGGAGAGAGTACAGGCAACAGCCAAAATAAAATCCAGTTCAAAAAATTACAAGCTATATATCCAACTGGAAAAAAAAAATACCTTAGGCTTTTTAAAGATTTTGCCCAATTCTGCTCTTTTCTTTGTAATTCTTTGTATTTTGGGATGCCTACTTTTTGGAAATCTTGTTTTGATGAGTATCTAATCTCTCAGATAATGTTTTTACACAGTAACATATGTTTGGGAATCTACCCAAGAGAGATATTACTGCCTTCTGAGATATTACTTCCTTCTGAGAAAAGGATTACATTTTTCTATCCTAAGGAATTCCTCTTCAAATATGGACAAAAAAAGCTTCTAAAGAGTGAATCATCTCAAAGATAACAAACATTAAATCTGGATAAACTTTTTAAAAAGATAAAAGTGAGAAAAGCTTGTGTGTGTGTTTTTTAAAGAGGATGTAAAACTTGGAAGATGGTCACAGCATGGGTGGTTTCCCATTTTTATGACATTAGTTTGAAGGCAGGCTGCAATCCCAGTGTAGCTCAAGGAAGTTAAAAGTCTGGTAAAATCCCACATATTTTTCTGGCCTAAAGAAACAGAAGATAAAACTAGGGCAATCACACTCCTAGAAAGTGAGGATGGAATCCTGGGAAGGAGCAAGGCACAGAAGGAATCCCCAAGTTCTGTGTATAAACTCTCCCCACATCTCTGGCTAACCACTGAATCATGCAAGTATGGGAAAGACTTAAAGCAGCTTTCAACTAAGGCTAAAAAGAGGAAACTAAGATTTGAGGTGCTGCCTCCAATAGGTGAGAAAATGTTTACAGTTTGACCATAAGCAAGGTAATCTTTTGCTTTAAATAGAAAAACACCCTTTATAGGAATATAACAGAATATTGACCATCAACAACACAACTCTAACAATGTCCAGAATATAATCCAAAGTTACTTAAATAAGAAGAACTGCGAAACTGTAATTCATTCTTCTTAAAGGAAAATAAAATAAACAGATGTCAGTTTTAAGATGTCCCTCATGTTGGATTGTCAGACAAGGACTTTAAAGCATCTCTTATGATGGTAACAAGTGAGGCAAAGGAAAATATACTAGGAAGAAAAGAAAAAAAATAGAAAAGTTCGGTCAAAAAAAGGAAAATACTAGATAGAAATAGAAAATGCTGAGAGAGACCTTCAAGATGGTGGAGGAGTAAGACGTAGAGATCACCCTCCTCCTCACAAATACATCAGAAATACATCTACATGTGGAACAACTTCTGCAGAACACCTACTGAATGCTGGCAGAAGACCTCAGACTTCCCAAAAGGCAAGAAACCCCCCATGTACCTGGGTAGGGAAAAAGAAAAATGAAAAAAAAAAAAAAACCAAAAAATAAGGACGGGACCTGCACCTCTGGGAGGGAGCTGTGAAAGAGGAAAAGTTTCCACACACTAGGAAGCCCCTTCACTGGCAGAGACAGGGGGTGGTGGGGGGTAAGCTTCTGAACCACGGAGGAGAGCGCAGTAACAGGGGTGCAGAGGGCAAAGTGGAGAGATTCCCGCACATAGGATCGGTGATGACCAGCACTCACCAGCCTGAGAGGCTTGTCTGCTCAACCGCCAGGGTGGGTGTGGGCTGGGAGCTGTGGCTCCGGCTTCGGAGGTCAGATCCCAGGGAGAGAACTGGCGTTGGCTGCATGAACACGGACTGAAGGGAGCTAGTGTGCCACAGCTAGCTGGGAGGGAGTCCGGGAAAAAGTCTGGAACTGCCTAAGAGGCAAGAGACCATTGTTTCAGAGTGCATGAGGAGAGGGGATTCAGAGCACCGCCTAAACAAGCTCCAGAGATGGGCGCAAGCCGCGGCTATCAGCGCGGACACCAGAGATGGGCACGAAACTCTACGGCTGCTGCTGCAGCCACCAAGCAGCCTGTGTTCAAGCACAGGTCACTATCCACACCTCCCCTCCCGGGAGCCTGTGCAGCCCGCCACTGCCAGGGTCCCGTGATCCAGAGGCAACTTCCCTGGGAAAACACACAGCATGCCTCAGGCTGTTGCAACATCATGCCAACATCTGCCACTGCAGGCTCACCCCACATTCCGTACCCCTCCCTCCCCCCTGCCTGAGTGAGCCGGAGCCCCCTAATCAGCTGCTACTTTAACCCCGTCCTGTCTGAACGAAGAACAGATGCCCTCAGGCAAACTACACGCAGAGGCAGGGCCAAATCCAAAGCCGAACCCCAGGAGCTGTGCGAACAAAGAAGAGAAAGGGAAGTTTCTCCCAGCAGGTTCAGGAGCAGCAGATTAAATCTCCACAATCAACTTAATGTAACCTGCAGCATCTGTGGAATACCTGAATACACAACGAATCATACCAAAGTTGAGGCAGTGGACTTTGAGAGCAACTGTAAACTTCGGGTTTGCTTTCTGCATCTAATTTGTTTCTGCTTTTATGTTGATCTTAGCTTAGTATTTAGAGTTTATTATCATTAGTAAATTTGTTTATTGACTTGGTTGCTCTCTTCCTTTTCTTTTATACATAGATATATATTTTTTCTCATTTTTCACTTTTTGTGAGTGTGTATGTGTATGCTTCTTTGTGTGATTTTTGTCTAGATAGGTTTGCTTTCACCATTTGTCCTAGGGTTCTGTCTGTCCGTTTTTTTGTTTGTTTGTTTTTGTATAATTTTTAGTGTTTGTTATCATTGGTGTATTTGTTTTTTGGTTTGGTCACGCTCATCTTTCTTATTTTTTATTTTTTAATTTTTTTATTTTTAATTTTTATTTTAATTACTTTATTTCATTGTATTGCATTTTCTTTTTTTCTTTCTTTCTTTCTTTTTTCTCCCTTTTCTTCAGAGCCGTGTGGCTAACAGGGTCATGGTGCTTGGGCTGGGTGACAGACCTGTGCCTCTGAAATGAGAGAGCCCAGTTCAGGACATTGGTCTACCAGAGACCTCCCAGCTCCATGTAATATCGAATGGCAAAAGCTCTCCCAGAGATCTCCATCTCAATGTTAAGACTCAGCTCCAATCAAAGACCAGCAAGCTACAGTGCTGGACACCCTATGCCAAACAACTAGCAAGACAGGAACACAACCCCACTTATTAGCAGAGAGGCTGCTTAAAATCATAATAAGGTCACAGACACCCCAAAACACACCACCAGACATGGTGCTGCCCACCAGAAAGACAAGTTTCAGCCTCATCCACCAGAACACAGGCATCAGTCCCCTCCACCAGGAAGCCTACACAACCCACTGGGGGCAGACAACAAAAACAACAGGAACTATGAACCTGCAGTCTGCAAAAAGGAGACCCCAAACACAGTAAGTTAAGCAAAATGAGAAGACAGAGAAATACACAACAGATGAAGCAGCAAGGTAAAAACCCACCAGACCAAACAAATGAAGAGGAAATAGGCAGTGTACCTGAAAAAGAATTCAGAGTAATGATAGTAAAGAAGATCCAAAATCCTGGAAATAGAATGGAGAAAGTACAAGAAACATTTAACAAGGACCTAGAAGAATTAAAGAGCAAACAAGCAAGGATGAACAACACAATAAATGAAATTGAAAATTCTCTAGAAGGAATCAATAATAACTCAGAATAACTGAGGCAGAAGAACGGGTAAGTGACCTGGAAGATAAAATAGTGGAAATAACTACCGCAGAGCAGAATAAAGAAAAAACAATGAAAAGAACTGAGAACAGTCTCACAGACCTCTGGGACAACTTTAAATGCAACAACATTCGAATTATAGGGGTCCCAGAAGAAGAAGAGAAAAAGAAAGGGACTGAGAAAATATGGGAAGAGATTATAGTTGAAAACTTCCCTAATATGTTAAAGGAAATAGTCAATCAAGTCCAGGAAGCTCAGAGAGACCCATACAGGATAAATCCAAGGAGAAACATGCCAAGACACATATTAATCAAACTATCAGAAATTAAATACACAGAAAAATATTAAAAGCAGCAAGGGAAAAATAACAAATAACATACAAGGGAATCCCCATAAGGTTAACAGCTGATCTTTCATCAGAAACTCTGCAAGCCAGAAGAGAGTGGCAGAACATATTTAAAGTGATGAAAGGGAAAAACCTACAACCAAGATTACTCTACCCAGCAAGGATCTCATTCAGATTCGACAGAGAAATTAAAACCTTTACAGACAAGCAAAAACTAAAAAAATTCAGCACCACCAAACCAGCTTTACAACAAATGCTACAGGAACTTATCTAGGCAGGGAACACAAGAGAAGGAAAAGACCTACAATAACAAACCCAAAACAATTAAGAAAATGGTAATAGGTACATACATATCGATAACTACCTTAAATGTAAATGGATTAAATGCTCCAACCAAAAGACATAGACTGGCTGAATGGATACAGAAACAAGACCCGTATATATGCTGTCTACAAGAGACTCACTTCAGACCTATGGACACATACAGACTGAAAGTGAGGGGATGGAAAAACATATTCCATGCAAATGGAAATCAAAAGACAGCTGGAGTAGCAATTCTCATATAAGACAAATTAGACTTTAAACTAAAGACTATTACAAGAGACAAAGAAGGACACTACATAATGATCAAGGGATCAATCCAAGAAGAAGATATAACAATGGTAAATATTTATGCACCCAACATAGGAGCACCTCAATACACAAAGCAAATGCTGACGGCCATAAAAAAGGGAAATTGACAGTAACACAATCAGAGTAGGGGACTTTAACACCCCACTTTCACCATTGGAGAGATCATCCAAAATGAAAATAAATAAGGAAACCCAAGCTTTAAATGATACATTAAAAAAGATGGACTTAATTGATATTTATAGGACATTCCATCCAAAAACAATAGAATACACTTTCTCCTCAAGTGCTCATGGAACATTCTCCAGGATAGATCATATCTTGGGTCACAAATCAAGCCTTAGTAAATTTAAGAAAATTGAAATCGTATCAAGTATTTTTTCGGCCACAATGCTATGAGACTAGATATCAATTACAGGAAAAAAATCTGTAAGAAAATACAAACACATGGGGGCTAAACAATACACTACTAAATAACCAAGAGATCACTGAAGAAATCAAACAGGAAATCAAAAAATACCTAGAAACAAATGACAATGAAAACAGGACGACCCGAAACATATGGGACGCAGCAAAACAGTTCTAAGAGGGAAGTTTATAGCAATACAATCCTACCTCAAGAAACAAGAAACATATCATACAAACAACCTAACCTTACACCTAAAGCAATTAGAGAAAGAAGAACAAAAAAACCCCAAAGTTAGCAGAAAGAAAGAAATCATAAAGATCAGACCAGAAATGAATGAAAAATAAATGAAGGAAACAATAGCCAAGATCAATAAAACTAAAAGCTGGTTCTTTGAGAAGATAAACAAAATTGATAAACCATTAGCCAGACTCATCAAGAAAAAAAGGGAGAAGACTCAAATCAACAGAAATAGAAATGAAAAAGGAGAAGTAACCACTGACACTGCAGAAATACAAAGGATCATGAGAGATTACTACCACCAACCATATGCCGATAAAATGGACAACCTGGAAGAAATGGACACATTCTTAGAAAAGCACAACCTTCCAAGACTGAACCAGGAAGAAATAGAAAATATAAACAGACCAATCACAAGCACTGAAATTGAGACTGTGATTAAAAATCTTCCAACAAACAAAAGCCCAGGACCAGATGGCTTCACAGGTGAATTCTATCAAACATTTAGAGAGGAGCTAACACCTATCCTTCTCAAACTCTTCCAAAATATAGCAGAGGGAGGAACACTCCCAAACTCATTCTATGAGGCCACCATCACCCTCAATACCAAAACCAGACACAGATGTCACAAAGAAAGAAAACTACAGACCAATATCACTGATGAACATAGATGCAAATGTCCTCAACAAAATACTAGCAAACAGAATCCAATAACACATTAAAAGGATCATACACCATGATCAAGTGGGGTTTATCCCAGGAATGCAAGGATTCTTCAATATATGCAAATCAATCAATGTGATAAACCGTATTAACAAACTGAAGGAGAAAAACCACATGATCATCTCAATAGATGCAGAAAAAGCTTTTGACAAAATTCAACACCCATTCCATTTATGATAAAAACCCTCCAGAAAGTAGGCATAGAGGGAACTTACCTCAACATAATAAAGGCAATATATGACAAACCCACAGCCAACATCATTCTCAGTGGTGAAATACCGAAACCATTTCCTCTAAGATCAGGAACAAGACAAGGTTGTCCACTCTCACCACTATTATTCAACATAGTTTTGGAAGTTTTAGCCACAGCAATCAGAGAAGAAAAGAAATAAAAGGAATCCAATTTGGAAAAGAAGAAGTAAAGCTGTCACTGTTTGCAGATGACATGATACAGTACATAGAGAATACTAAAGATGCTACCAGAAAACTACTAGAGATAATCAATGAATTAGGTAAAGTAGCAGGATACAAAATTAATGCACAGGAATCTCTTGCATTCCTTTACACTAATGTTGAAAAATCTGAAAGAGAAATTAAGGAAACTCTCCCACTTACCAATGCAACAAAAAGAATAAAATACCTAGGAATAAACCTACCTAAGGAGATAAAAGACCTGTATGCAGAAAACTATAAGACATTGATGAAAGAAATTAAAGATGAATCAAACAGATGGAGAGATATACCATGTTCTTGGATTGGAAGAATCAACATTGTGAAAATGACCATACTACCCAAAGCAATCTACAGATTCAGTGCAATCCCTATCAAACTACCAATGGCATTTTTCACAGAACTAGAACAAAAAATTTCACAATTTGTATGGAAACACAAAAGACCCCGAATAGCCAAAGCAATCTTGAGAGAGACAAATGGAGCTGGAGGAATCAGGCTCCCTGACTTTAGACTATACTACACAGCTATAGTAATCAAGACTGTATGGTACTGGCACAAAAACAGAAATATAGATCAATGGAACAGGACAGAAAGCCCAGAGATAAATCCACGCACATATGGTCACCTTATCGTTGATAAAGGAGGCAAGAATATACAATGGAGAAAAGACAGCCTCTTCAATAAGTGGTGCTGGGAAAACTGGACTGCTACATGTAAAAGAATGTAATTAGACCACTTCCTAACACCATACACAAAAGTAAATTCATAATGGATTAAAGACCTAAATGTAAGGCCAGACACTATAAAACTCTTAGAGGAAAACATAGGCAGAACACTCTATGACATAAATCACACCAAGATCCTTCTTGACCCACCTCCTAGAGAAATGGCAATAAAAACAAAAATAAACAAATGGGACCTAATGAAACTTCAAAGCTTTTGCACAGCAAAGGAAACCATAAACAAGACAAAAAGACAACCCTCAGAGTGGGAAAAAATATTTGCAAATGAAGCAACTGATAAAGGATTAATCTCCAAAATTTACAAACAGCTCATGCAGGTCAATATCAAAAAAACAAACAACCCAATCCAAAAATGGGCAGAAGACCTAAACAGACGTTTCTCCAAAGAAGGTGTACAGATTGCCAACAAACACATGAAAGGATACTCAACATCACTAATCATTTGAGAAATGCAAATGAAAACTACAATGAGGTATTACCTCACAGCAGTCAGAATGGCCATCATCAAAAAATAAACAAACAATAAATGCTGGAGAGGGTTTGGAGAAATGAAACCCTCTTGCATTGTTGGTGGGAATATAAATTGATACAACCACTATGGAGGACAGTATGCAGGTTCCTTACAAAACTAAAAATAGAACTACCATACGACCCAGCAATCCCACTATTTTGCATATACCCTGAGAAAACCATAATTCAAAAGAGTCAGGTACAACAATATTCATTACAGCTCTTTTTACAATAGACAGGACATGGAAGCAACCTAAGCATCCATCAACAGATGAATGGATAAAGATGTGGCACATATATACAATGGAATATTACTCAGCCATAAAAAGAAATGAAATTGAGTTATTTGTAGTGAGGTGGATGGACCTAGAGACTGTCATGCAGAATGAAGTAAGTCAGAAAGAGAGAAACAAATACCATATGCTAACACATATGTATGGAATTTTTTAAAAAATGGTTTTGAAGAACCTAGGGGAAGGACAGGAATAAAGACGCAGGCTTAGAGAATGGACTTGAGGACACAGGGAGGGGGAAGGGTAAGCTGGGAGGAAGTGAGAGAGTGACATGGACATATATACACTACCAAATGTAAGGTAGATAGCTAGTGGGAAGCAGCTGCATAGCACAGGGATATCAGCTCGGTGCTTTGGACCACCTAGGGGAGTGGGATATGGAGGCTGGGAGGGCGACGGTAGAGATAAAGGCAATTGGACTTTATGTACTAGCCATGTTTGTTAGAGATATGGGGATATATGTGTATTTATAGCTGATTCACTTTGTTATAAAGCAGAAACTAACATACCATTGTAAAGCAATTATACTCCAATAAAGATGTGAAAAAAAAAAGAAAATGCTAAATAAAAATAATAAATAGAAAATGGAAACTATAGAAACAGAAACAAAATATGTGAAATAAAAAGTAGACTGGATGGGATTAATAATAGCTTGGAGCTGACAGAGGAAAGAACAAATAGATTTTAAAATTGTTCAATGGAAATTATCCAGACTAGATGGGATTAATAGTAGAATGGTGCTGACAGGGTAAATACCAAATAGACTTTAAAATTGTTCAATGGAAATTATCTAGGCTGAGGGCCAAAGAGAAAACTATATTAAAATAAAAAAACAAGCAGAGCCTCAGAAAATATTAGATAATATCAGATTGTCTAGAATGAATGTAGTGGGAGTCCCAAAAGTAGAAAAGAAAATGTGGGAGCAAAAAAGTTTAAAGAAATAATGGCCAAATATGCTCCAAATTTGGTGAAATACATTAATTTAAATATGGAAGATGTGCAGCAAAATCTATACAGAACAAATGCAGTGAATGTACTCTGCCTAGGCATATCATATCCAAATTGCAGAAGTCCAGAGATACAAGGAAAATATTGAAAGAATCCAGAGAAAAATGGCACATGATGTACAGGGCACAATATTTTAAATGGTTGTGATCATCTCATCAGAAGCTATGGGAGGCAGAGGCAGTGGAATAACATCATTAATGTAATGAAAAAACAAACAGCTAGCAACACAGACTTCCATATGTAGTAGATAATTGGCACTAGCCTTCAAGAAAGTATGCAAATTAGAGATATTTTCAGATAAAAGGAAACTAAAAGACAGTGTTATGTGAAGATATGAACTGCAAGAAATGCTAAAGGATATTCTTCAGGGTCAAAGTTAATGGTAGCAGAGGGAAACTCAAACAGTAAGGAGCTAATACAATACTGTAAAGAGTGATAAATACATGGATATATTATATATACACATCTATCTTTATTCTTTTTTACATTAAAATATATGACTTTTCAAGCAAAAATTATATTTTCTTACAGATTTTTAAATGCATGTGAAAATTCTAGCATAAAGGATATCAAAAGAGATATGGAAGTAGATGATTGCAAGGTCTCTACACTTCACATGAATGTGTACAATGTTAACTCTGATTAGGCTGTGAACAGTTAAAGATATATATCTTTAGAGAAACCATTAAAAATGCAAACAGTTATATGTATAAAGTCAGTACATATTAGTATGCCTTATTCAAAGAGTTTCTACATGTACAAAACTAATATATATAGAAACTATTCAAATAATCAAAATAACTATTCAAGGAAATAAAAGAAAAGAGTAACACAAAATTAGAATGGACAAAAAGAAAACACAGTAAAATGGTACAACAAAATCAAACCATATCAGTATTACATTAAATATTTATGGACTAAACACTCCATATATATGGCATGGATAATCATAAGAGATTACAAAACAAACACTCAAATATATGCTGTCCCCAAAAGACTCACTTTCAATATACAAACATAGGTAAGTTGAAAGTAGAGATGGGAAAAGATAAGAAATTCCAAGAATACACTTGATAGTAGATATAATAAAATCAGAAAAAAAGATTCTTGAAGACAAAAGGTACTACCAGAAATAAAAAGGGTTATTTCATGATAATAAAATACTTTTATTAATAAAATAAAGGACAATACTCCCTGATCACATCAATAGATGCAGAAAAAGCATTTGACAAAATTCAACATCTATTCATAATAAAAATGTTTAGTACGGTAGTAATAAAAATGGACAAAGGACTTTCTCAGTCTGATAGAAAATTTCTGTAAAAACCTACAATTAATATCATATTTAATAGTGAAATATTTAATGCTCCCCTCTAAGGTCAGAAAGAAGGCATAGATGCCTACTCCTACCACTTCTATTTGAGATTGCAATCGAGGATATAGTCATTGAAATAAAGCAGGAAAAATAAGTAAATAAAAGGCATAAGGGTTAGAGTGATAAAAATTATATTGTCTCTATTTGCTGATGGTATGATTGTTTATATAGAAAATCATAAGAAGTATACAAAACAACAACTAGAATTAAGTGAATTTAGAAGGTCAGAGCATGGTAGATTTATATATACAAGTCAATTGGACTTTATGTACTAGCCATAAATGATTGAAACATGATTTTTTAAAAATTCCCTTTAAAATAGTATCAAAACACATTAATCTGTTACCTAAGTATTTGTATGCTCAGCATAAAAATGAAGAAACTGCTGATATACATAATAATATGTCTGAATCTGTAAGTCATTGTGCTGAGAAAAGCCTGTTACAAAAACGTTCATACCGTTTGATTCCATTTATATAAATATCTAGAAAATACAAACTAATCTATACTGACCAAAAACATATCTGTGATTGCTTGGGGCAGGGTGCAGAGGGAGGGATAAACTCTAAACGGGCTTAAGAAATCTTTTGGAGGTGATGGAAATGTGTATCTTGATTTGGGCAGTGGTTTTACAGTGTGTACATCTATCATCACAATTAATTGCACTGTGTACATGGATACAGTTTTTATATGTAAATATACCTCAATAAGGCTGATAAAATTGTGAAACTTCTGACACCACTGATAAAACATAAAAAACAATTCTGTCAATAGAACTGTAATTTATGCTATGTTTTTAAAATTTTTATTTTATATTGGAGTATAGTTGATTAACAATTTTGTGTTAGTTTCAGGTGTACAGCAAAGTGATTCAGTTATACATATACATGTATCTATTCTTTTTCAAATTCTTTTCCCATTTAGGTTATTACAGAATATTGAGCAGGTTTCCCTGTGCTATACAGTAGGTCCTTGTTGGTTATCTATTTTTTTAAAATTAATTAATTAATTTATTTATGGCTGTGTTAGGTCTTTGTTTCTGTGCGAGGGCTTTTCTCTTGCGGCGAGCGGGGGCCAGTCTTCATCGCGGTGTGCGGGCCTCTCACTATCGCGGCCTCTCTTGTTGCGGAGCACAGGCTCCAGATGCGCAGGCTCAGTAATTGCGGCTCACGGGCCTAGTTGCTCCACGGCATGTGGGATCTTCCCAGACCAGGGCTTGAACCCGTGTCCCCTGCATTGGTAGGCAGATTCTCAACCACTGTGCCACCAGGGAAGCCCGGTTACCTATTTTAAATATGGTAGTGTGTGTATGTCAATCCGAGACTCCCAATCTATCTTTCCCCTCCACCTTTCCCCTTTGGTAACTGTAAGTTTGTTTTCTAAGTCTGTGAGCCTATTCCTGTTTTGTAAATAAGTTCACTTGTATCATTTTTTTAGATTCTACATATAAGCAATATCATATGATATTTGTCTTTCTCTGTCTGACTTAACTTCACTCAGTTTGATCATCTACAGGTCCATCCATGTTGCTGCAAATGGCATTATTTCATTGTTTTTAATGACTGAATAATATTCCATTGTATATATGTACCACATCTTCTTTATCCATTCTTCTGTCAATGGACATTTTGCTTGCTTTCATGTCTTGGCTGTTGTAAACAGTGCTGCAATGAACATTGGAGTGCATGTATCTTTTCGAACCATGGTTTTCTCCAAATATACGCCCAGGAGTGGGATTCTTAGATAATATGGTACCTCTATTTTTAGTTTTTTAAGGAACCTCCATACTGTTCTCCATAGTGGCTGCACCAATTTACATTCCCACCAACCATGTAGGAGGGTTCCCTTTTCTCCACACCCTCTCCAGCATTTATTGTTGTAGACTTTTTGATGCTGGCCATTCTGACTGGTGCGAGGTGATATCTCATTGTAGTTTTGATTTTCATTTCTCTAATGATTAGTGACATTGAGCATCTTTTCATGTGCCTCTTGGCTGTGCTATATAAAATATGCTGTCTTCTCTTTTTTAGAAAAGGAGTCTACCAATAAATACTAAAACAATCATTTTATAGAAAGATCTTTTTATTGTATATAAATTTATATCTTAATTATACATTATTTTAATGTCCAAAATCAGTAACATTTTGTTTTTTTGTTCCTTTTGTGGCATGTTAACTTTATTAAGTGTAAAATCAATTAAGGAATGACAAGACCAGTTCCATGGAGAAGTCTGAGAAAATTACTGGTAAAACAGATAAACCAAAAGTGGTATACTTTATAATGTCTCTCTCTCTGATTATATTAAAAAGTGTTTTAAATTTCTGTAAATATATCTCTCTTTGGGTACAAAATGCTAACTGATGTAATTTTATGTTTAATGATTTTCATATATTTATTTTCTTGTACTTATATTTTATCTTAACCTCAATAACTATTAGTATTGAAAAAAATGAATTCACCTCTTACTGCAGCATAGAAATATTAATGTAGTCAGTCATATAAACAGAGATGAATGATGGAAATCTGGCTCTAACCTTCTGTCTCGTTGTCTAAGAAACTATTTCTTAAGCTGTACCTTAAGACACATTTTTTTTAAGAAACATTTTTAACATCATTAAAAATCAGAAACATGTTAGTGCCCTCTCCCCATTTCAAACCATGTGTTTTCATTTTCTATTAAAAGTCAGCAGCATGCTTTCGTTTCTTTGATATAGTAAGTCTCTGAACTTCTTAATAGAAAGAGGTTTTTTAAAGTTGAATTTAAAAAGAAAAAATATATATACATTTGTATGCTATTGGGTTAGTTGAAAAAGTAGTACATCCACAATCTTCTGACCTGGGTTCAAACCCCAGCTCTCAGTGATTGCACCTCCATGAAATAAAAACAATCCCTATCTCACAGGGTTGCTCTCAAGAATACAGAACCTAAAGAAATTACAGGATGCATGTTTAAGTGCAAAGAGCTTGATTTTTGAGCCAGATGTACCTAGAGTTAAAACTTGTTTTCTCAATTTATTATCTGTACAATTTAGGGCAAGGTACTTTGTCTCTCTGTTGGTTTTACTAGTTAATATAATAGGACTAACAATACCTACTTCACAGTGTTGAGGTGGGATTTAGGGATTATGTAGTTTGAAACCTAAACATAGTGGTGGGAACATAATAGGCATCAATTTTTTATAGCTATTATAAGCAGAGAGTTAAGACAGTGACAGTTGGCAGTACCTCATTAGCTCTGCCAAGATCAATTTTAAATGGCCGTGCAAACAGACAAAAAAGACAATTACAGATAACACAAGAAACTAAGTAGCTGTGTCTTCAAGTGATACAGGTGTCGCTCCAAATAGAGAATTTTCTTTGCCACTTTCACCACTGTCCACGAATAGTTTGTAACTGCCAATTATCATTCCTCTTTCTCCCATCAATTACCACCTATATAAACAAATCTATTTGTATTTTTCACATCACTAACCCTATTGCCAAAGTACAAAAGATCAAGGAATAGAGGGAAATAGTCTTAGTGCATGGAACATTTGTGAAAAGACAGGTTGAATGGATTTCACTTAAAGTAGAGCAAGATTTCACTTACTCTACATTTTTTCTGGTCAATTTCTTAGATCTGTAGCTTTGGGAGTGTGTACACATCTACAGGGTGGTTGTCCATGCAGTTGATATGCAAAATCTCTAGTCTAATTTCTGCAACCTAGAATAAGTTCATCTAATACAACTTGGGAGTATATCTGTAAAATTTTGTCTTACTTACCTCATTGCTTACTATTCTTTTAAAGAAAATGAGATGGTCCTGGAATGTCTGAGGAAATTTGCATTTTCCTTTCCTTTTCCAGGTAGGTATAATATTCTATTTCTTGAGCTAGATGCTAGTTACACAGTTGGCTCAGTTTGTGAAAATTCATTAAACTTTTCATTTACAAGGTATGCAGAATTCTGTGTGTATATTATACCTCAATTAAAAAGTTAAATGTATTAATAATCAGAAGAATAGCGATAAAATCATATTTCTCTGCATTTCATGATAAATTATATGACCTTCTCTGGGTGAGAAAGAGGGGTATAAATTGTGAAAATTAAGAATGATTGTAAAAAAAAAAAAAAAGAATGATTGTACCTCTCAAACAATATTCCACAGTTTGTGTCATGTAGAAAAGTGGTTCTTATATAAATAAGTTTGGGAGATGGCCCATGTACTATACTCCAGCTTGAAGATTCCTAATTCACAGTAATAAATAGAAAGACTTGAAGAGGTTTATCATAATGTACCTGTTGAGCTTTATTTAACACAGTCTTTACAAAACTTAAATGTGTTCTATAGAACAATGATTCTTCTGCATATTAATATGTGATATAGGAAAGCAAAAATTTCTGTGGTCAGATAAATTCGAGCATCAATGGGTTAAATAAAATTTAATAGTTTTCTTTCCTACAATATTTCATCAACTGAAATTTACTCTTTTCCAGTATATTATATTTCTGTATATGAATGAACACTCTGTTAACTATTTTAGAGACATATTATTTTCCCTGCCATCATCTAAAATTAACTGGAAAAATCATATTACCAAACAAAGTTTCAACCACTAAGTTAAGCCATGCCTTAAGGACAGATACTTCCGCATCCTTCCATAGTTTCATTACAGACATTTGTAGCCATTTTGAATTATGCAGCAGAACCTTTCAGGATCAGGGTTTCTTGGGAGACATTCTTTTTAGAGTATATGACCCTTCACGTGAAACAGCTCTAAAAATGGCATTTCCAGCATCTCTAACACTCACCCACTCTCACAGGAAAGTCATACATCCAGTGTTTCTGCTTTCTACAAATCTGCACAACAGCAGTAGGGTCAGAATAGGACATAAAAATAAGAAAAATGTGCTTGATGAACTCAGCCGTTGTACAAAGAACTGTGATGAAATAATCTGAATTTATGGACTGGCGTCTGAAAAACGATAGCAATTTCCCTGAAATTAGCATACCAAAACAGACACCTGAAAGTGACCAGTTTATGTGAAGTAGCATAGCTTACATAAAAATGTAATGGGGGGCTTCCCTGGTGGCGCAGTGGTTGAGAATCTGCCTGCTAATGCGGGGGACACGGGTTCGAGCCCTGGTCTGGGAAGATCCCACATGCCACGGAGCAGCTTGGCCCGTGAGCCACAATTGCTGAGCCTGCGCGTCTGGAGCCTGTGCCCCGCAACGGGAGGGGCCGCGATAGAGAAAGGCCCGCGCACCGCGATGAAGAGCGGTCCCCGCACCGCGATGAAGAGTGGCCCCCGCTTGCCGCAACTGGAGAAAGCCCTCGCACGAACCGAAGACCCAATACAGCCAAAAATAAATAAATAAATAAATAAATAAGAAAATCCTTAAAAAAAAAAAAAAAAAATGTAATGGGGACAGGAAAAAAGTTGCTTATGACTAAAATGAGACCAGAGACATTAAAATAGTTATTCTATAATAGAAGTTACCTTTATGTGTTCATATGTCAGTAAATATAGTCAAACTAGCTTCAATATTACAGCATTACTTTGGTTTTATTAATGTTATCTTTTGCGAGGCTGGCAAAAATAGGAACATGTTAAATGATAAACTACAACTCTTTTAAAATATCTCTTTTTACAGTTTTGAATTTAGAACTTTAAACATTCTACATAAATTATAAAAATAAATTTTAAAAAATACCCCAAATCACACATCAATTTGACTACATAACCCCTCTGACCAGAATTATTTAACATTATTTTAAAACAGTATTGTAATTGACGTTGCTACTGAGATATGCTGTAAGGATTAAAAATAGCACCAAAGAAATTTGAAGCTGAATTAGTCATTGTTAGTAAAAATATTGGTATTAATGATAGTAGATAATAGAGATAATATACAAACCAATAATTTAATCAGTATTTTTAGAATAAGAGAAAATGAAAAGCAAATATAAAATAAAGAAGTTAAATAAAATTCCAGTATTGTTTCTTTTGATTTAAAAATATCAGCATACACTTATTATTAGTCTTCCCTTTTGAAAAATGCATCTTTCCTAGCTCTATTTGTTGAGAGGCATAAAAGCAATGGCAACACGGAAGCAATCACACACTAGAACCAGTATTTTAGTATCTAAATACCACTACTTACTAAAAGGAACAAGGCTTTTTTGAAAAATTGTTTCCAGATCTGGGAGAAGGAAATACAGAAGATGAGCATGAAGTATCTTTTTGTCTAAGAAATCAAGAAATCTGTCCAAGACTACTGAGATCATCTCCAAAGGACATAGGAGTCAGGCTTTCCATGGTCAAAGATAAAACAATTGGGGCAATAAAAAATAAGAATTACAGTGAAGTGAAACATAAAATACACAGAAATCCATGAATTTTAAAAAACACTCATGAGTCACTTTTGCCTGGAATATCCCCAATGACTGCTCTCCTAGGGTAATTGTTAATACCACCTCATCTCACTCAGAAGTGTTTCGGTTTGAAGGTTAAATTATATGGTTACTCTTCCTTTTTAGAGTGCTGATGTAGTAACTTGTTATTCTGCAAATTGACAAGTATAAGGAAAGAAGAAATACTACTTTACAATATAAACTGTTTCAGAGTAGCCAAACATTTGATAAGGTTAATTTCCTTTATAGAAGTCCAACTAATAAAGCAGAAGGAATGATAGAAGATTAAAATCATCATTTCCAAGCTCAAATTAAATAATGGGTCTAGATAACAATCCTTACTAGATGCTATAAAAATCACATGAAATGTTGCTGGTGAACTCAGTAAAGGATGGATTGGCTGACAACAACTGAAAACACTGATCTGTCTTAGGAAAACCAGACCGTATGTGCCCATAATGTAATGTTAAAGAAAGATAACAACTATCTACAAATTGTTATTGCTAAAATTTGAGGCTGAATCTGCAAACTTCCAGATTTAATTACAGGAAATATAAAGAAAAGGAAACATGTTGAATAGTATCAAGAGAGAGCAATAAATCAAATATAGATTGTGGAATATGGTGCAGAATGATTAACCTAATTTCTTAAAGAAATAAATGACTTGGAAAAAAATTGTGCATATATGTGTGTGGGAACTGTTATTTATTATATAACAAAAGATATTTAAGAGACACATCTGGAATATCCCCAAATATTTGGAAACTTAATTAAATGTTTCAAAATCATTTGTGGGTCAAAAAGATATCAAAAGGGAATGTGAGAGGTGACATCAATAAAGATTCTACAGGTATTTTAAAAATAATAAAAGATTTAAAAATTTTTATGGGAATAAATTCAACAACTTAAGTGAAATGGACAGACTTTCAAAGCTCAATTAAGAAAAAATAGATAACCTAGATAGTCCATACAACTATTAAGGAAACCACATTTGTACTTTCAAACCTTCCCACAAAAAACAACTTCAGGCCAAGATATCTTCATTGGTGAATTTTTCCAAACATTAGAGGAAGAAATTATACTAATTCTGTGCAAAGTCTTCCAAAAAGTAGAAAACACAAGATTTAGTCTGATACCCAAACCACACAAGGCCTGGTATCTCTGGAACAAAATGGCTTAATCATGGGGGGTAAGGACAACAAATAATTTTGTCCACATGGCACTGAAGAAAACCCACGAGGAAGGGAAAGAAAACAATAAAACCATAGCCTGGGGGAGGGGAGGCACTGTATGCTGGGGCCAGAACTCCAACCTAAGGAGCAACAGGAGCACTAAAGGGGCCACACCTTCAAGTCTTTGACCTCGCATATTTAATTAACTTTCTCTTCTTCCCAAAAGGACAATTTGTAGGCTAATAGTAATAGAGCTGTTTCTCAATGACAGTACCTTTTTGAATTTAAAGATAAGGAAACCTAACCTTAGAATTTTTCTGGCAAAAGTTCCACATTTATGCATATGTATTTTGTAACTTAATGATGGGGAAATTTGTATATTTTCCAAAAATACACAAGTTACATTTAACTTTAAATGTCTTTTCAAAAGAGAAAATCAAGAGAACAGTTCATACAAGTCAAATTTCTTGAGTATTCTCTACTTTATCCATCTGTTGGGAATTCACCTGACATCAGTATTAATCCATTGAGGACACAGATCACTTGACATTTTATATTAGTTTGGGGAATCATTTCAGATTATAGGCAACTCCTCAAAATAGAAAAAAACTACTATTTCAGGTAACTTTAAAATGTTCATCTCCTTACTTTAGTCCTACGTACTCTGGAATGACCTTCTGTCTCCTTTCTAACCATTTGAATCTTGCTTTTCTTCTAGGCCAATTCAATTTCAGTTTCTCTATGAAATATTACAGCACTCCAAAAAACTTTGTTGGCTTAATTAAATGTTCTGCTCAATCAGCACACATATAACTATCCATCCATGTATTTATTCTTCTAGTTTTCTCTCCTAATTCTTAAGATGTATATATTTTACAATATCCTTCCATTCAATGTTCCGTCTCTCCCCAACCTCTCTTTTCTCCTTTTCCATTTTTTACGATTTTGGTTCATTTCTAAACGGATATTAAGTTTTAAAATTAAGTTTTATTGCCAAAATTCCTAGTATATATTTTTCTTGTTCAGTTCCTAATATAAATTTTCATATATTTGCTAAGAAAATTAGTTTAATATAATAGCTTTATTATAAGACTAAAATCTAAAATAAGTGCAATAGCTGTTAAAATTCATCACCTATCAATTAATTTGAAATCCAGAATGATTTGAAATTAAGAGACTATAAGACCATGGCAAAAAAAAAAAAAAAGCTAATTCAGAGGTACTTTTACAGAATGGGAGGTGATAAGGAAAAAAGAGAATTAAATGTATCAGGTGTTCTTTTTGTAGCAGAAACTGTTTTGAGAAATTTATATTTTGACTCTGTGTGTGTGTGTGTGTATGTGTGTGTATGTGATAAGAGCATGATATGTGGTCAGTATTCCTTCACCCTCTCCATATTAATGTAGACACTGAATCTCAAAGTTACAAAGTGGAAGAGCTGAGATTTTAGCCCAGGTTGTTTTAATTAAATAATACCTCTTTTTCACTCTACCATACCTCCCATTTGAATATGAAGTAATCGAGACTCTAAAGAAGGCATTTTTCTGCCAAAAACTTAAATGTTGAGCACAGCATTGCAAAAAGACTTTGTGTAAACTTGCTCATCTTCTGGCAGGTTAATCCTTGATTAACTCATGGAATATAGCTCTTTAAACTCAATTAAAATTTGGCAATAATTTGTGAGGCAGAAATATTGCTCTGACAAACAAAAATCCTAAACCTGTAACCAGATTTAGAAACTATCAATATATTAAAGTGTATTTTGAAAGACCTTGAAAAATATGGAAATTTGCATAAAACATTAATTGGAAAACCAAAAGACACTCTTCGATAACCTAGATATCTGGATATCATGAAGACTATCAAGACTTGTGAACAATCCTAGATCAACTGATTGACATGAGCAGAACACAGCTAAATTCAACATTTTATTTCCTGAAACCACAGAAAGAGTTGGGTTTATTAGTCAGTTGATTTTGGTTGTGATTTTCATTTGTCTTGAAACTGAATTCAATTGGATCAGTTGTGTCTATAGAAAAGCATCTGATTGTATGAACTTGTTAAATATAGAGGTAATCATTTAATCACATATACATTCCCAGATATTTGACAAGCATCTTCTTAATTGCCTGGCCCTCTTTCAGGCCCTAGATACATATTTTAAACAAAATAGACACCCCATTCTCATGGCTATTACATGCTAGTGGTGGCAAAGTTAGAGGGAGACAGAATATTACAAAAATAAACAGAGTACTGCATTGTTAATAAGTGTTATAAAGAAAAATAAAGCAGGGTAAGGGACTAGAGGTAGTCAGGAAAATCCTCTCTTAAAAGGTGGCATTTTAGCAGGGACACAAATTAAGTGAGGAAGCGAAACATACTAATATTCTGGGAATAGGTACTAGAGGCTAAGAGGATCGTATGTGCAAAGGCCCTGAGGAAGGCCATCCTCAAAATGATGGGTATAACATAAATAGATGACACCTCAAGTCCCTTTTCTTACTCCGACACTAATATATGACTTAGGAAAAAGGAGAACTAAACATTAAAATGTTGAATAGAACAGGAATATCTTTTGTTCCCAATACAGATTCTGGCTTTTCTAAAAAGTTTTTTTTTTCCTTAATTCAACTTGTGTGTGTTTAAGATCTTAGTTATATAGAGAAAACAGACATAGTGATAATTAAAATTTCCTCAGAAATTAATCACTCACATGTTAACGTAAATTGAATCCATTTTAAACTAATGGACTGTAGAAATAACAGTAAAATCGTATGATGTTACAGATCAGTAAAACCTAGTCTGAATTAATTTACACTGAAAGCTTTACTTAATTAAAACACAAGCTTTAAGTAAGTGTCATTTTTTGCTTATAAGTCTCATTGAAAACAAGTAATGGTCTCTAAATACAGTAGAGTAAGACTTTCTCTTACAGTCTCATGAAAAATGGTATGAGTGGTTTGTTTTCAGATGGTTGCTGTCTTCAAAACTCTTTACATTTGTGTCCTTACCTAAAAATCATATTAATTTCAACTGTTTTGTAATCAATTTATACAAACAAAATTATGTTCTTAGATTATAATCTATGAATATATAACATTACTTTTGCCTTATTACCCAGTTACTTGCAGCTTCTTAGTAATTAATCATACATTTGCCTTTTATTTGTTTCATGGTTAATTGGAGATAACTAATAGAAGTGTTTACCTCTCTCCATGTAAATCTTTCTAAGGCATCCATCATGAAGTACATGAAAAATTATATCGATTTTAATTTTGAGATTGTTAATATTCAGTTCAGAAAACAAAACTCAAAAATAGGAATATTTTAATATTGTACTATATGTTTGAAGTTATTCAACAATAATAATAGGCCAATTATTATTAATTTACATTTTTTCTAAATCAGTTGTAAAAGTAATGAATCCTGTCGGTAGGATAAGAATAACTATAAAAAGTTTCCATGTTTTATCACATTTATTAGGATATGCTTGACAAAAAAGAAGACACAAAATTTTTATTTGGTCATTTATTATGTTTTAGATTCTATGTTCATTAGCCTTATTAATGTTACCTTATCCCACTGAAAGGGAAGATGGGTTAATTTCAAAAAAATTGAAAAGTGATTAAAAGTTTTTATAATGTCCAGAATGAAACCAACTTTAGCTAATAGATATTTTATGATTCCTTAATATTATTTTCTGTTACAAATTAATTTTGAAATAAATAAATGGATAATTCTTTTCAATACTGTTAATGGGGCTTAATATGCCTTTGGGGAAAAATGTTACCTAATGGATAAGGAAACATAATACTACATGCCCATACTTGTAGTATGTCATTTAGCAGATTGTGTGGTAATGGGTTATCGTCTCATTTATCTTCTTCCCTAAACGTCCCTAGATCTTCCTGAGGCTAGAACAAAAGTCTTTTCCTTCTCTGTGCTTCCAAACCCTAGCATAATGCCTAAAACAAAAATGCTCTCGAGTCTAATGCAGAGTCTAACATTGAGTCAGTGCCAGTAACACAGTAGGTTTTTCTGGTCCATGCTCAGTGTCACCTGACTGGACTCTTTTCTGATCATGCCATTTAAAGCAGGAATTCCTCCCCATCCTATATACTCATTCCCTCCTCTCTTTTATTATAATTTTTTTTATTTAGCACTTATTACTATATGACATTTTTATACATATTATTTTTGTTTTGTCTATGTCCAGTATCCTCAGTAAATAGTTGTGGAATTAATGAAAAGGTGACTCCTTATTATTTTTTTAAGTGACTCCTTATTATGTTTCTGATATTCTTTTTTTGGATCCTGATGTTTCTAATTTTGTAGTTTTACAAGTTCTACCCAGAGAGTTCTGGTGCTCTTTGTGAAAGGGACTAAAATTGGAAATAGTCATTATTTCCAATATAAGGTCAAACTAACTAAAATCTAAAATCTAAAATCTAACTAATTAATCTCTATAAAACTTATTACAAACTATTAAATTGTAAAAAAAAATCATCAGTGTTTTACAAGTAACAAACATATGCTAGTTTTGCTATACTCTAAACCAGCACTGTCCAATAGAACATTCTGCAATGATGGAAGTGTTCTCTATCTGTGCTGTCCCACATGGTAGACACTACACATAAGTGGTTATTGAGCACTTGAAATATAGTTAGTGAGACTAAAGAACTGAGTTTTAAATTTTATCTAACTTTAAATTTAAATAACCACCTGAAGGTAATATGTATCATATTGGACAAGCACAGCTTTATTATTCTCCTTATATATGTTTAGAAATTTTTAAAGAAATAATGCAACAAAGTAGTGAAATTTACAAAAATATTAAAAAGTTAATTTTAGCAATAATGATACGTCTTTGTAAAATTAATAGGGAAAAGTGGTATCAATCACTTATGAATTATTATTTTTTTTTTTTGGAACTCCTTTATTTATTTATTTATTTATTTTTGGCTGTGTTGGGTCTTCGTTTCTGTGCGAGGGCTCTCTCCAGCCGTGGCAAGCGGGGGCCACTCTTCATCGCGGTGCGCGGGCCTCTCACTATCGCGGCCTCTCCTGTTGCGGAGCACAGGCTCCAGATGCGCAGGCTCAGTGGTTGTGGCTCACGGGCCCAGTTGCTCCGTGGCATGTGGGATCTTCCCAGACCAGGGCTCGAACCAGTGTCCCCTGGCATTAGCAGGCAGATTCTCAACCACTGCGCCACCAGGGAAGCCTGCTTATGAATCATTGTGAGGAGTTTTGCTTGTATTATTAGGGTAAGATATATAAAAAGTTATAATAGCTGATACAGTCATCTGAAAGGAAAAATAGTTCTAACGATATATAATTCATTACACCATATTCTATGGATTCCTTCTCTAAGGTTTGGGATCAGAATAAAAAACAAATGTGGGGGACGTCCCTGGTGGTCCAGCAGTTAAGATTCCACACTGCTAATGCAGGGGGCGCAGGTTGGATCCCTGGTTGAGGAACTAATATCCCACATGCTGCTTGGAGAGGCCAGAAAAAATTTTTTTAAATGTGGGTTCTATTATAATAAAATTTTTAAATCACCTGCTAACAATACAAGATATTACGGGTAAGCAAATATCTTTGTTCATTGGAATTTTTATGATTCCTTTCCCCATTTGATTTTAAGTCATACCTGAATTTAGGATGAAATCAGCATTTATCATATATGCTTCAGCGAGATAAAGATTAATTCCTTTGTAATAGGAGCTTTATTGTGGGTGTGAAGATATCTTATCAGCCTTTCTAAATTTATTGAGTAGAGTGGTTCTGCAATGACAGTGTTTGGGGGATATTTGCATTATGTGTAGGGTATATGAAAATAAATACTGTAAATAATGATTTTTTTAATGCTAAAAGATGACCAAAGTATAAAAAAATGAAACAGAAATAAAACTTTGACCTGAAAGATTTTGTTGCCATAAAATGAATGGAAAATAAAATTAGGGACTTGCTTTCTGAACTGTACTCTTCTGAGTCTAGCTCATTCACTAAGCCAATTACAAACACACAGTCCATTATGACTATACCTGAAAGACTCAGGTTTGTCAAAATAGTTGGGTACTTATCCCATATACTTTCTTCCTTTATATCAGCCTAATTCTGGGAGTTCCAGTTAATACAAAAATAACAAAATCATATTTAAAAATTGACTAAGAAGAAGAGATAAAACTCAAATTACACAAGAAGTGACAGTGTTTATAGACAATTTCTGGAAATCAAAGAAGTATTGTTAAACTAATGTAAGACTCTAGTAATGGAAAATAGAAAAATAGTTTACAAAAATTGATATCTTTCCTGTAAATATTGACAACAATCAGCAACTGGAAAATGCAATGGAGAAAATCCCAATGAAAATAGCATCAAAAACTACAAAATACTTAATAAACAGCTGTAGCAAGAGATGCTAAATACTTATTGATGGTCAAAAGGAATGACTGGTAAGAAAGATCATGGTCTAAAATGGAAAGACTCAATGTAAAAGAAGTTAATTGTCCTTGTATTAAACGATAAAACCCATGTAATTCCACTCAATATCCTAATGAGATGTGTGTGTACTTATATGTATGTGCATGTATATATTTGGCTTAAAATAGTTCTCAAGTTGTTTATTTCAAAGTTTATGTGGAAAAGTAATTTTAAGGATAGTCAGTGGTATTTCAGAAAAGGAAATAATGAAGAGGAACTTTAGCTCTATAATAACAAAATACAAAATTACGCAACTGAGCAATGTGATATTCTATGAATACACCCCCTGGGGTACACAATTGTGTTTATGAATTGTGTACATAAAGTTCCTTTGTGGAAACATAGTTTGTCCACAGTTGTGTATATGCATTGTGTACCCAAAGTTCCTTTGTGGACACATAGTATGTACACAGTTGTATATGTATACTGTGTATATATATTATATATACAGTTGTGTACATAGGTGATGTCCCCCTGGTGGGGGGTTGCTTGGGCTTATTCAATCAACCCCATTGGATCACATGACTCCTATTGTTAAATCAGTCCCCATAAATCAGGTGACTCCCATTGATTCAGTCAGCCCAGTTATATAGCCTGACCCCCATTAAATCAATCATCCTTCTTAAATCTCCTGATTCCCATTATACCAATCAAATCCCTTAGGTTTCCTGATCCTCATTAAATCAATCTGCCCTCTTAACTCTCCTGACACCCATGAAGTCATTGGGCCTTCTTAATTCTCCTGAACCCCATTAAGTTAATTGGCCTTCTTAATCGCCTGATCCTTGTTAAAACAAGAAGCCCCCCTTATATCACGTGATTGCCTTTGATTCAATCATTTCCCTTAAATCATGGGACTACCAATGATTCAGTCAGTCCCCGGTATCATGTGACTCCCGTTGATTCAGTCAGCCCCTAGATCACATGACTCGCATTGACTAAATCAACTCCCTTAAATATCTTGGCCCTTGCTAAATCAATCTGCCTTCTTAAGTCTCCGGACACCCACTAAGAAGGATGATTGATTTAATTAGGGTCACCATATTTAAGAAGGCATATTGAATCAATGGGAGTGCTATCCTCCTTGGAGGGTACTCAGGCATGCTGTGGGTGCTAACCCCCTGTGCTAACCTACTCTGCCAAACCTTCTGCTTGTGCATTAGTCTTTTGAACACTCAGCGTTGTCTTTGACAAAGTAAAGATCCCAGTAGTTCTCAAGTTGAATTAGATCAAAGCCCTGGAGGAGTAGTGAAAAGCTTCTTTCTTGTACATTCCTTATGGTTTTGTAATTAACACACTGACTCCTCCTCATTACTTGGATAATGTAGCAAATGTGCTGAGTGGACAAAATAGGAGTATAACAGGGAGAGGCTGAGCTTTTTGTTAGTTCATTTGTGTTTGTGTATGCTGCTTCTGTTGCTTTTGATGATTGTTGGTCAAAGAAAAGTGAATTTATGGTCAGAGAGATTAGAAGCCTCAATAAAAAACTTAATTCTGGGACAGACTTAGTTTCTACCTTACTCCTACTCTGTTAAAGTAAGCAAAAATTATTCTGAACTCTAGAAAAGAATTGTGATACCAATATTTTTTTCTTCCAGCACACTCGACAGGCAGGTCAGACTCATAAAAAACAAGAGTGTGGGGTGATACATTTTAATCTTAAATTTATAAGATTGATTAAATGCCATGGGTACTAACATTATTAAGGGAAATTAAAAGTACTGAAATGAAACTCTTTAGTTAAATGAGAGAAAAGAAATAGGTCTTCAAAGTACAGTTTAGAAGCCTTATTTATTACATCAATAAAACAGAAAATAAGCAGTGGTGTATATTCATTAATTCTACGGAACAAACTACACATTGAGGTTTATATTAAAATCTAATTTAAGATAAAACATTCTATTCTTCTCCTCTTCATGATAGGTTTATTTTAAACTATAAATTACTCTAATGATATTTGATATTTTTACAGTTGGGGGTTTGATATTTTTTTTAAAAAAATTCTATATCAAGCACATGGAAAACCCACATGAAACTCTAGTTATAATTAGAATACACATAGCACCATATATGAGGACTATTTGCCTTTTCATCTACTGGTTTAGGCATGTGGGAATGCATACCTTCTTCCTCAAAAGTATGCATTCCTTGTTTTCTTCCATGCTATCTCTTGTTTTGAGCTGGCATATCAAGAAACCTATTGTTAAAAAGAGGGCTTGAAATTTTCACTCTCTTTTTGTGTTCTAGAATAACATAAAAGTATCATCAGTCTGTAAGATAACAATGTGAGTCTTTTTAAAAACTTATTATCATACAATTTAAAACCTGCTCCTAGGATTAGACCTCATTTAATCCAATACCCTCAGTTTATAGAAGAAGAAACTGAGGCCCACAGGGAACAAATTATTTGCCCCAAATCATAAATCCAACTATTGGTAGACTCAAAATTAGATTGGAAGTTCTGAGCTTTTTACTCCAAGATGACTTTCCTAAATTAATTCTTTTTTATTTTACTTGTTATTTATTTTCAGAATATAAAAATGTGACATAAAATAAATCATCCAAATAATATAGTATACAGATAAGTACCTAATGGATTAAAAACACTTTTATACATTTCTCGTATGTCTATCACATCTATGTTTACTAGCTAAATGGCATATTTATGAGGGACAAAGTACCTGATTCTCTGGAAAGTAGAAAAGAAACAGGATTGTTCTTATTGCTACTGAGTTTACAAATTAAATAAGATTGGAGAATCATTTTTAAATGTATTATTAAGTGCTAAAACATGTATAATACACTTAGGTGGTTAATGCTGAGAGATCTTAGGATATGCTACTGATCAGTGTTTAGTTTTTCAGGGAAAGTTTCCTCAAATACAGAAGTTCCCAGAGTGTAGTTCTTGGACCAGTATCATCAGTATCACCTGCGACTTGTTAGAAACGCCACATTCAGGTTGTACCTGAGACCTACTGAATCAGAAATTCTGGGGGTGGGCCCAGCACTCTGTGTTTGAACAAGCCCCCAGGGGACTCTAATGTACATTCAAGTCTTGATCGATCAGTAGATGAGGTTGGAGCCACTCTTTTGATTATAGATTAGGGAGACTCTGGAAGATACTTAAGGCAGAAAATCACCTTTTTAGAGTATAAATTTCCTTCACTCAGTCCTGGGACTTATTTAGGAAAATATCCAGGGACATATGTATTTAGAATTATCAGCAATAACACTCTCCAGTAGATATAAACAGAAAATGTAGCAGTTAGTCTGAGAAAGAATAAAAATGATTTAAAATTTTTTAATTAAAAAATTTAAATGTTTCTGCTCCTGAAACATTTGCTTTGAAAGAGTTATTTCAGATTTGAAATATTTTGTGTTAAAGAGAGATTATACAGGAGTGTGGATCTCATTCAAAACTCAATTAATTATTCTTTCTTCCTTACACTCTAAAATATACATTTAAGAGAAAGAGTTCACAAAACAATTTTCAAAAATATACAAAATAATACCCTTATGGAGATGTCCAGGGAACAGTAGAGATTCATTATATTTTTTTCTGCATGTTTTACGTCAAACTTTATAGAATTACACAGTAACGTTTTTAACCCCTGATATTTCTGGAGCACTAAAAGAAATCCACTCATCGTTGAAATATATTTATCATAGTATTTTTACTAAGACAAAATAAAGACTAATCTATCTTAGGAAAATTAAAGAAATATTTCAAGTTAACCAGAAAATTAATATACTGGAACATTACGTTAGGAGGGAAAGGATTTTTATTATGTAAAATGTAGTACGCATTATGGATTTCAATGCATTCTAATAGTTTTTCTATTTATGTTCACATGAGTAGCCACCACATCACAGTACTTTTAACAGTTGGAGTGCATAAAAGGCAATTAGCTCCTGCCAGAGTGAGAGGAATCATATGTTTGCATTAATTAATTCTCTTTGTTCCTGAAATGTTTTTCCTAACTCCTTTGTCATAGTTTTGTCACACTCCACTCCTTCCCTCACTCCTCTACAGCCCTTCACACAGCTGAAGAAACATATTTTAATGAAATGCAGCTTAAACACCATATTTAAAATGTTCCCTCTGGAAAAAAATCAAACCTAATTGTTTACAAAGTTGCTATCATGTAGTTTTTGCTTAGATGTAAACACTGAAGAATATTAACAGTGTTGCAATTTGATTGGGAACAATATATCTTCAAAATTACTTTTGCACATATGTGAATTAAAAAGTATTAAAAAGTTAAAAATGGAAACACTTATTAAACCAAACCATTTTCTTTCTGATAAACAATATTAAGTGTCAATCTAACTATGATATTTTAATTAAATCCAGTAAATATTTTTAAATCATGGAGACAAACTCATGAATAATTCTAGGTTTGCAGAGTCTTACCTGAAGAAATGTTAGGAAGGGCCCAGACTTCCAGAGCACTTTTCTCCAATCCCTTGCTTTGAGACTTTGTGGAAGTGGGTCTCTATCTAAACTGCAATTTCTTATCTGTAGAAGGAGAGAATGAAAATAACCCCCTAATTACATGGCTATGGTGAATAAATGTGACTATGCCTTTAACACACATAATAGGATCCCTGGTACAATGTGTTTCTATAAATGTCAGCTACTGCTTTAATTACCTAATTAATAAAAGGTTAATTTGTTATAAGTTTAAGAAGAGATTCTAGTGGTCAGGGAGCATTTGGTTGTCACCACTGGATGGGGAAAACATCCCCACAACAAAGAATTATTTGGCTCCAAATGTCAATAGGGCTGAAACTGAGTAAATTTGTAGTATAAAATGAGTTGATACTAAGCTCTGCACTGTTTTTTTAAAGCTGTTCTTCAGTTAAGTAATATATGTTTCAATAACTGGTAACTGCATTACAGTAAGAATTATTCTGTTGAACAACTTATATAATGTACCAGTTATTTTTGATATTTTAGATAAACTACTGAAGAAAAATCAGTCTACCTAATGCCTCAAAGTGGTTCAATCATCATCATTTAAAATTTAAATTTTTATTGTACTGTTAGTGTACTGTTTTATTGTACAAGTTCTAATCTGCATATTTTTAAAAACAAATCCTCACTTTTCCCCCCTTGAAAGTCATAATTTCATAGCAGAAAGATATGTTCATTATAAAAATAATTCTACTGAGTATGTACATTTTTCATTTTTCTAATGTTAATTTAGTAATATAATGGAGCGGAAAGGTCACTAAAAGAATCCTGACACCTCTCCTCCTCTCACAGGACACAATCTGTCAGCAAATTCTGTAGGCTCGGAGTCTGACCACTTGTCATACCCTCCACCATTACCACCTTGGTCCAAGCCCCCACCATTTCTTGCATCCTAACTAGTCACCAGCCTCTACCTTTTCTCAATGTACCATGTCCCACAGGGAGATTCATTTTTAAACTTTGCTTTTTACATTGTAATGTAAGAGAAAGAGTTCCTTTTCTGCTAAAGCTCTTGAATTGTATCTTTTTTCATCCAGAGCAGAGCAGGGAGGTGGAAGGTGCGTGCAAGGTCCTACACCACCTTGTCCTTTACCAGTTTCTCCCTCCCTCCTTCTGCTTCAGCCACACTGCCTATGAGCAGTTGCTGTTATTTGAATACTCCATCCAAGTTGGGCATCAGGAACTTTGCACTTGATCTTTCCTTTGCTTATCACACTTTCCCTCCTGACTTTCACATGGTTCACTCCCTTCTTTGCATGTGTGTTACCCTCTCAGGGATGCCCTCCGAAACCATCTATGAAAATTGCAATTCCAAATGCATGATCTATCTTGCATTTCCCCATCAGCAACCCCAATCCTGATTCAGTGCCTTATTTTTCCTGTAGCAATCATTATCATCTGACATATTACATATTTTTCTTATTAATATGTTTATTGTTTTTCTCCTTACATTAGAAGATAAATTGTTTTAGTGCAGGAATTCTTTTTTTTTTTTTCTGTTTTGATCATTGCTTTTTCTGGTGCCAAGAACAATGTTTGGCGCATTGCAGGAGCAGATCAGTGAACAAAGAGAATCACTATAGGGAAATGCAAAGGATGATGTCTGTAATGTAGTCATTTTACTGTAAAAAGAACTGCATTGTTGAACCATATTTTTCCTTCCTCATGAGCGGCACGATCGATAGAAATTTACTCTGAGCCACATAGTTTATAATATTGTAGTAACATTAGAAAAGGTAAAAAGAAAAAAGGTGAAATTAGTTATAATAGATATAATCATATTTTTAACCCAGTATGTCTATAATATTATCTTCTGTGTCTTTACATCTACACACATGTCAATTTAAACTTGCCACATTTCAAGTACTCAATAGACACTTGTGGCTAGTGGCTCCACGTTGGATAGTGTAGCTCTAGAACAAGAGATAAACCTTATTACTCAGTGGGCCTAAGCTTACATACACAGGTAGAGGAAATAATACTGTCACATTCTGATGAACTTTATATGTATGTTTGCATAAATATATTAAGCTAATTTTTAATTAATGAGATTTATATTGTGTAATTTTTGTTAATGAGAAAGATATATGCCAGATTTTACATATTTTAACAGATTTTGGAATTGAAGAGTCAGACTTTAAAATTATTTGCTCTAGCCCTATGTCTGAAGAATAGATCCCTTCATTATATTCATATTAATATCATTGAGCATATATTTGAAAACCATTAGTGATAGACTTACAAGAAACTAACTCTCCATGACAACTGTGGACACTTCTATAGGTAAGCAAAATTTTACACATATTAAACCAAGATCTAATTTGTAACTTCATCAAACAGCTCTCAGCAGTTATGTTATGTTGTGCCCCAGCTTCACTTTTCTCATATCCATCTTCCGGATATACTTGAGTTTCCTGACGACCCTTTTAAAATTGTAGGAACTAGAGTAAGGCAAATAATTCAAGATCTCACTTTAATATCCTTTTCTAGTTTTACCATCAAATGCAATCCAGATTCCACCCATTATTTCAGCAGTTCTCTTACCCATACCCTCGATACTCTTGTCCCTTTGTTCTTTCACCCTAACCAGCTTAAAATTCTCCACCCCTGAGCAGATCTATCTAATTGTTGACCCACTTTCTAGAGTCAGGCTGCCCAGTACTACTAGTTACACAAGACGACATCCCTCAACGACACAGATGGGCACTGTGATATCAGAATCTCAGATCTCAGCTGGGTGCTCAGTGTTGCCTTATAATCCTCCAATTCTTCAGGAACTATCCTTTCCACTTCCCCTCATTCTCAATTCCAATCTGTAAAAATATTTTCAAGGCACAGAGCCAAACCCAATACATTCCACTACCAGACTATATCAGTTTCCAGTTCTTAAAGAATATAAAGAAAACCACACACATTTCTCATCCCTGTACAATAAAGTTTTACCCAATTGAAATTGTGTAGATAAAGGAAAAGTGAGCCACATTCCATTGCTGACATGTTGAACTTAATTCTGGTTTTTCATATGTGTAGCTCTTAATCAATATATAAACTTATTCTTTAAAATGTCATTTATCTCTAGGAAATTGTACCATATTTAACCTATTATTCATGCCTTTTAACGTTTTTTTAAACTTTAATTTCAATTCAATGTTGTTACTATCTTTTCGACCTTCTCATAATCTGGAAATGTGATGATCACGCCTAGGATGCTTTTCTTAAATTATGACCAATATTGGATAAATAAGATAGTGCTGTTAAAATGTCACTAGAACTCTTTTGGGGGCCAATCAAGACACAACTAAGTGGAGTGGAGTGAGCAGCCTTCTAGGAGTCAGGCAAACTAGGAGGATTACCTCTCTGTCACTAGGCAGTGGGCTCTATAAACTTCCCTCAGCATCAACCACCATATCACTCATCTCCCCCTCAGTTGCAATCCCTGAAGGCAGGGACTGACAAGATAACCTCCCTAGACCTGCTCCTCTCACATCTAAAATCCAACAAAAGACTGAACATTTTGAATCTCTAAGTAATATTAATATAAAGTGTTAGGAATGACTTTCTACTGACCCATTTTTTCTGTTTATGATGATTTTACCCAGAACCCTAAGCCTAAAAATTATAAGGCTTTCTTGTGATTTCTATATAAAATACAGAAATTTTATCATTATAATTTTATTGTGATTATTTCAACGTTGGAAATTTTTAATTTACTTTAAATAATGATGGAATATTGTTCACTACCATAGGCTCATTTTGTGCTATAATGACATTTCAAATGAGCATGTTCACAAAGAAGTGTCTTACTTGAATTAGATTGATATTGATTGCAAGAGGCAGCCTTTTGTTTATGACTGAAGGAATTGGCTCTTGAGGAGTTGATGAAAGTAGAATGATTGCAAATTGCATGGAACTGAAGAATCCTCTGACCAATAGGTTTCTTTAACGAGAACAGTGTTAAAAATTGTTTTAAAAGAAAGAATAGAGCTTTCTAAGAATATTTTCTTTATAAGGAAAGTGGATTTGTGGTAGTTACAACTATTTTCTTTTATTTTTTGATTCAATGCTCCCAGTTTCTATTTTCTGAAATATTCCAATATAAGAAAATCAATTAAGAAAGTTAAAAATAATTATGCACCATCATTTAAAAAAATCAGAGATATAAATTGTTATTGAAAACCATCTATCCAGAAGTGTTTAAAATTTCGTACAATATACATAATGTATTTTGTAAATAGGGCAGGATATTAATTAAATGGCTCTTTTAAAATTTAACTCACTTTCATTGGGCATCTATTAATTTCCACTGTTGATGATGGATTAAAAATTGTAAGAAAACAGAGTCCCTAAACTCAAAAAGCTTACAATTTAGTAGGTAAAGTAATATGTAAGCACACATAACTTTAATACCATGCAAATCTAACATATTATAATAGTCACACTCACAAAAGGTTATGAACCGTGATAACTATTCAACTACCCTGGAAGAGATTGAGAAGGGTTTTATTAAGAAAATGTCTTTTTTGAGCTGGACTTCAATGGATTAGAAAAGTCAGAAGTTGGAGTGAATAAAAGGAGTTTCCTAGTATAAGGAACAATGCAAACAAAGAGCAAGTGACAAGGAGGAACGTATGTATCAGTAACAGTGGTACTTTATGAATGAAGTGGAAGATATTTGGACGGGAGTGGCAATAGACAAAGGTGAACTGTTATGGAGAGTTAAAATGTCCAGGGAAGTTTTTAGGGTTAGCTCAGAAATCTGATTTTATTTAGTAGGGTAGTGAGAGATTGGCTTAAAGCAATATTTTGCTGAGGTATATACTTTTTCTTAAACACCTTGTTATGAAAAAATTTACGTACGTACACAAATAATGAAAAAGTGTACCATGTACCCATCACTCAGCTTTGACAATACTCAACTTATGGCTAATCTTGTTTCATTTACACCCTCACCCACTTCCTCCACCCTCCCATTACAGATTATTTTGAAGGAAATCAAATATATAACTTCATCTGTAATTATTTTAGTGTATATTTCTAAAGGATAAAGGCACAGCAATATTGTTATTATCGTACTTTAATAATGATTCCTCATCAATATCAGAAAACCAGATAGTATCTGCATCATAGAGATTGTTTCCTAATTTTTATTTTCTTACAGTTTGTTTGAATTAGGATCCAAATAAGGTCCATACATTGCAATTAGTTGTTAGTTGTATCCTCATTCCATCTCTTCTTTTTTCTTTGCAATTTATTTTTTTGAGGGAATCTAGTTATTTGCCTTAGAGATTTTTTTCCAGTCTGCAGTTTTCTGATTCAATTTATGCAACCATTTAACATTTTCTTCTATTGTTCCTCTCTCCTTTTTTTTTTTTTTTTTTTTTTTTTTTTGCATTACATAGAAATTCCAGAAATCTCCCTTCAAGCTTTCTGTAGCCATGTGGTCAAACATTGCTGGAGAAAATTACACAGTGGGGTCATTTTATGTTCACGATCGCCAATACCAAATGAGCATCCTACAATGCTCAGTAGCATTAGTATATTTCTCTAGTAAATCTGCTTCCCATGATCTGCAGTGTCTTTTCCCACCTTTTATTATTCTCCTCGACTTTTCTAAAAAACAAATTTTCATTTGATATTCCTGCTGTATACTTTTTTGAAAAGATAGAAGCCCTCAGACTAGAGACACCTTGTCTTCCCATAACCAATTCTTCTATACTAGTTGCATTTGTTCCATTCTTCCTCTTTTCTCATATTGACATGTGTGTGTACAAGCTGTTTTCTTTGATAAGAAACCACTTATAAATACATTTAGTACATCTACACTTTTAGCACTTGTCACAGTTTACAGTTATACTTATTTATTGATTTTTTAATATCAATATTTCCAACTATAGACAAGAAACTCTCTGAGGGCAAATATCTATGTTTGCAGGTTTCATTCCATATTCACACCTAGACTAGCATAGTGCCTTCTATATTATAATCACTCAGTAAATAGTTGCTTAATGAGAGAATGGAATAATGGCAGAAAAGAAAGATGCATAAATGTATGGATTGAGTGATGAGTGAATGAACAGGAGATTAAATGCTCACATAGACAAAACCAAACCAAAACAAAAAAGTTTGCATTATACAGGATAAAAATGAGTGTAACCTATTCATTGAGCCACACGTACAAACCATGTGCCTTAGAAAAATTTCTATCAGCAACTATTATTCTTTTTTAACATATTAAATTTTGGAAAATTGAATTTTAGAGTGGAAAATAATTAATTGAAAGTAGAAATGAAATTAATTCAAGGCATCATATGCTTTGCTCCAAAATTTTAAATGTCAAGAAAGAACAACAGTGTTTGCTGATATATTTAATTGAAGTGAAATATTTGAAGCTACATCTAAAGGTTTTAGCTATTTCTCTTATTGAAAGGAAAAAAAAATGGTCATAGAAATGTTCTGATCAAATTCAATTTTCATACATTTGCTTACACTGCTGTTTTCTGCTTTTGAAAGTACACATGCACTTTCATAACTTTGCAATAGAAATGATAATTTTAGGAATTTATTGATAGAGAAAGATAATCATAATGGCTCACTAAGAGTATAATTTATATAGACACAAATATTTTAAACTACTATTATATAATCATGCAATGAAATGTCTTCAGTTATCAAAAGATGGAAAATTACACATTCCAATGATTTATGTATTTGTTTTTGTGTATAAATACAACGATGTATATATTTATGTATACACATTTAGTGATTTATGGATTTGGTATTTTTCATCATTCTAATAATTTCCTTTTGACAAACGTATTCATTTATCTTTACCTAATGAGATTATCATTAGGCAAGAGGCCATCACAGTTCCTAAAACATATGTACTTGCTGAATGAGACAATATTTCAAGAGAAAAAACAGTGGAATTATGTGGTTTGTGATCACTACTATGCTACAAGCACAATTTTTATGCTAATACTTAATTGATTAAACACTCACAAAATATTCCACGAGTGACAAAAGGCCTTCAGAGAGAATACTGAAATAATATTTTTAAGGGAGTGGATCCAACCACATCATGTCTATTGCCCTAATAATGTTTACATTTTGTGTAACAGCAAATGGCTTCAAAGCCTGTGATTAGACAAAAGAATTCTCATGAATCTGTGCCCAGTGCCCTGGCAATTTTTCATCTTTGACTGCTTAACATGCATGTACCTATTCATGCATATTCACCTCAAAATTAGCATGTAACCTTTGGTATTATATACTCATCTGATGACTGTGTTAAACTGAAACTTTACCCCATTACAAATAACATGCTCAAATTTTTTTCATTTTTGAAAAATGCAGATTTTGATTTTTAAAAAAATTAGTTTTCATTTATATATATACCAATGAAATAATTCTAAGACTTCTAAATAGTTTTATTTTATTCATCTGACTTTATTTTTTTGTCATGCAAGAATTATGAAGAATATGCATATTCCCTATGAAGAATTATGTATCTCAAGACCAAACATGTGTTATATATTATATTCAATAATTCATACTACCTGCTGTTGAAATAAAAATGCTTAATAAAACATAGTTTTTTATAACATTTATTTCATTATTCATTATGCATTTCCGTTTTTAAATTTTACCTGCCCCAAATTTTACAGATAAAAACACCTATCTCAACTCTCATAGGTTATAAATTAAACAAGTATTTCAGAAAAGTGCAAGTAGGATACACTTGTAATTAGATGATCATTTACTTTTTATCCATAAAATAAGGCACTTTTTTAACATTTTCAAATTTTAGAAAAGTAAAAACCAAAACAAATAAAACAAAAATTCCATTGATGCTTTACCATCATTCTTTTTTCATATGAAGTTTGGGAAATAGATGATGCTTAATGATAAGAAAAAATTAGATCAGGATGCAAAGTATTGAGTCTAGAGGGAAAATAAATTGTTTTCCTCTTTTATGTCAAGTTGATAGCACAATTAGTAGAGCACATGGCATCTAGATATTATCAAGAGTGAGAATCCCTCCTTCTGTATCCAGACCATGGGTAGATGCCCAAGGCTATTCTATGTAAGCGAGAAGGACAGACACACATGTCAAATTAAATTAAACAAGGCATTGCACTAATTTATTTACTCTACTTTCTAGATATCTGTAACTATGAACAGAATCTCTTTGACTGGATATAGACTTGTGTTGTTATTTTTTCAAACGCTCGATTATCCAACTTAAAAGGTCAAAAACTGACATGTTAAGTGACAGTTTGGCTTCAATCATTTTGCTACAATAATTAATACTGCTGTATTTTACAGTTTGTTCTTATGTATTCTAAAATAATTTTAAAGAACATGTATTGTTACCTACAGCTATGCATTCTAGATTTTTAGAGTTAAAATTTTAATCTGTTATTAAATATATTAGAAATCTTTTTGAAAAATATTGATTCAGTCCTACATAGATATTTAAGAAAATCAGTTTATTGACAAATTTTATTGATGCAAATTCTTATATTGTAAGGAAAGTATATTCTCACAAAGAATCAAAGACTCAGCCAATTGAGAGATGTTAGAGATAACATGGCCTAACCTTCAAGCCTTCTGCAGGAGAACTGGCAATTGGCAATCAGGGCTTCAGGTGTAAGGTTGAGAGTTGGAGTTGCCCATGCCTTTGTGAGCATTGCACTCTTCACTCATTTCATTCTTCATCATGAGAACCCTTAACAATTATTGAATTAAAGCCACTTTATCTCCCATTAGTCTTCTCAAGCCTGCAACTGAAGATTTTGTGTGTGTGTGCCTTAAATCATGCCATATGGTTTCACATTTATCTTCTATTCAGGTTTAAAATCAAGTATAACATGCCAGATGTATGCCTGCATTGGTTCACTACTGTGGGCTCATACTGATTTTGTGATCAATGAAATTGCCAAGTCTTTCACATAAATAGTGTTGATACAAATACCCATCAATTTGATAAAAAGAGAACATTAAAGATAAATCCTTACCTCCTATCATCCTTCTAAATAATTTCCATATTAAAGATCAAAATGTAAAAAATAAAAATATAAATATTCTAAAATTATTAAAAGAAAAGGAAATATATCAGAATACATTGATGACTTTAGCATAGTGGAGAATTGCTTAAACCAGAAGTTTTTTTTAAAAAAGTGCTTCATAATGGAACAAACTGGCACATATCTTAAAATGCCCTTGGCCAGTTTTGATATCAAGGCTCTATCAGTCTCATAAAAGGATGTGGGCAACCTTCCTTCTCTACCCACTAGAATAAATTGAATTAAATAGGGATTTTTTTTTTTTTTTTGTCCTTGAATTTATGATAAGAATGGCTAGTGAAGTTATTTGTACTTCAGACTTACATCAGCCTCCCTCTTATTTTTTTGCAGGGACTGGGAAGATGTGAGAAATTTAAGTTATGTTATTTCTGCAGAGGTTTTTGTTATATTCTAATTTATATTTTTTCCTTGAGTCATTTTTTTTGGTAATTTTTATGTTTCTACAACATTTTAACTTTCATCTCTTTAAGTGTGTATATGTGTACATAAATTATTGATATAAATTAAATTATGGTCATATCTCATCTTTCAGAGTATGAGTTTTATGTGCTTTACTTTCTTGGGTATTTATACAAATATTTTTCTCTCTTTTTTATCTCAAATCAATCATGCTAGATGCTTATATACTTTATTATTTTTTTCCAAAATGTTTCTTTAAGTTTTGCTAATCATCTCTTTTATTTCTTTCTTTCCCATGTTAACAATTTCTGCTTTTATCTTACATTTTTCTAATATCTTTAGGGTTATTTTGTGAGGTTTGTTTAATTTCTTAGTTGAACCATTAGTAGTTACTTTTCATCCATTTTGTTTTTAAAAATAGAGATTTCATTGCTCATTATTGGTGAATATTTTCTTCCTGTTATAATTATTTTTTAACCCTTGATATATTTAGATGGTTTTATTGTAGCCATTTATTCAATATTCATTTATTTGTTTATTGCACATTCCAATCTCTGCCCCCTTCCCCACTCCATTTTCCTCATTATTTTTAATTTTTATTTTTTAGAGAACATAAATTTTCCATTAAAAAAATAAATACAGAAAGTAGTATAATGAGTATTTACTGAATAGTTGGTCTAAATTCATCTAATGAAATTAATCTAAATTGTAGACGCATATAGATTCCTTATTCTTCAGGTATCTATTACATTTATCTATTGAATAATGTAAAAGAATTTTTATTGTATTTGTTCTCATTCATGTTTTCATCATATTATAATATAGACAACTTGATTAAAAGTAATATAAGAAAGGTAATGCAAAAAAGATACTACACATCCATTAATATTTTAATAATGCCATTTCTTTTTAATCATTATAAAATGCAACATACTTCTAAAAAAAAAGTAAAGCTAGCAAAAGGAAGAAACCAAGCTATTTTAAAGTTATTTTGCTCCTAATAATTCCAGTCAAAGATAAGGGTTGTGTGCACTTCTGATAAGTATTTAAGTAAAGCAATTTCCCCTGACACTTCATATAAGAGAGCTATTCGGTTAGGGTGACATGCTTCCTATTTCAGAATGTATCATTTTAGTGATGTTGGTATTTATTTGAAACGGGATGAATGCAAATAACTTTCTTTCAGTATTCTGTACTAGCAATCTTTTCAATAACAGGTACCACTATACTTTGGGGGGTAAAATGCTGTATATTAATGTTGTAGGAATGTGATTTAATCATTTTACATCTTAATTTATAGGCAAACATTTTAATTAATTTTAAAAAACTATGGAGTTTATACTTTTAAGGTATTTGTAATGTTTACTTATAATATTCATTAGAAGTATATAATTTTAGTGTTATATTTTCAATATAAAAATAGACTGCATGAGTAGTCTACTTATTTTTGGATATAATGGAAAAAGGAAGAATTTTGGAGCCTCAAATTTCAAGTCAAAATTCAAAGTTAAAAGTTTATAATTCTCATTATTATTATTATAGATATTAATATAATGTAAAATTACAGTGGCTAACAGGTTGTATTACAATTTACAATATAATGCTTCCTTCATTAAATGTTTCACGCTATAAACTCTAAAATATAGTAAGTTAAGTTAATTTTTATGAATATTTCTGACTAACACTAAAAATAGTGTATGGTATATATTATCTACTATATTATCTATATTATATACTCTATAAAGCCTGACTCAGAAGTAAAACATTTTAAATAATTTAATCAAAAATATGTTTATTGTTTTTTGCATACAGCTTTCTTCGGGTTATACAGTACTTTTGTTTGGAGAATTTGTTCCAAACTACAGGTTATTTTTTAAGTTTAAAAGTAGCAGAGACCACCATAGAACAGTCATTTTAAATAAAATTTACTCACCTTGAATCTATAAACTGTTATGGAATATATAAACTTGAATGTATAAACTGTTAATTTTCAGATAATTTATTTGAAGCACAGCATTTCAACTTCAAATCCCCATTTTTCTTAGCCCAAGGTAACAAACTTATTGAGAGTGAGCATTTTAATGTAGTCGTGAAGATCTAAGCACTTAAAGTAGAGTAAGCGTTCCAAATCCAGAATAAGAGAAGCCTAGAATTTGTTAACTCTGTTCTGTCAATCAGACTGCTCATTCCATCTGTCTAAAGGTGACCTAGACAATTCTATTTTTATTCCTTTTTTTTTTTACTTTAATACCATAACTGCATTTGAATGTGTGCCTATGACACAGCTAGGCAAATATCTAGAAGGAAGAGGGCCACTTAGTAAACTTATTAATCCACAGTGTACCAAAAAAATAACCATTACTATTTACTGTTTGAGTACAAGAGACTCTTTTTATTTATATTTTAAGTCATTTTATAAAAATTTATCTTCTTGAGCATGTTTGGACTATAGTTTAGAATGAGTCTTTTCCATTTCAAATAAAGTTTAAAAATTATTTTGCCAACTTTATACTGTAAGCCCAAAGAGGGTAGGCTTATTTGTTTTATTCCCTGGTGCATTCCAAGTGCCCAGCATAATCCTTGTCACTCAACACCCATTTGTTTAATTTATATATATGTAATAACACGTTTTAGGTAGATGTTGTATTATTGAAAAAAGGAAGAAAGCTGTAGTACACTATTCTGAAAGAACTTTGAATTCCTGATTTACTTGTTAGCCTTTATCAGTAATCAGATATTTTTCTTGGTTGTTTTCTTCTTAACATTTTGGCAAAATTAGATGTAAAAGGAGGTGCTATGTATTTTCAGTGTTTGCTTAGTAGAGTCATTGGGTAAACATATAGTCTCAGATATCACCTTGATATATATTAATTTTCAAGTACTTAGAAACATGGCACTTTCACAGGCATTTTTGTTTTGTTATATAGGTCATAGTAACCTAAACAAAATACAACATTTTAAGGTGTCTGGAAACTTCCACAAAAACTTTTATAGACAAAACCATATGTCTTTAGTTTACATGTAAAGTTTTAAGGCTATTTTTTCCCTTTAATTCTGAAAGCCTGGATCATCTTGGACACACTCTTTGTGAAACTTCACTATATGGCCAGCAATTACATTATATATAATTTCTACCTTTCTTTTTAATAAGAAAATCCATGAATGTTAATAGCCAACACATGCATCTGCTGTTTGGCATTTATAAAGTTCATCAGAAGCACTTATATTTTACGTGTCAGTTGGGACCATACCACATTAGCCCTGGTTTACAAGTATTATTTATCAAAGATAATACCTACTGCATCAAGAATATCATACAAGGTCATGTTTTCTCTTAATATCTCTGCTGCGAATTTATTTGTTTTATAAAGTTTTTTACTAGGATTTTTATTATTTTTACCATTAATAGACAGTGAGATATGAGTCCTCATGTTCATTATGTTTAAAGGGTCAGATATATAAATGTATGTGTATATATATTTATGTATTTAAGTTTTTTCTAACTTTGGATATGTGTGCTTAGTGTGTCTATCCATACATTCTACAAGTTTTATAGCACAACAATTTTGAATGCAGGTGCTGTGAGATTGGCTAACATGAACCATTTTGGGGGGTTATGTTATAATGAATATTTATTGAATATTACTATATGGGTAGGAGGATTTTGTACGCATGTATTAACATTAGATAGCATGCTACAATTTTACTTTATAGAGAAAATTGTAGATGTTGAACATCTTCAGGGTAAAATTTTTAAATGACTTAAAGAATCAATAGAGAATGTCTTTTAACAAACTTTCCATGGTTGATGGAGAGTGAGAATACCTCTCTTGAGAAATGGTACTACAGTGTATGTAGCTCAGAGGCTTAGTAGTATATTGACTGGGAACCCCATCCTGGAAAAGAAGTAGCTACCCTTATAGTGTATCCAGTCTGTAACACTTCCTATCTCTAAATTGGGTTGTACTGACTGTCAATACCTGGCAAGAATCTAGGATTTTACCCTCTTTGCAAACTAAAAAGATAACTTTTACCCTTTCATGGATGCTGGTAGAAGACAGGAGACTCAGGGTCAAAATAAAAGGAATGTATTATTCACTGGATAGCAGGAAGCAAACGCTTCATTTTCATGCCAGTTCTCCTTGTCACATGATATAAGGGTGCTGATTGAATCAATGGGAGTCACCTGATTTATGGGGACTAATTTAACAGTGAGTCATCTGATCCAAGGGACTGATTGAATAAGCCCTAGCAACCCCCAAGGGGGACAGCACCTATGTACACAACTGTGCAAATAATATGTGTCTACAAAGGAACTTATGGTATAATGAGAGTCAGGAGATTTAAGAAGGATGATTGATTTAATGGGGGTTAGGAAATTTAAGGGGGCTGATTTAATCAATGGGAGTCATGTGATTTAGGGGACTGGTTTAAATATATGGGAGTCATGTGATACAAGGGTGTTGATTGAACCAATGGTAGTCACCTGATTTATGGGAACTGATTTAACCATAGGAGTCACGTGATCCAAGGGGCTGACTGAATCAGGCCAAGCAATGCTCAAGGGTGACAGCACCTACGTACACAACTGTGTATATAATATGTGTCCACAAAGGAACTTTGGGTACTCAATGCATATACACAACTGTGGACATACTATGTGTCCACAATGGAATTTTGCATACACAATGCATATACATAACTGTGGCTGTCCCCCAGGGACGGTGCTGTCCCCCGTGGGTGGCCTGTGTCCACGGGGGACAGCACCCTCCCTGGGTGTGTACTTGAGAAAATTTCTTAATTTCTCTGCGTCTCAGTTGTTTTCACCCACAAAGTGTAGATATTTTTAAAAGTACTTTGTAAGACATTTTTTGGTTTCCATTTTAAAAATTTTAAAAATTTTAAAAATTTCCATCTTTATTAAAGAATAATTGACAAATAAAATTATATATATTTAAGGTGTTCAATGTGATGTTTTGATATATGTATACATTGTAAAGTGATAACCACAATCAAGGTAATTACAATATCCGTCACCTTACATAGTTACCTTTTTGTTGTTGCTGTTGCTTTGGTGGTGACAACACTTAAGATGAAATCTGTTAGCAAATTTCAAGTATATAATACAAGATTATTAACTCTAGTTACGCTGCTATTAATTAGATCTCAAGAACTTATGCATCCTGCATAACTGAAACTTTGTACCCTTTGACCAATATCTCCCCATTTCCCTCACTCCGTAGCCTTACATAATATAAGTATGATTTAAGCATACTTCTTCTCGACCTTACTTCTCCCGTGAGGCAACCTCTGCCACCCCGGTATTTTGCCACCTAGTACTCTTGTGCAAAGTGCTCCTATAGCTCTTAACAAACTGTTTTGTAAAGATGTGCTTCCTACCCTCTAAAAGCAAACCAACAAAGAAAATAACTTTAAAACTTTAAGGGTAAGGTTAGTGTTTAATTTCTCTTCATAACTCTAATACCTAGTTCCCAGCACTTAAAAAGTACTGACCCACAGTATGTATTAAATATTTACTTAATAAACCAAATAATTCTTGGTGGTAAAATTACTAATTTTTACTAATTTATGGTAGATGCAGCTTTAATATTTAGGATCTTGTAGAACAGCAGTGAAGAGTCCATTGGCTTGGTCAGTGTGGTGTTAAAGCTGAATCAGGAACATATGTTAAAAGGGAATGAGCTTCCCATGTGGGTAAAATAATCTTGAATTAATGTACGTAATACACCAGGCATGACATGACTTGTGAACTCCCTGAAATATCGTTATAGTTTTTAGTGTAATCTCCTTTTTGCATTTAGTGGCACCATTGTGTAACTTGGCCTGGAAGAATTTAATTTTAGAATATCTAAAATATGCTTACGGGGAAAACTTCGGAAGAATTGACATTGCCAACTAAGCTTTCCTTCTGAAATCTAAGTCGTTATAGGGAAATATTTTTGTTTCCAGAAAGTAAAAGTAGTCAGAATGGCAAATTAGCCACAATTAATGAACTGAACAGAATCAAAAGATTTTACAATCTTCTTTTATTTAAAGAAAAACTATACTAGGAGAAATATTTCTATAAATGACGTGTTTAATGAAGAAGGTTTTAAACACCTCATCTGCATGCAAAGAAGCATCTTTATTTGCAATGATTACTTCCAATTGGAATAAGATGTAGAAGTAGAATTATTCTTCTCCTGTAATGATGCCAAGTATATATTGGTATTGAATAAACTGTATTTTTTCTTAGTGAATCAAAATGATCCAGACATTTTGACATTATTATGCAGTCTTTGTTAGCTTATGTTCAGACACTGATCCATCTACCATTTCAGTAGATTAGAAATAGAAACCAGATTTTGACTTACAAATTAATTTCATGTCAGCTATTATTTTAATCCAGAATAAATATATTTCATTAACTAAAAGGCAGAGTCTCTTAAGGAAAATAATGGTAATAACCAATACCTATGTATTGACATAAATACAAAGGTCCTCAATGTCATTTTATGTGTCAGAACTGGATTCAATCTCAAGTCTCCCGATTCTAAAATCCTTGCCTTCTAAACTCTACAATATTGCTTTTACCAATAAACTTAGCCCTTTGTGTCCCTAAACCTCTTTTTATGTGTTTTTTAGCCTTGTTTCTGCTTCCCTCCAAAACATCATTCTTGATGTAGAGGCAAATATTGTGATATCCAGCCAGCTCTGTGAAAATGCTAGCTTCAACTATTATCCAGTCTCTGCCCCATTCCTTCACTTCTTTTTGTTCTTGGCAATGCAACGAGTCTAATGGAGAATCTGGTAAATGAACCACTGTTAAAGAACTAGCACTTTTTGTAGAAAATTATTCAGAGCAATAAATCATGCTTCTGTTAAGACCTTTTTTAAATATAAATTTATTTATTTTTAGTTGCGTTGGATCTTCGTTGCTGCATGCAGGCTTTCTCTAGTTGCGGCGAGGGGGGCTACTCTTTGTTTTGGTGCGTGGGCTTCTCATTGTGGTGGCTTCTCTTGTGGAGCATGGGCTCTAGGTGTGCGGGCTTCAGTATTTGTGGCATGTGGGCTTCAGTATTTGTGGCATGTGGGCTCAGTAGTTGTGGCGCACAGGCTTAGTTGCTCTGCAGCATGTGGGATCTTCCCAGACCAGGGCTCGAACCCGTGTCCCCTGCATTGGATTCTCAACCACTGCACCACCAGGGGAGTCCCTGTTAAGATTTTTATTAGTAGTGCAGTAGGCTTTTTGGTCACCACAAGCAATTATTAAATTTCTCTACATACATAAAGAAGGTCTTCCTTTTCAGGACTGTTTATCAATGAATCCCCCTTGAAATTTTAGAATTTTCCTACTCTCACTCTCAGTCATCATTATCAGAGGGTACTTTGTCATCATTTTGCATTTTCCAACAGGCCAATGTACTTCATAGGCAATGTGTTATCAAACAAAAATATACTTCTATGTAGCAAAAACGGAAATAAAGACTGTTAACTATTGAGCACAGATAAAAATGTGCTGCTCAGACTCTCTCACAGCATCGTTGACAACATTGCAACAAAATCTGAAATTTCTGATTCCTGGTATATCCTGATGGTGCCAGTTTGACTATTAAAAAAAAAATCTGGTAATAACTTTTGAACGTCGAAGGAAGGACAGACTGGACTATACTTCTAAAGTATTTCTATCTAATTTTTTTCACCACCTAAAAAAGTAAAGGAAAAACAAACAAAACCCAGATAAACCAAAAAAGAAAACTCTATGCCCTGATTAATAATTTTTGAAAATAATTTTTCGGTAATCAAATAATTTAATACAAAATAATTTGCACATTTTTAACATCAGAACAATCCTCTCTTTGTGGATTTCATTTATATCTGAGACACGTGTTTGTCCCTGGTATTCTGCAGATTAAATGACAGCAAATATTAGTATGTCTAGACTTTTATTCCAACATGCAAACTGTTTTCCCCAGTTTTAGGACAAATAAATGGCTAGGAGGATGAGGCAGTGTACAAAGGAATGGGTTCCAGACATAAAATTCCTATGGTTATAAGGACAGGAACAGATGGTATACTACAGGATTCTCCAAATAATAAGGAACATGCTATTTTATGTGGATCCCTAAAACCTGGTTAAAACCCTTAACACGCCTAACGCTCTTGCTCGTGGTTCTTCTATAATTGGAGTGTAAAACAATTAGGCCTCCTTAATGAGTTGAAAGTGAGTTCTTAACCTATGTTGGTACTTTCTGACAAAATCCTGAGCTGAGTTCTAAGTTAGATGTGGATATTAAAGTCGATAAAAATATAATAAAGAGCCCCAAACTAAAAGCAGTCATCAGCGTTTCTTTCTTGCCTCTGGGACTCTTTGGCCTTCCTCTCCTGCTTTCCCTTAATGCTCTCTTGCTGCTCCACCTGTTTAGGTCCACTTAACACTGCAGTGCTTGTTGGTTTAAGAAAAAGCATGCCAAAGTAAAGGCTTCCAATAAGTGATTTTTCTGCTTAACATGTAAGGTGATTTGTAGAGCCATCAAAATCCAAATGGTTTTTAACTCTTATATGTGTGTGTGTACGTATACTATTGGGCAATCCTGCAAGAGAAATTGTGTGGTTTGTCAAAGAGTCAATGATGCCTCTTGAAAAATTGTTAAGAAAACATTCAAAAACAGATTGGAAGAAGACAAGTTAACTACTTAATAAGTAACTTCTTCTTAGGTTCACTTTAATTGTGCTCACTTTGCTCACAGGTAAACAAGCTACTGTGAAAAGACATCGATCTCAATTACTATCTGGGTAGAAAAATAAGTTGCTTTTACACTGCCTGTATTGATTTTCTGAAATAATATATGAGGCATATTTTTTTCAAACTACTTAATTGCCTTGTTTTCAATTTAGGGAAGAATACAGAAGAACGCATTCCTAAAACTGAAGAAATAAATCTTATTATTACTAGAAGTAGAAATTTCATGTAATGGAAAGAATATTGACCTAGCAATCAGGACTTTCTGAGCCCTAATCCTTACTCTGTCGCTACCAAACTTACTTACCTTCCAGCAAATATCAGTTCTCTGGGTGTCACTTTCCTAAACTGTAAAATGAGGGCTTTGGACTTAATCTCTAAAGTACTATCAAATTCTAAAATTATTTTTACCTACCCTAAAGCTTAAGTGTGTTCCTCAAGTATGCTTTCATTACTTCCCTCAAGACTAGTTTCCTTCTTGAATTTCCCAAATATAGTTTATGGACTTTAAACTAACATAGAGGCAAAGGAAGGTAAGAAACTTGTTCTAGGTAAATGCAGATTAGAACTCAGAAACTCCAACATGAATTATCAACTCTATTAAATTCTCAGCCTCCTTGCTCATTAAAAATTTAAATGTTTTGAAAATCCATGTATTAATTACATGAAGCGAGAGATAATTTAGTGAATGTACAAGCAATGAGCAGATTCCTGTGTCAGTCCAATATGCATTTTGATAGTAGACTCAAAGAATTTTAGAGCTGACAGGTATATGTAAAAAGAATTAGAGAAGGTGCAAGACTTCTGTCTATGCTCTTGCAGTTCTATTGAAGTAAAATTTACATACAATAAACTGTTAACTTATAGAGTACAGTTTTACTTTTTGACATATGTATACACTGTGAGTGCCTCACCAAATCAAGAAAATCATAATATGCTTCACTCACTAAAGCTTCTCTGTTACTCTTTGTAACCCTTCCTTACCCTCCTTCATCCCAGGCAGCAATTCACTTGCTTTCTGTTTCTGTATATTAGTTTGCTTTTTCTATAATTCTATAAAAATGTAATGATATAGTATGTATGTTTTTTTGGTCTGCTGTCACTCAGCATATTTATTTTGAGATTCATCCATGTTATTACTATTGAGAAACAATCCTCCATGAGTCTCTCATGTTTTCTGCATGTCTTGTGAGCAGAGTCACTGATGGCCTTTGTTCTGTATTATCTTTTTGGGATGTTTGTATAGAGAAGAGACTTGAAAGGTAGAATGTCTCCCTCCAGAGCAAAAGGCAGGTTGGTATACTGTCCAGTATGGTAAAGATATTTGTCTTCCTGTAGGGCAAAGGTTAAGAAGGCTTATTGCCTAGTATAAAATATTTGAGTCACTAAGTTTGAGGTCCTTGGCCTGTAACATAATGTATTGCACGTGCCCTTTTCATATTTCCCTGTTGGAACTGGGGCTTAGGGAACCCATGCTACTCAGCCTACTGCTATTGTACGTAACAAAGTCCTTTGTCTCTGACCCAAGATGCTCATGTCTTCTGCCATCATTCATGAAATTGTGCCAGACAAACTTGTTAGCTGGCAAATAGAGTAAAATCTCAGATCCTTCACAGTTCTTGACAGTTCATTCCTTTTTATTACTATTAATCCATTTTATGGATACACCTCAATATATTAACCCATCCATCAGTTAATGGATGGCTGTTTCTAGTGTTTAGCAATTATGGGGGAAAAAAACTGTTATGAACATTTATGTACAGGTATTTGGGTAAACTATACTTTCATTTCTCTTTGGTAAATACCTACGAGTAGAATGGCTGGGACATATAAAGTTATGTGAATTTTTTAAAAAACTGCTGCACAATTTTACTAGGTGGTTGTATCATTTTACATTCCCACCAACAGTGTATGAGATTGCAGTTGCTTTTTTTGGGGGGGGGCTCGTTTGTGTGTGTGTGTGTGTATATATATATATATATATATATATATATATACACACACATATATACATACATACATACACATACATATATATATCCAATTTTTCTGTCATTTATTTAAAAAGCTCTATTGACTTTTTAGCTGCACTTCCCGCTTTTTTCTTTTTTCTTTTCTTTTCTTGTTTTAATGATTGCCCTAAAGATTGCAATAAAATTGCCATAGTTCAAAAAGAGTCATGTACCACAATGTTCATTGCAGCTCTACTTACAATAGCCAAGACATGGAAGCAACCTAAGTGTCCATTGACAAATGAATGGATAAAGAAGATGTGGCACATATATACAATGGAATATTACTCAGTCATAAAAAGAAATGAAATTGAGTTATTTGTAGTGAGGTGGATGGACCTAAAGTCTGTCATACAGAGTGAAGTAAGTCAGAAAGAGAAAAACAAATACCGTATGCTAATGCATATATATGGAATCTAAAAAAAAAAAAAAAATGGTTTTGAAGAACCTAGGGGCAGGACAGGAATAAAGATGCAGGCGTAGAGAATGGACTTGAGGACATGGGGAGGGGAAAGGGTAAGCTGAGACAAAGTGAGAAAGTGGCATGGACATATATACACTACCAACTGTAAAATAGATAGCTAGTGGGAAGCAGCCACATAGCACAGGGAGATCAGCTCGGTGCTTTGTGACCACCTAGAGGGGTGGGATAGGGAGGATGGGAGGGAGATACAAGAGGGAGGGGATATGGGGATATATGTATATGTATAGCTGATTCACTTTGTTATACAGCAGCAACTAACACAACAATGTAAAGCAATTATACTCCAATAAAGATGTTAAAAAAAAAGTATGGAATTGAAAATAGGGAGTAGATATATATTTTAATTCTTAAAAATATATATGACACAGATACAATTAATAAATTCTGCTTGTTGGGTTAAAAACAACAACAACAACAACAAAAAGTATATGTCTACATCCCATCACCCAAATGTTCATAGCAGCTTTATTTGTAATAGCTCAAAATTATTATAAAGACTCAAATGTCTACAAAGAGGTGAATGCATAAGAAAGCTGTGCTATATCCTAACAAAGGAGTACTATTCAGCAATGAAAAGACACAGACTATCTTTTCCAATTTTACTGAGGTATAATTGACATTTAGCACTGTGTAAGTTTAAGGTGTTCAATGTGATGATTTGATACATGTAGACATTGCAAAATGATTACAATAAGTTTAGGTAATATAGTCATCACCTCACTGTAGTTACACTTTTTTTTATCTTTTTGTGATGAGAAAGTTCAAGTTACACTTTCTTAACAATTTCCAAATATACAATACAGTGTTGTTAAGTGTAGTCACCATGCTGTACATTACATCCCCAGAAATTATTCATCTTATAATTGTAAGTTTGTACCCTTTGACCAACTTCACTCATTTCTCTCACTCTTCCCCCACCCTGGCAACCACCAATCTACTCTCTGTTTCCATGTTTTGTTTTTCAGATTTTACATATAAGTGATATCTTAGAGTATTTGTCTTTTTCTGTCTGACATTTCACTTAGTACAATGCCCCCAAGCTTCATCCATGTTGTCACAAATGGAAGAATTTCCTTCTACTTTGTGACTGAATAATATTCCATTGTATATATTTCCCACATTTTCTTTATCCATTCATGCATCAGTGGACACTTAGGTTGTTTCCATCACTTGGCTATTTTCAAAACTGCTGCAATGAATAAGATATAGATACTGCTTTGATGTAGTGAGTTTATTTCCTTTGGGTATATACCCAGAAGTGGGATTGCTGGATTATATAATAATTCTATTTTTCATTTCTTGAGGAACCTCTATACTGTTTTGTATAGTGACTCTATCAATTTACATTCCCATCAACAGTGTACAAGTCTTCCCTTTTCCCCACATCCTCACCAGCACTTGTTACCGCTTGTCTTTTTGGTGAGAGCTATTCTAACAGGTATGAGGCTATATCTCATTGTGGCTTTGATTTGCATTTCCCTGATGATTAGTGATGTTGAGCGTCTTTTCATGTACCTGGTGGCCATTTGAACATCTTCTTTGGAAATATGTCAATTCAGGTCCTTTGCCCATTTTTAAATTGGATTATTTGGTTTTTTTGCTGTTGAATTGTATGAATTCCTTGTATATTTTGGATATTAACCCCTTATCAGATGTATGGTTTGCAAATATTTTTTCTATTCTGTAGGTGCCTTTTCATTTTGCTGATGGTTTACTTTGCTGTGCCAAAGCTTTTTAATTTGAGATAGTCCCACTTGTTTATTTTTTATTTTGTTCCTTGTGTTTTAGGTGTCATATCCAAAAATTCATTGCTTTGTTTATGATCAGGTAGACATCTGGCTGAGCTCCACTTTGGCGCAAGATCACTGGCAGAGCTCTCTGACTGAGAGGGTCCTCCAGCTGTATTCCACAGTTGCGTGTGGCTAGAGACTGTGCTTCCTGAGGTGGGATCACTGTCCGGGCTCCCTTTTCAGGTGGGGTCACAGGCTACATGCTCCACGACTGGCCTGGGTCACTGGCAAGTCTCCTTGCCTGGACAAGGCCCCTGGCTGTGTTTGGTGATGAGGCAGAGTCATAGGCTGGGCTTCTGTGCTGGGCGGGGCTGTAGCCTGGGCCCCACAGCTCAGTGCTACCGAGGAGCTGCATTCTGAGGCTGCGCAGGCCTCTATTCAGGCTCTCTGGTTACGTGAGGCCAGAGACCATGCTCAGCAGTTGGGCAGGGCTGCTGGCCTGGATCCCAGACCAACCAGCACTATAGGGTGTGGTCTGCGGCTGCCCAGGTTCTCTGGCCAGGCTTCCGGGATGGGCAGGGACGGAGGCTGCGTATTTGCTTTCCTGCTGAAGCGAAGCGGTAAAATGAACTGGTAGGGCCTTTTGACTGGAGACCCAAATCAGTCAAAACTGCCAAACAACCGTGTTCCGGGGCCAGACAGGCCCAGCAGCAGCGCCATGACTGGGGTCTCTGCTCCGGCGCGCGGTGAGTAGGAATGTGGTCTGCGGAGCTCTGAGTGCTGGTTGCGGCAAGCCGGGCGCTCTCTGTCTCCATTCGATTTTCCAGTGGTGGAGCCCTGCCGGTTCCCCAAGTGATCTCTTTGAGGCGAGACCCGAGTGGGCCTCGTTGGAAATGCGTTCCGCCGTGTTGGGAAAGCTGGACGTCCACTGTGGGTTCTCTTTTTCTCACTGGAGAAACTGTAGGTTGGGGGTGAGGAGCGAGCCTCTCCAGGCAGTGCTGCGCTGGCCTGGAGGAGGGGCAATGTGGTCAGGGTGTAACGTTCCTCCTACCTTCTAACGTGGTCCTTCTCAGCCTCCGTGGTCCAGGGGGGTGCTTCAGCCTTGCCGCTACGTTCTGGGATTTTCTCAGTGGTGTCTTGTCTATGGGCAGATGCTAGTTGATCTTCTTGTGAGGGGGACTGAAGTGGATCGAGGTGTGTCCCCATCTTGCTGACGTTACCTCGGGGAGGATGCGGCCACAGGCTCAGCTGGGGCACTGGTGGCAAGCTCCTGATGGCCTGGAAAGCTAGGATGGTGATGGCAGGATCTGCAGAGGCCAAAAAGAAACAAGCTACTGATGCACACAGCACCATGAATAAGTTTCAAAAACATTGTGCTAAGCGGAAGAGGTCAAACACAAGAGGCTATATTTATATGGTTCCGTCTATATGAAGTTCTAGAAAAGGCAACCTATCATGACAGAGAGCAAATCAGTGTTGCCTGGGGCTGGCAAGTGGGGAAGGGCATTCATTTCAAAACGGCCCAAGGAAACTTTCTGAGGTAATTTAAATGTTTTATAATATATTGTGATCATGTTTACACAACTGTACACAAGTACTCAAAGTCATTGAACCGTAATACTTAAAATGGATGAATAAGGTATGTAATAAATACCTTAATAAATCTGGGGAGGGAGAGACAGAGACAGAGAGATTGAGAGAGAGACAGGGGTTGCCAAGGCAGGGAAAAAAATGTACTTTTCCATTTACTTGGTTTGCCAGAGGAAAACAGCCAAAAAGAATAATAAAAAGACCTCTGCTGACCAAATTCCCTATGAATTCCATGTGAATTGGCAGGATCCACTTGGCATCCAGAAAGCTTAGCTGAACCAGAATCTAGTAAACATAGCTTTTAGTTTGATATCCTCTAAGTTATAAGAAGAAACACAGAGAGAGGAATGGTGGTAGAAATGAGTCAATAAGTAGCATCTACTAAATATTGCTTGGTTTTTATTATTGATTTGTAGATAATAATCTTTATCAGTTGCAATATCTTGTAACATTTATATCCATACTTTTTTTTCTTTTGATAAATGGAAGCTTGTAAGGTGGTTATGTTTCTCAATGTTGTTTTTATTATTTGTGCTTATGATGTATAATATAAGCAGTCTTCCACTATCCCATGTTCATAATTGTTACTCTCTATTGTCCTCTAAACTTTTATATTTTTGGCATTTTTGACCTAGAATTTATTTATTTGCATATGATTTGAGGTGAGAACTCAAATTCATGGAAAAGTTATTATCTCATCAGTATTGAAACTCCATCTTTCCCCACTATCCTCAAAGCCACTTCTGTCCTATAAACATGGTTTATTTCTTAGCACTTTATACTGCCCCCCCAGTTGGTTCTTCCTCAGAAATATCTTAGTACCTGGCCCTTCGTCATTTTCCATAAGCTCTAGAATTTGACAATTTAGCTTGTCAAAATCTGAAATAAACGAACAAAATCTTGTAAGTTTTAATGGATTAATTTGGGGACAACTGTTTAAAATATTTGCATCTTCCAAACCAAGAACATGATATATCTCTCTAATTATTTATGTCTTTTCAGTGTATTTGAACATTTAATTTTTTCATAGAGATCTTAAAGACTTAGATTTATTAATATTATTAATTATTTATATATTAATAATTTATTAATGTTTTGTATATTGACATTTTTATAAATATTACTTTATAAAATATGTTCTATTTAAAAATGCAATTGCTTTTTTGATAATAATCTTATACCCAGCAATAATGGTAAATTCAGAAGTTCTAATAATTAATCTATACTTTCTCTTGTGTTTCATAGATGGAAAATTGTATCATCTGAATATAATGAGTGATTGATGTCCTTTCCTTTTCTTTTCTAACATACTTTGTTTGATATTGATACTCAAATATCTGAATAATTTTTAACATTTTGACCAAAGCTATCTGGTTTCTGTTTCCCCTATTGGACCTAAAAATTAATTTGTTGTTTCTCTTGTTCATGAGTTTCATTGTAGGTTCATATTCCTTAGAATTTTTCTTCTGTAAAGACTCTTTGAAACCTAGCCTAAAGACAGGCTTCTCCAAACAGGATCTGAATTTGCATCTTCTTAGGTTCATGAGGGCACTATAAACTGTAAATACGTTAAGCTAAAAATTCAAGATCAATCTTAGCAAATGCCCTGGACTATTAGCTCTTTAATATCTTAGCAGCTCAACGTTGCCTTTTAAAAGACTTTTAAAATATTTTATAAAAGATTTTTAATTGTTTTTTACCAGGAGATCATTTAATGTATCTTCTTCCATAGCTGCAAAACCCCTTTTTAAATTTTTAATTGAGGTATAATTGACATATAACATTATGTTTCCAGTGTACAACATAATGATTCAATATTTGTATACATTGCTAAATGATCACCATAATAAGTCTAGTTAACATCCATCACCATGCATAGTTACAATTTTTTTATCCTGTAATGAGAACTTTTAAGATTTACTCTCTTGGGAACTTTCAAATATACAACACAGTATTATTAACTATACACAACATGGTATACATTATATCTCCATGACACATTTATTTTTAAAACTGGAATTTTATATCTTTTGACTCCCTTCACTGGTTTCACCACCTGCACCACCACCCCCCACCCCCGCCAAATCCTCTGCCTTCGGCAGCCACCAATCTGTTCTCTGTATCTTCAGCTTGGATTTTTTTTTTAAGATTCTTCATATACTTGAGATAATATGGTATTTGTATTTCTATGTCTGACTTATTTCACTTAGCATAATGCTGTCAAGGTCCATGCATGTTGTTGCAAATGGCAAGATTTCATTCTTTTCTATGGCTGACTTTTATATAAATATATGTGTGTATATATATATATATATATATATATATATATATATATATATATATAGACATTGTGTTATGTATCACAATTTCTTTATCCTTTCATCCATTGATGAATATGGATAGATTGTTTCCATATCTTGGGTATTGTAAATAATGCTGCAATGAACATGTGGTTGCATATATCTTTTCAAGTTAGTGTTTTTATTTTCTTCAGATAAATACCCAGAAATGGAATTATTGGATCATATGGTAGTTATTTTTTAAATTTTTTGAGGAACCTGCAGACTGTTCTGCATAGTGACTGTACCAATTTACATTCTCACCAACAGTATACAAGGGTTCCTTTTTCACTACATCCTTGCCAACATTTGTTATTTCTTGTCTCTTTGATAATAGCCATTCTAACAAGCATGAGAGGTAATTAGTGACTTAGAGCATCTTTTCACGCACCCTTAGCCATCTGTATGTTTTCTTTGGAAAAATGCCTATTTTGATCTTCTGCCTATTTTTTAATCAGATTGTTTGTTTTTTTCCTATGGAGTTATGTGAGTTATTTATATAGTTTGGATATTAACCCCTTATTAGATATATGATTTGCAAATATTTTCTCCCATTCAGTATGTTGCTTTTCATTTTGTTGATGGTTTCCTTTGCTCTGCAGAAGCTTCTTAGTTTGATGTAGTCCCACTTGTTTAATTTTGCTTTTGTTGCCTTTGCTTTTGGTGTCAAATCCAACATATCATCACCTAGACTGATGTCAAGGAGCTTAACACCTAAGTTTTCTTCTAGGAGTTTCATAGTTTCAGGTTTTACATTCATGTCTTTAATCCATTTTTGTTAATTTTTGAGTATGATGTAAGACAGTGGTCCAGTTTCATTCTTTTGAATCTGGCTGTCCAATTTTCCCAATACCATTTATTGAAGAGACTGTCCTTTTCCTATTGTATATTCTTGACTCCTCTGTTGTAAATTAATTAACTGTATATGGGTGGGGTTTTTTCCTGAGTTCTATATTCTGTTCCTCAGGTCTATCTGTCTGATTTTATGCAATACCATACTGTTTTGATTATTATACCTTTATAATATAATTTGAAACCAGGAAGTGTGATGCCTCTCGCTTTATTCTTTCTCAAGATTGCTTTGGCTATTTGGTGTCTTTTGTAGTTCCATACAAATTTTAGAAGTATTTGTTCTAGTTCTGTGAAAAATGCCATTGGAATTTTGATAAGGATTGCATTGAATCTGTATATTGCTTTGGGTAGTACAAACATTTTAACAATATTAATTTTTCTAATTCATGAGCATGGAGTATCTTTCCATATATTTGTGCCTTCTTCAATTTCTTTCATTAATGTCATAGCTTTTAGTGTGCAGGTCTTTAACCTCCTTGGTTAAATTTGTTCTTAGGTATTTTATTTTATTTTATTTTTTTAATTTTTTTATTTTATTATTTATTTATTTTTGGCTGTGTTGGGTCTTCGTTTCTGTGCGAGGGCTTTGTCTAGTTGTGGCAAGTGGGGGCCACTCTTCATCGCGGTGCGCGTGCCTCTCACTATCGCGGCCTCTCCTGTTGCGGAGCACAGGCTCCAGACGCGCAGGCTCAGTAATTGTGGCTCACGGGCCCAGTTGCTCCGCGGCATGTGGGATCTTCCCAGACCAGGGCTCGAACCCGTGTCCCCTGCATTGGCAGGCAGATTCTCAACCACTGCGCCACCAGGGAAGCCCAGGTATTTTATTTTTTGATGCATTGTAAATGGGATTTTTTATATTTCCTTTTTTGATAGTTCATAATTAGAATATAGAAACACAGAAGATTTTTGCATATTGATTTTGTCTACTGCAACTTTACTGAATTTATTTATTAGTTCTAACAGTTTTCTGGTAGAGGCTTTAGGGTTCTCTCTGTGTAATATTATATCGTTTGCAAATAGTGACAGTTTTACTTCTTCCTTTCCAATGTGAATGCCTTTTATTTCTTTTTCTTGACTAATTGCTCTGGCTAGACTTTCAGTACTATGTTGAATGAAAGTGGTGAGAGTAGACATCCTTCTTTTCTTACTGATCTTAGAGGAAAGCTCACAGCTCTTCACCATTGAGTATGATGTTAGTTGTGGGCTTATCACATATGCCCTTTATTATGTTGACCTCAGTATACATACAATCCCTCTATACCCACTTTATTGAGAGTTTTTATCATAAACGGAAATTGAATTTTGTTAAATTTTTTTTCTCATCTATTGATAGTCATATGATTTTTATTCTTCATTTTGTTAATATGATGTATTATTTGTTTGATTTGCAGATGTTGAACCATCCTTGTATCCCTGGAATAAATATCACTTGATCATGCTTTATGATCCTTTTAATGTAGTGTTGAATTCAGTTTCTTAATATTTTACTGAGTATTTTAGCATCAAAGATATTGGCCTATAATTTTCTTATGGCATTCTTTTCTAGTTTTGGTATCAAGGTAACGCTGGCCTCATAAAATGAGTTTGGAAGAGTTCTATTTTTTTGAAAGTGTTGGAATTAATTTTTCTTTGAATGTTTGGTAGAATTTACCAGTGAAGCCATCTGGTCTTTTGTTTGTTGGGAGGTTTTTGATTACTGATTCAATCTCTTTATTAGTAATCAGTCTGTTCAGGTTTTATGTTTCTTTTTTATTTGGTCTTAGCAGGTTGTATGTTTCTAGGAATTATCCATTTCTTCTAGGTTGTCCAATTTTTTGGTGCATAATTGTTCATATTAGTCTCTTATGATCCTTTGTAATTCTGTGGTATCAGTAGTAATATTTCCTCTTTCATTTCTGATTTTATTTATTTGAGCTCTCTCTGTTTTTTTCTTGGTGAGTCTAGTAGCTAAAGATTTATCAGTTTTGCTTACTTTTTCAAAAAAAACAGCTCTTAGTTTCATTGATCTTTTCTATTGTCTTTTTAGTTTCTATTCATTTATAGAATGATCTGCTCTAATCTTTATTTCCATCTGTCTACTACTGGGCTTCATTTGTTCTTCTTCCTTTAGTTCCTTTAGGTGTAAAGTTAGGCTATTTGAGATTTTTCTTATTTCTTTATATAGGCTTTTATTGCTATGAATTTTCCTCAGAACTACTTTCACTGCATTCCATAAGTTTCAGTATGTTGTATTCCACTTTCATATGTCTCAAGATATTTTTTAATTTCTCTTTTGACTTCTTCATTGACCCATTGGTTGTTTAATCTCCACATATTTGTGAATTTTCCAGTTTTTTCTTCTCTAACTGATTCATACTGTTGTGGTCAGAAAAGATGCTTGATATGATTTCAGTCTTCTCAAATTTAAGACTTAAAATTAAAACTTGTTTTGTGGCCTAACCTATGATCTATATTAGAGAATTTCCCATATGCTCTTGAGAAGAGTGAGTATTCTGTTGCTTTTGTATGGAATGCTCATCTTGTTTCAGACTCTTTGGGCTTCCTGGACCCGGATATCTGTTTTCTTTCCCAGGTTAGGGAAGTTTTCATCCATTGTTTCTTCAAATAAATATTTTGCCCCTTTCTCTCCCTCTTCTCCTTCTGAGACCCCTATGATGCAAATGTTAGTCCACTTGATATTGTCCCATAAGTCCCTTAAGCTATCTTCTCTTTTTTTCTTTCTTTTTCCTTTTTTTCTGCTCTGTTTGGGTGAGTTCCACTTCCTTGTCTTTGAGTTCGCTGATCCTTTCTCCTGCTTCATCTAGTCTCTGTTGAACACCTTTATGGTATTTTTCATTTCAGTTATTGTATTCTTCAACTTTGTGACTTCTCTTTGGTACTTTCTTATAGTCTCTCTCTCTTTGTTGAAGTTCTCATTGTGTTCATCCATTCTTTTCCTGAGTTAGTGAGTATCTTTATGACCATTACTTTTAACTCTTTATCATATAAATTACTTATCTCCATTTAATTAAGGTTTTTTTCCTGAGGTTTTATCTTGTTTTTCCCTTTGGAACATATTCCTCTATTTCTTCATTTTGCTTGACTCTCTGTGTTTCTGTTTATGTATTAGATGAAACAGCCACCTCTCCCAGTCTTGAAAAAGTGGCCTCGTGTAGGAGGTGAAACTTACTGTTCAACCCTGCCCTAGCTCTTGGTTGTCTCTCAAACCCTTGTGATTGTACAGCCTGGTGGTTGAGGGTATACCAAGACCTGTCAGTGTCCCAAATGGAAGGATCTCAGTTGGCACCTATATTCAGGCTGATTGGAAGCCAGACCTTCAGGCAGCAGCTTTTAAAGTATAAAAATATATACAATCCTGTGGGGCCACAAGTGGAAGCCCTGCTGACCACCAGAGCCAGGTGATTATGAGGTGTCCCTTGGGTGATAGTTCAATATTTGGGGCTACAGATGAGTGTATAAGCTCTTTTCTGAGAGATACAGTGAGTGGTAGTGAGGCAGAGGGAGAGGACAAAGATGATATCTACCAGCTTACATTCCCTGAGAGTAATCTCAAAAGCCCTATATGTGTGCCAAACCTGAAGCTTGCCCCTTAGGTCAAAGCTCCAGGACAAGCAAATAGGCCTTTTTCACAAAAAGACTAGGTATGTGTTGCATTCTGCTGTTTGTGCAATGCCCTGGGAGTTGTAGCCTGCCCAAAACTGTCTCTCCAATTGTTATAGTCCTGTGGGACCCAGGAATGCAAGACCCCTGGTCACCAGAGCTAGGTGATCAAGGGGCATCCCCTGGGTGACAGCTGCAAAAACAGGGACACCAGATATAAAAACCAGGGCACCAGGTGCATGTAGGCCCATCTGGGAGATGCTGGCACTCGAGCACAGCAGAGGGAAAGCACAAAGATAGCGCCCAACAGTCAGCCTTTAGATGTGTGCTTAATTAGAAGCCTGCCCCTCAGTCTGCAGCTATGATGATAAGCAAATAGGCCTCTTTCACAGAAAGACTGAGTTCCTTAGTCTGTTGCTTCTTGCTGTGTCCTGGGAGTGGTAGCTGTTTAAGAACTCTTTCTCTGTTGGTTACAGGTCTGTGTGACCCATGAGTATAAGCCCCACTGGCCACCAGAGCCAGGCCATATAAAGATGTTCTCTGTCGGCAGCCACAAAAATTGGCACTCCAGACAAGGACATAGACTCCTTTCTGGAAGATACTGGCAAGCTGGCATGAGGCAGAGGGTGAGCATGAAGACTGTGTCCACTGGCCTCCATTCCCTGATAGCAATTACATGGTTCCTTAGATGTGCTCCCAACCTGAAACCTGCTTCTCAGGACAAAACTCCTGGACAAGAAACTGGAACTCTATCACAGAAAGACTGGGGTGTGTTTCAGTCTGTGATCTATGCATTGCTCTGGGGGCGGTAGCCTGCTAAGATCTGCCTATCCCACTGTTACTATCCCATGGGACCCAGGAACACAAGTTCCCCTGGTCTCCAGAGCCAGGAAATCAAGGGGTGTTCCCTGGTTGGCAGCCAAAAGAACTGGGCACCAGGTGTGTGTAAAAGTCCCCTTCTGGAAGGGACTGACACTCTGGAGCATGGCAGACAGAGAGAGCAAAGATGGTGCCAGCCACTGTGTGTTCTGGAGAGTGTTCCAGCAGGCTGCTAGACATGTGTGGTAAGTTAGATGCCTGTCCCCCAGGCTGATGCTTTATGGTTGCGATAGGCTGTGTCTGCACTGAGCCCCGGGGCGGGTGAGTCAGAGTGTGCGAGCCCTGTAGGGGCCACTTCTCAGCTTGCTACAGCCTTGTGGGTCTCTTGAGCACAAGCCCCATTCGTTTCCAAAGCTAGATATTTTAGGGGCTCATCTCTCAGGTCCAGGTCTTAAAAGTTAGGGTGCCCAATGTGGGGTTCAAACCCTTCACTTCTCAGGAAGAAGGTCCACATTTTGAGTTCCCTCCCAATTATGCATCACTGTGCTAGGGGTGGGTTTACGGTGAGATTCTGTCCTAGTCTCTCAAACTGCTTTCATGTGGTTTTTTCTCATTTGTGCAACGTGTAGTTGTTGCTTAGCCAGCCTGTAGGTGTTTTTCAGAGGAAATTGTTCCATATGTGGCTGTAGTCTTGGTGTGTCTATGGGAGGAGGTGAGCTCAGGATCTTCCTACATCCCTATCGTGAACCAGAACCCGGAAGTGCTTAATCTTTACATGACTATCTAAATTCTGTATTTGAGAAGTCCAGGAAAAATTATTTATAAATTTTCAAATATTACTTATAAGATTAAGATGATTTTGAAGAGTTAGAAATTATTTTAACAATGAACAGATATAAATATGTACTTGTTTCAAAGACTATTAGCTAGGAAGATAGTCATGCCTAATTAAAAAATAAATACATTTCTACTTTTTGTAAAATTGTCATTTCTTTATACATGGTAATACAAATGTAGAAGACAAAAAAATGCCAAAAGCTCTTAAGAAATACAGATGAAAAATGAGTATTTCTGTCATTAGGAAATTTTTTCTATCATGACTTGATTCAAAGAGTGTGAACCTAGCTGTGCTCTACTTTTTTCTTCTCTAGAAGAATCATTCAGATTCTAAAGTGGTATTAAAATGGAAAAAATATGAAATATTTCTTAGAATATCTCCATCCCTTCCATCTACATTTGTATTTCCTACCATTCCTTTATATTTTCTAATGACTATAATAATAAATGTTTAATCTCAGTTTGAACTTTGGACCCTAATCTCATAAAATTTAACAGAAAGTCAGTTTTTAAGTGCAAACTTTGGGTCTTAATGATGCATACTCTCTGTTTCCTAAATTTCTACTGGCACTTTTGCCCAGCTTACCATTGATAAGGCTAAGAACCTATCTGTGGGTTGTCTATTATGTAGATAATAATTCAACCCTAAAAACAAAGAGTTTTACTGAGGATTTCTAGTTAATATTTGTTTCTAGATATACTTTAAATATGTGGATTTCATAGAAACATAGCACAATTGCATCTCAACAGGAAACGCAGAAACACTTTGGTTTATCAAACTACCACACTATGCTCCAGAATGGTGCAGATATTCCTTCCATGGAGACCTTCCATCTTTATACTGATTTCATCTAAAGACTTATAACAAAGATCCATTTCAACATCAGTGCTTCTTTATAGATTTACCATTCAATTTTATGACCTTCAATATAAATTTTGGAGGAAGATATTGATGGAAAATATTGCTTAAATTTGAATATGATCTGTGAATTTGAGTTCCTTCCAAGAGAACAAAGAACAAAAAATAAACCAAAGACCAAAACTCAGATTAGAGTTTAGGAGCAACACATTCATCTTACATATCTTTCAGGGGAAAGGAAATATCAGTTGAGAAAATTGAAACAGCCCATGTGTAAACTGCCTGATACATTTTCCATGTCTCAAGGAGGATGACAGCACCACCTCACTTTTCAGATAGACAGTTTGGGGAAGTCTTAGAGGTTTTTTTTAAAGAAATTATTTGAAATAAAGAAGCATACCCAGTGCCCCATATATCAGATTCATTCTTGGTGGGGTTAGGTAAAAGCTTTCTGTGAATATATACTCCAATAAAACCTCAGGTCAAAGTACCGAAATAAAAACAATATAATTCTGCCCCAAACTCCTTTGCATAAATGCATATCGTAATATATGAAAGTTAACAGCATCATACTTCACAGGGAACTTTTTGTTATTGTTGTTAACGGGATTTGATTGAAATTCATGGGGGCACAGATGAATGGGGGCACTAAAAACTAAATTGAATGCATGTGCTTTTCCAGAAGCAAACTCATCTGTGAAGCTGATGGAAAATATAATCGAATGTTATATATAAACGTGTTATAAGGGAGGATGGCAGAAATTATGACCCTGCTGGTGATGAAGCCCATTATCTTATATCATGACTGTTTCAAATATAGTAAACAATAAATTCATTATTATTACTGGACTTTAAACCCAAGCAAATCTCTAATATCGCATAGTAAAATCATACAAAAGAAATCAACCATGCTAGCTCTGGTAATACTTTTCTAATGAAATACTTTGAAATGCATACCAATCATAACGTAAACTGCATTTAAAAGGTTAGTGACTATAGCTCCTCTGAGGACAACAGTGAAGTATTACCACTATTCCCCATCTCAAAAGGGAAAACAAATTGAAGGTCATGAACCAAATTTCTTTCCAGTTTTTAGGAAAATGAATATGGAATTTAATATATAACAAAAGCTGAGTAATAGTTTCACTTTCACTCTGAAGTGAGAAGTGTTCTCTGTATTCCATATCCTAATAAATTGTAATCTCCTAGAGGTGAAAAGTAAGTAATCATGTAGCTCTGTCTGGCTACCTTCAAGTAGGTGAATGTCTATACATCTCTGCTTCTCATGGCACCAATTGGTCTGATTTGACTGGTGCTAGGCTCAACTCCTAGATGGCCTCACTTGCAAGGTGACCACGTTGAGATAGTCTGTTGGCTGGAAGTTCATCTGAAGCTGTTGAAGGAGGCCTTAGCTCTCCTCCATGAGATCTTTCCATGTGGCTAGGCTGGGGTTTTTACAGCATCTTGGTCTCAGAGTAGTTGAATTTCATGCATGATGGCACACTGTTCCCAAAGTACCAATGCTTCTTAAAGCTTAAGCCCAGAACCCCCAGAACTAGCAAAGTGTCCCATCATTTCTGCCATACTGTATTGCTCAGGTAACAGGTTCACATTTAAGAGGAGGAGACAACACAAGCATATAAAATGCAGGGGAACCTCGTAACAGATTATCATGTACCTCAGCACACAGATGGTACTAACTGAATAATTCTTGTATGAATGAATTATAGACAAACTGGAGTCAGCCATACAATCTAGTAGAAAGTATTTCTGATAGACTGTTAAGATGTGGAAAACCCATAAGCCAGGAACAATCCTGGCATGTTTGAAAAACAATAAAGAGGGCAGTAGGGATAGGATGTACTTAGCAAGGGGATAGTTCTGCTGGAAGAAGTTACAAATGCAGGCAGGAGTCAAATCACATAAGGCGTGGTAGAGATTTTTTAAGAATAAATCCAAAAAGAAAGCCTTAAAGATTTTTAAACTGAGGCATGACATGATTGTATTTATTTCTAGAGAACAATATGGATTCTCCATGTCAAATGAATTGGGGTTGAAGGTGTTGAGGACAAAGTGGAAGCAAGCACACCAGTCATGAAAATATTATAATGACACAAGTGAGAAATAAGGGTAGCTTAGACCAGATTAACGGTATAGATTTGGAGAAATATAGAAAGGTTTGGTTATTGTTTGGAGATTTTTCTATAGGATTTGATAATGAATTTGATGTGTGGAATAAAGAAAAACTGTCAGGCATGTAGCCTAAGTTTTTTATTGGATCATAATATCATTTACTAAATGACAAATACTAGGAGAGGGAAAAGTTAGAGATGTAGATAGATGGCTCTGTTTTGAATGTTCTGCATTTGAGATGTCTATTACATATTTAAGGAGAGATGTCAAGTAGGTAGTTAAATGTGTAAGTACTGTGGCTCAAAGGAGAGTTCAGGAATATTGATATAATTTTGAGCATTATTTGTGCATACTCAATGTTTAAAGCCAAAACAACAGTAGAATTACCTACTGTTAAGGAAAGAGCGAGAAGACGATGCAACAGATTTTTAGAACACTCCAACATTTAGAAGTGAAGAAATGGTGGAGAAGCCTATAAAGTAAAGTGAGATGGAGTGGAGGAACCAGAGAGATAAAAGAAAAACTAGGAGAGTTTTGTCACTGAAAACAAAAGAAGAGAGTTTAAATAAGACAGATATGTTCAATAGCACTTAATCTGGCTGAAATTTGATGAATATAAGGCCAGAGAACTGGACTGATGGGTCTGCAGACAAATGGAGTGGCTAGGTAGGAAACGAGTTAAAAAAGTGGAGACAGGTTGTGTAGTTAACTCATTCTATATATTTTTCTATGATGGGGAGAAGAGAAATGGGAGATGTGGTCTCAAGGGAGCAACTGCCTTTAAGATCAGAACTGCTGGATCATATTTGTATATTAATGGGAATGAGAAAAGAGAGGGAAATGTTGATGGTGATAAAAAAATAGGTAAATGAAAGAGCAAAGTCCTAGAAAAGGAAAGGAGGTTAGGATTCAGAGAACAAGCATAGGTTTTAGCCTTTAATGAGCGTAAGGTCATTCTTCTATGATTATAGGAGAGAAGAAAGAGTTATATATAATATAGAATATATATTATATATAATTGTAGATAGATGGTAAGAGAATGAAGAAGTTAGTGTTACTTACATCTGTTTTCTCAGTTAAATACAAAATTAGATTATGAATGAGAAATGAAGCAGGAGAGATAGGATAGAAAGGAGAAAGTATTAAATATTAGTGAGGGTGGGAAACCAATAGAGACCTGTAAAAAGATTGCTGGAGCATGTTGAGTGCTGTTTTGAGACTTTGAAATTAGAGTTTCCAGTCATGTAAGTTGGGTGACTTCCTCTAATAAATTTCAGCAGCTCTCAAGGTGGATAATTCTTCTCCATGGAGAATCAGCCCACCCAGGACTACACTGTGATAGAAGTAAGGCCAATGTGAGTCTGAGCTCAACTATTTGGTATTGTTTTTGGTGGTAGTGCATTGCTGGAGGGTTTTTCTAGGTCTGTTTCAAAGGATAGATATTATTAAATCAACAGTTGGTGTACCCCTGACTTCAGCTAGCTGGGAACATTAAGCAAGCAAAAGTCAGGGAAATGAATCCATGAGGTCAAATGCCAGAAGAGTAGCTGAGAATAGACCAACAATTAGAAAAATAACATAGGGAAACAAAAACAACTATCTGAAACATAATTGCCAAGGCTGAGAGATGAGACAGATTGTCTGCAGACCATTTCAGCAATGTAATTTCCAAAGGAATCCTGAACTGTGCCTGTGTATCCCTGCAGTGTTCAGTAGGGAATTTGTGTCTAAGGGGGCTGTCTATTCATCCAACTTCGTGAGACTGTCTTAAAAATTATATTTAACTCCACAGAAGAAAGTCTTGTTGTTTATAAAATAGAATATTCTATTATTCATATGATACTTTGGATTACACTTGACCCTTCAACAACTCCAGGGTTAGGGGCACCAAACCTCCCCGCAGTCGAAAATCCGATATAACTGACAGTTGGCCCTCTGTATCTGTAGTATTGCATCCATGGATTCAACCAACCTAGCATCATGTAGCACTGTAGTATTTATTAGTGAAAAAAATCCTCATATAACTGAGCCTGTGCAGTTCAAAAACATGTTGTTCAAAGTTCGACCGTACATATAAAAAGGCTAAAATATTTTTTAACACCACCATTTTTACTATATCACAAATCCAAAATACCCCTATTTTCCTTAAATTCTATTACTTTTCTCATTTAATAACAAAATATTCCTTCTAATATTAGTATATTTCATATATATTAAATACTAAATATTTTCCACCACTTTCATTCAAAGGCTTATAGATGTATAATCTACCTGGAATTTATAGTATGGTGTGAGGTAGAAATGTTCCTCTACATATAATTAATTTCCCAAGAATTTTTATTCAAATGCCCAAATTTGAATAAATGTGCCCACATTCTAAAAAATATAAACCAGGGCAAAAATACAGATGTAAGAAGGGAAAGTATAAAGAACAATGTGGGACTTCCTTGGTGGTCCAGTGGTTAAGACTTCGCCTTCCAATGTAGGAGGTGCGAGTTTGATCCCTGGTTGGGGAGCTAAGATCCCACATGCCTTATGGCCAAAAAACCAAAACATAAAACAGAAGCAATAGTGCAACAAATTCAGTGAAGACTTTAAAAAATAGTCCACATCAAAAAAAAAAAAATCTTTATAAAGAACAATGTATTATTTCATTTGTGAAGGAAAACTAATTTGACTTGTATAATGAGTAAATACCAGCAGTTAGGACGCTTTCAGAGGATTTTTTAAATTAAAAAAATTTCAAACTGACTTCTTCATTTTTATATTTTTTTAGGTCTTCAAATATGTATGCTAAAAATTGTAGCATGTCTTGAGGCAATGCTTGGCTAAAAAATTTCTAATTTTAATGTTATCTATATCAGCATAGTTCAGTGTTTAAAATATTTTTGGGTGTAGAATATGAAGATAAAATAATGTTCACCAGGAGTATAAATCTTAGAGATTATATTATCTCTATAATTATATTAAAATTAAATATTTAAATAATATTATCTTTGCATTCCCAAGACTGTTCTCTTAGGTGGTTCAGTAGCTCTATCAGAGTGAGTGAAGTGAGAAGTGATTTTTTTAAAGAAAAAAATATAATGAGAAATATTGAGATGAGATTCAACTGCTGACATGAAAAATGGAATAATGCAGGAGGACAAAAAAGTATGAGCCTGGCTCTTTTCAGACTTCTGGCTCTTCTCAGTCTAGAGACTGAACTATCATGATCTCGATGGACATTTTTAAATATCAAAAAGGGATGAATACAGAAGAATGGATAAAGAAGATGTGGTACATATATATGCAATGGAATATTACTCAGCCATAAAAAGAAACAAAATTGTGCAATCTGCAAGAGATGTGGATGGACCTAGAGACTGTCATACAGAGTAAAGTAAGTCAGAAAGAGAAAAACAAATATCATATAATATCACTTATATGTGGAATCTAGAAAAATGATACAGATGAACTTATTTGCAAAGCAGAAATAGAGACACAGACGTAGAGAACAGACATATGGATACCAGGAGTGGAAAGGGGGGAGGGATGAATTGGGAGATTGGGATTGACCTATGTTATACACTACTATGTATAAAATAGATAACTAATGAGAACCTACTGTATAGCACACGGAACTCTACTCAATGCTCTGTGATAACCTAAATGGGAAGGAAATCTAAAAAAAAAGGGGATATATGTATACATATAGCTGACTCACTTTGCTGTACAGCAGAAACTAACAACGTTGTAAAGCAACTGTACACCAATAAAAATTAATTAAAAAAAGGATGAATAATGTGACAAGAGGAATTTGATATAAAATGATAGATATTAAAGATAGAGAATGAAACAGAACAAATATTAAAAATTATAATCCATGAAAAATTCCATTTAAAAAATTTGAAACTAAATATTGAAAGATACATTATGTATTTTGGAAAATAGACCCAAAATAGCCAAGATAGTAGTGTTCTATAAATCTATTGTATTGCAAGAAAAAGAAAATAAACTCTTGGGCACCTAAGCAAAAAGACCAAGTCACATATAATGGCAAGAAAATATGACTTTCAGCTGCACCTTATACCAAAAGATAAAAGAACAATATATTTAAGAAATTCACAAAAAGATAAAAATGTTAGCCAAGAATTTTATATCCAGACAAACATAGCCTCAAAAATAAAGATTGTTGGCTAACAGGAAGAAGCAAGAACTCAGAGTAGTTCTATGAGCCCTTCTTAAGGAACTTACTAGAGAACATGACTCAAACAACCAACGTGATTAGTGATAAGTACTGCCATTAAGCAAAAATTTATATTTACCTGACAATGTAAGATTAAATGTTATAAGGGAGGCAGTATAGAATTTAAGGACTATACACCATAACAATGTAGATATAGTATATTAAAATAGGCTTGGCCAATTGCCATATATATATAGATAGATAGATATAGATAGATATAGCTTGCGTATAAATTGCTATTTTACTTCCAAGCTGTTGATCCTACACCTCAGCCGTGTTGCGACCAGGGGGTGGTAGTGTGCTGCCATCTCTGGATTGTAAAGACCACCTGAGTGTCCCTGAGTTTCAAAATGGTGATGTGAAACTCTCCCACAAGATAAGACTTACAGTCTTTTCTTTAAATATAAAAAGATATTTTCTTAAACAAACATAAAATGGATAATTCTTTAGGACATTTTAAATTACATTTCTATCATCCATTTTCTCTCTCTCTTTCTCTTCTTTTTTAATCTTTATTGGAGTGTAATTGCTTCACAATACTGTGTTAGTTTCTGTTGTAGAACAAAGTGAATCAGCCATATGCATACATATATCCCCATATCCCCTCCCTCTTGAGCCTCCCTATCCCACCTCTCTAGGTCATCGCAAAGCACGGAGCTGATCTACCTGTGCTATGCAGCTTCTTCCCACTAGCTAACTATTTTACATTCGGTAGTATGCATCAGTGCCATTTTTTTTTTTTTTACATTCCATTTATATGTGCTAGCATATGGTATTTGTTTTTCTCTTTCTGACTTACTTCACTCTGTATGACAGACTCTGGGTCCATCCACCTCACTACAAATAACTCAATTTCGTTTCTTTTTATGGCTGAGTAATATTCCATTTTATATATGTGCCACATCTTCTTTATCCATTCATCTGTCGATGGACACTTAGGTTGCTTCCATGTCCTGGCTATTGTAAATAGTGCTGCAATGAACACTGTGGTACATGGCTCTTTTTGAATTATGGTTTTCGCAGGGTACATGCCCAGTAGTGGGATTGCTGGGTCATATGGTAATTCTATTTTTAGTTTTTTAAGGAACCTCCATACTGTTCTCCATAGTGGCTGTATCAATTTACATTCCCACCAACTGTGCAGTAGAGTTCCCTTTTCTCCACACCCTCTCCAGCATTTATTGTTTGTAGATTTTTTGACGATGGCCATTCTGACCATTGTGAGGTGATACCTCATTGTAGTTTTGATTTGCATTTCTCTAATGATTAGTGATGTTGAGCATCTTTTCATGTGTTTGTTGGCAATCTGTATATCTTCTTTGGAGAAATGTCTGTTTAGGTCTTCTGCCTATTTTTGGATTGGGTTGTTTGTTTTTTTTATTTTGAGCTGCATGAGCTGCTTGTAAATTTTGGAGATTAATCCTTTGTCAGTTGCTTCATTTGCAAATATTTTCTCCCATTCTGAAGGTTGTCTTTTCATCTTGTTTATGGTTTCCTTTGCTGTGCAAAAGCTTTTAAGTTTCATTAGGTCCCATTTGTTTATTTTTGCTTTTATTGCCATTTCTCTAGGAGGTGGGTCAAGAAGGATCTTGCTGTGATTTATGTCATAGAGTGTTCTGCCTATGTTTTCCTCTAAGAGTTTTATAGTGTCTGGGCTTACATTTAGGTCTTTAATCCATTTTGAATTTATTTTTGTGTATGGTGTTTAGAAGTGTTCTAATTTCAATCTTTTACATGTAGCTGTCCAGTTTTTCCAGCACCATTTATTGAAGAGGCTGTCTTTTCTCCATTGTATATTGTTGCTTCCTTTATCAAAGATAAGGTGACCATATGTGTGTGGGTTTATCTCTGGGCTTTCTGTCCTGTTCCATTGACCTATATTTCTGTTTTTGTGCCAGTACCATACTGACTTGATTACTGTAGCTTTGTAGTATAGTCTGAAGTCCAGGAGCCCGATTCCTCCAGCTCTGTTTTTCTTTCTCAAGATTGCTTTGGGGGCTTCCCTGGTGGCACAATGGTTGAGAATCTGCCTGCCAATGCAGGGAACACGGGTTTGAGCCCTGGTCTGGGAAGATCCCATGTGCCGCGGAGCAACTAGGCCCGTGAGCCACAATTACTGAGCCTGTGCGTCTGGAGCTTGTGCTCCGCAACAAGAGAGGCCACGATAATGAGAGGCCTGCGCACTGCGATGAAGAGTGGCCCCCGCTCGCTGCAACTAGAGAAAGCCCTCACATAGAAACGAAGACCCAACACAGCCAAAAATAATAATAAATTAATTAATAGAATAAATTGTAAATACAGTAGTTGTTTAAAAAAATAAAGATTGACTAACAAATTAGGTTAATTAAAAAAAAAAAAAAAGATTGCTTTGGCTATTTAGGGTCTTTTTTGTTTCCATACAAATTATGAAATATTTTGATCTAGTTCTGTGAAAAATGCCGTTGGTAGTTTGATAGGGATTGCATTGAATCTGCTTTGGGTAGTATAGTCATTTTCACAATGTTGATTCCTCCAATCCAAGAACATGGTATATCTCTCCATCTGTTTGTATTATCTTTAATTTTTTTTATCAGTGTCTTATAGTTTTCTGCATACAGGTCTTTGTCTCCTTAAGTAGGTTTATACCTAGGTATTTTATTCTTTTTGTTGCAGTGGTAAATGGGAGTGTTTCCTTTTTTTTAAACGATAAATCATTATTTATTTATTTATTTATTTATTTTTGGCTGTGTTGGGTCTTCATTTCTGTGCGAGGGCTTTCTCTAGTTGCAGCGAGCGGGGGCCACTCTTCATCGCGGTGCATGGGCCTCTCACTATCACGGCCTCTCTTGTTGCGGAGCAGAGGCTTCAGACGCGCAGGCTCAGTGGTTCTGGCTCACGGGCCTAGTTGCTCCACGGCATGTGGGATCTTCCCAGACCAGGACTCGAACCTGTGTCCCCTACATTGGCAGGCAGATTCTCAACCACTGCGCCACTGGGGAAGCCCGGGAGTGTTTCCTTAATTTCTCTTTCAGATTTTTCATCATTAGTGTATAGGAATGCAAGAGATTTCTGTGCATTATTTTTGTATCCTGCTACTTTACCAGATTCATTGATTAGCTCTAGTAGTTTTCTGGTAGCATCTTTAGGATTCTCTATGTATACTATCATGTCATCTGCAAACAGTGACAGCTTTAATTCTTCTTTTCCGATTTGGATTCCTTTTATTTCTTTTTCTTCTCTGATTGCTGTGGCTAAAACTTCCAAAACTATGTTGAATAATAGTGGTGAGAGTGGGCAACCTTCTCTTGTTCCTGATCTTAGAGGAAATGGTTTCAGTATTTCACCATTGAGAATGATGTTAGCTGTGGGTTTGTCATATATGGCCTTTATTATGTTGAGGTAAGTTCCCTCTATGCCTACTTTGTGGAGGGTTTTTATCATAAATGGAATGGGTGTTGAATGTTTTCAAAAGCTTTTTCTGCATCTATTGAGATTATCATATGGTTTCTATCCTTCAGTTTGTTAATATGGTGTATCACATTGATTGATTTGCGTATATTGAAGAATCCTTGCATTCCTGGAATAAACCCCACTTGATCATGGTGTATGATCCTTTTAATGTGCTGTTGGATTCTGTTTGCTAGTATTTTGTTGAGGATTTTTGCATCTATGTTCATCACTGATATTGGTCTATAGTTTTCTTTCTTTTTTTAAAGTCTTTATTGAATTTGTTACAATATTGCTTCTGTTTTATGTTTTGATTTTTTGGCCATGAGGTATGTGGATCTTAGCTCCCTGACCAGGGATTGAACCTGCACCCCTGCATTGGAAGGCAAAGTCTTAACCACTGGACTGCCAGGGAAGTCCCTGTAGTTTTCTTTTTTTTGACATCTTTGTCTGGTTTTGGTATCAGGGTGATGCTGGCCTCGTAGAATGAGTTTGGGAGTGTTACTCCCTCTGCTATATTTTGGAAGAGTTTCAGAAGGATAGGTGTTAGCTCCCTAAATGTTTGATAGAATTCACCTTTGAAGCCATCTGGTCCTGGGCTTTTGTTTGTTGGAAGATTTTTAATCACAGTTTCAATTTCAGTGCTTGTGATTGGTCTGTTTATGTTTTCTATTTCTTCCTGGTTCAGTCTCAGAAGGTTGTGGTTTTCTAATAATTTGTCCATTTCTTTCAGGTTGTCCATTTTATTGGCATATAGTTGCTTGTAGTAATCTCTGATGATCCTGTATTTCCACAGTGTCAGTTGTTACTTCTTCTTTTTCATTTCTAATTCTGTTGATTTGAGTCTTCTCCCTTTTTTTCTTGATGAGTCTGGCTAGTGGTTTTTCGATTTTGTTTACCTTCTCAAAAAACCAGTTTTTAGTTTTATTGATCTTTGCTATTGTTTCCTTCATTTCTTTTTCATTTATTTCTGATCTGATCTTTATGGTTTCTTTCCTTCTGCTAACTTTGGGGGTTTTTTTGTTTTTCTTTCTCTAATTGCTTTAGGTGTAAGGTTAGGTTGTTTATTTGAGATTTTTCTTGTTTCTTTAGGTACGCTTGTATTGCTATAAACTTCCCTCTTAGAATTGCTTTTGCTGTATCCCATAGGTTTTGGGTCGTCGTGTTTTCATTGTCAATTGTTTCTAGGTATTTTTGATTTCTTCAGTGATCTCTTGGTTATTTAGTTGCATACTGTTTAGCCTCCATGTGTTTGTAATTTTACAGATTTTTTCCTGTAATATCTAGTCTCATAGAGTTGTGGTCAGAAAAGACAGTTGATACGATTTCAGTTTTATTAAATGTACCAAGGCTTGATCTGTGACCCCAGATATGATCTATCCTGGAGAATGTTCCATGAGCACTTGAGAAGAAAGTGTATTCTGTTGTTTTTGGATGGAATGTCCTATAAATATCAACTATGTCCATCTTATTTAATGTGTCATTTAAAGCTTGTGTTTCCTTATTTATTTTCATTTTGGATGATCTGTCCTTTGGTGAAAGTGGGGTGTTAAAGTCCCCTCCTATTATAGTGTTACTGTCGATTTCCCCTTTTATGGCTGTTAGCATTTGCCTTATGTATTGAGGTGCTCCTATGTTGGGTGCATAAATATTTACCATTGTTATATCTTCTTCTTGGATTGTTCCCTTGACCATTATGTAGTGTCCTTCTTTGTCTCTTGTAATAGTCTTTATTTTAAAGTCCACTTTGTCTGATATGAGAATTGCTCCTCCAGCTTTCTTTTGATTTCCATTTGCAGGGAATATCTTTTTCCATCCCCTCACTTTCAGTCTGTATGTGTCCCTATGTCTGAAGTGGGTCTCTTGTAGAAAGCATATTTATGGGTCTTTTTTTTGTATCCATTCAGCCAGCCTATGTCTTTTGGTTGGAGCATTTAATCCATTTACATTTAAGGTAATTATAGATATGTATGTTCCTATTACCATTTTCTTAATGTTTTGGGTTTGTTTTTGTAGGTCTTTTCCTTGTCTTGTGTTTCCTGCCTAGAGAAGTTCCTTTAGCATTTGTTGTAAAGCTGGTGTGGTGGTGCTGAATTCTCTCAGCTTTTGTTTGTCTGTAAAGGTTAATTTCTGTGTCGAATCTGAATGAGATTCTTGCTGGCTAGAGTAATCTTGGTTGTAGGTTTTTCTCTTTCATCTCTTTAAATATGTCCTGCCACTCCCTTCTGGCTTGCAGAGTTTCTGCTGAAACATCAGCTCTTAAACTTATGGGGATTCCCTTGTATGTTATTTGTTGCTTTTCCCTTGCTGCTTTTAATAGTTTTTATTTGTATTCATTTTTTGATAGCTTGATTAACATGTGTCTTGGCATGGTTCTCCTTGGGTTTATCCTGTATGGGACTCTCTGTGCTCCTGGACTTGATTGACTGTTTCCTTTCCCATGTTAGGGAAGTTTTGAACTGTAATCTCTTCAAATATTTCTCAGACTCTTTTTTTTCTCTTCTTCTTCTGGGACCCCTATAATTTGAATATTGGTGCGTTTAATGTTGTCCCAGAGGTCTCTGAGACTGTCCTTAATTCCTTTCATTCTTTTTTCTTTATTCTGCTCTGTGGTAGTCATTTCCACTATTTTATCTTCCAGGTTACTTATCTGTTCTTCTGCCTTAGTTATTCTGCTATTAATTCCTTCTAGAGAATTTTTAATTTCATTTATTTTGTTGTTCATCATTGTTTGTTTGCTCTTTAGTTCTTCTAGGCCCGTATTAAACGTTTCTTGTATTTTCTCCATTCTATTTCCAAGTTTTGGATCACCTTTACTATCATTACTCTGAATTCTTTTTCAGGGAGACTGCCTATTTCCTCTTCATTTGTTTGGTCTGGTGGGTTTTTACCTTGCTGCTTCATCTGCTGTGTGTTTCTCTGTCTTCTCATTTTGCTTAACTTACTGTGTTTGGGGTCTCCTTTTCTCAGGCTGCAGGTTCATAGTTCCCATTGTTTTTGGTGTCTGCTGCCAGTAGGTGAGGTTGGTTCAGTGGCTTGTATTGTCTTCCTGGTGCAGCAGACTCATGCCTGTGTTCTGGTGAGTGGGGCTGGATCTTGTCTTTCTGGTGGCCAGGGCTGCGTCCGGTGGTGTGTTCTGGGGTGTCTGTGAACTTAGTATGATTTTAGGCAGTCTCTCTGCTAATGGGTGAGGTTGTGTTCCTGTCTTGCTAGTTGTTTGGCATGGGGCATCCAGCACTGGAACTTGCTGGCCGTTGGGTGAGCTGGGTCTTAGCATTGAGATATAGGTCTCTGGGAGAGGTCTTACTGATTGATATTACATGGGGCTGGGAGGTCTCTGGTGGTCCAATGTCCTGAACTCGGCTCTCCCACCTCAGAGGCTCAGGCCTGACACCAGGCCAGAGCAGCAAGACCCTGTCAACCACATGGCACGTTAAAAACAAACAAACAAACATAAAAAACTGCCTCCCATGAACCCCTTCTCAGAAAGTTACTGGAGGATACACTCTACCAAAATGAGGAAATAAGTGAAGAAAGAAGATGACATGAGATCCGACAGGGGACCTGGTACAAGTGAGAGGCCAAGGGTCTCTTAGGACACAGTGAAGAGTGATTGAGTGTGGTCTCTGTGCAGCAGGCAGAGAGGTCAGCAGGCCAGCTTGGAGTTGGTCAGAAACTTCATAACCAACTTCTTCTGGAAGACATTGATCAACTGCATGAGATCAAACGAGATATCAGCAGTGGAAATCAGGGAATGGAAATCCTCCCAGAGCCAAGATTCTATGGAAAGATGGAGTTCTAAGCATCTTCATCTCCTCCTGCGTGAAGTCTGCCATCCATGCCTTTTGGTCTTGGAGAGTCTCCTAGGGGAGGGGGGTGCTGCTACAGCTCACCCTGGGGACATAGACACTGGCAACGGCCATTCCTAGGACTATTTATTTATTTATATTGTATTTTTGGCTGCGTTGGGTCTTCGTTGCTGCGCACGGGCTTTCTCTTGCTGTGGTGAGCTGGGGCTACTCTTCGTTGTGGTACGTGGGCTTCTCATTGCGGTGGCTTCTCTTTCTGCGGAGCACGGGCTCTAGGTGCACAGGCTTCAGAAGTTGTGGCACATGTGCTCAGTAGTTGTGGCTCACGGTCTCTAGAGCACAGGCTCAGTAGTTGTGGCGCACAGGTTTTGTTGCTCCACGGCATGTAGGATCTTCCCAGAGCAGGGCTCGAACTCATGTCCCCCTGCAACAGCAGGTGGATTCTTAACCACTGCGCCACCAAGGATGTCCCCATTTACTTCTTAAATTATGAGGATTGTCCTAAAATTCCTGAGTCACTCCTCCACATTCCTCATTATATTATTGTAAATGGACTCAACAAAAATCTTGCTCATTCTGGATTTCATAAAGAGAGACTATGGGTTCAAACACCAGACCGATACATATTTAATCAGTGAACAGGTAAAAGGCCATTTGGTCCTTATTGGATAAGTAATCATCTTGGGTTGAGATACAGAAAAACATGGACTTAATTACAGTGCTAAGAATAAGATTGTAAAAGCTCAAAACCTGCATTTTGTTTCTAGGTATTAGTATTTCTCAAGAAAAAAGAAGTTTGTTTTAAAAGCAGAATTTTTTTCTGACAATAAGTATAGGAGTAGTGAGAGAAATAAGGAGTATCGTGGAAGATATGTTCAAGGACTTGCTTAGGATAAATATTTCTATCTGGTTGGCCAGCCTAGACATAAATAAAAGAGAAAAGGAGATATGCATGTCCCTAAGTACCATTAAAGATGGAGCTAGGAAAAAGGCATGTATCATGGTGAGTGAACAGACCACTGTTTGTGGGAAGACATCAGAGTCTAAGCTTGCATGACTCCAGAGGCAGTCCAAATAAAAGAAGCTAATGAAGACAACCTTTAAAGTACCAGAGAGGTCCTGGGAAAACTCCCTTGGAAAAGTAGGATAGATAACTAGTTTCATAAAATCGGGACATATTTTAGAAATAAAGTCTTCAACAATAGACATAGAATATTTTTACTTCATTTACTAAGTTTCAAATCAACAGAGCTATTGCACAAAGTGAGGTAAGGGGGTAGTCTACGGTGTTACAGTGTCAGGTTTCTAAAAGAAGGTACAAGGAGGATATAGAAGTAATTATGGGAAGTCCTGGAAGGCACTTCCACATTTTGAACAGGCTTGATTAAATGTTGGTCTGATGGGAGCTGTTTCTGAATGGATACTACATGAGGAGGTGAGGGTGTCATCATTTGTTCAATTGATGGGTGCTTTTTGTTGGGACAGAATTTATTGAATTCATATATATTGCTATGGAAAACACCCAACACTAAACCTGGGAGAACATTTTAGGGAAACTAATGTCAGATACTAAAAGCAAGAAAGCAAAAAACAAAAAAAGGCAAATGCAGCAGAATAGTAGCCCTACCTGATAATGAGGTAATGATGATAGAAACGGAACAGTTAGGGAAGCAGTTTATGAAAAGAGTAGTGAAAAGCAGAAGAAAGAAACAAGATTGGCATATCGATTGCTATAGGGAAAAATTGTGATAGAAAAGGATACTTCTCCTGTCACTGAAGTAGCATTAGTTCCTGAAGGATTGAAAAGTTAAAAGCCAAGGCAGCTAGTTCCAGATTACCTTAGGATATTGCAGTCTCTATAGATTCCAATCTTTTCACACCTCCTCCAAAATACCATAAAGATTAACAGAGAAGTTAACTTAAAACACCAATAATTTACACTTACAGCATAACCAGGGAACAGAGAATAAGTACCAGTTTATGAGTAAAAGGGGAAATAAGCAACTGAGACTAGAGTTGATCTAGAGCCCACACTTGTATTTCAGTCTGGAGGGAGCTGCACAGAAGTGTGGGATAGTGGGCAGTAGTGCTGAAATCTAGGAAACATTATCAAGGGTTCACGTCCATAAATAGAAAACCCCATCCTCAGTGGAAAACTACAGACAGCAGTTCTTAGGCTTGTAAGATCACAGCTAAGGCAACAGGAACAAAGAGAAGGGGCTTAGAAAGGCAGCTTCAGGGAAGTGTCTTGGAAGAGAGTTTTTTAAGGATAGGGATGACTTGCAGCTTCTCTGGGTAACTCTAAGCTTGTCTCCAGGGTTGTTTGGAAGTCTAGTATTAACCTTTGGCCCAGGAGAGAATGAAGTAGACTAGCTATTGAGTTCTAATGTGGTGTGTAAAGTCTGAAATCATCCTGGAGACATGCTGTGCTAGCTTGTTATCTACACTGGTTAGTGAAAATGTATGGATTGATAGATACACCTGGTTTAATGAGTTATAAAGCCTAGTTTTAGCTATATGACCAGCAGGTATAAAAGACTCCTTAGTAAAACTGTGTCTTGGCTCCAATGAATCCACAGTATCTTCTATGTATAAACCAAAGATGAAGCATGTCCTGTGTGACTGAGATAGGACCCCAGAAGGCTGCACCTTGTACATCTGGGGCCTCTCCATGAATGCCTGCATGTTCTCTCTCCTGCTGAATGTGTCCTTCACCTGTATAAAAGCTTTATATGACTGTACCTTGTGGAGTTCCATGAGGTGTTTCAATTATCTGATATTGTGTTGTTTTTGCAGCAGTGATTTCATTTAGAGTCAGCAGCTGATTTTAAAGAGAGGAAAAGAAGCAGCTGGCGATGAGCATCCTAATGTAGCAAAATAGAATATGAAAATACAAGCAAACTACCCCCATCATCAAATAATGACTTAATACATTAAAACTGCCACTCCCTATTGAAATAAAAGCAGAACCTTTGATATGAGAACTTGAAAAGGCCACCTGCCACCCACAAAAAGGAATATCTTCCCAGTCACTACTCCAGGAAAATAAAACAGGGAAAAAGAAGAATAAAGTCATGGCATCCATTCTATAAAAAATAAAAACTAAAGTAAGAATCAAAACAGTTTCATAGACGAAAGCACTTTAAACAAGAACAAAACTTTTCTATAAGTAGGATTCCTGCCAGAATTTAAAATATCAAAATAAGAAATTATAGATGTGAAAGAAGATTAAAGAACATTGATTGGGAGTCAAATAACCTTTGAGTACGAGAAGGTTGAGTGTTGTATTAGGCAGGATTCTCTAGAGAAACTGAACCAATAGTATATATATAGGCAGAGATTCATTATAAAGAATTGGCTCACATAATTACAGAGACTGAGACGTCTCATGACCTGCCCATGGCAAGCTTGAGACCCAGGAAAGCCTGTGGTATGATTCAGTCTGAGTCCAAAGGCCTGAGAAACAGGAGAGAAGATGATGTAGATTCCAGTCCATGTCCTGAGAACCAGGGGCACCAAGGCAGGAGAAGATGGATGTCCCAGCTCAGTAATGAGGCAGAAAGAGACAAATTCTCCCTTCCTCCACCTTTTGTTCTACTCAGGCCCTTGATGGATTGGGTGATGCCCACCCACACTGGGGATGCAAACTAACTTACTGAGTCCAGCAATTCAAATGCTAATTTCATCCAGAAACACCCTCACAGACACACCCAGAAATAATGGTTAGACAAATATCTGTGATCCAGTCAAGTTGACATGTAAAATTATTCATCACAAATATATTTAAGAGTAAGAATATAAACTTTAAGAAAGAAAATATGATTGCCAAAATTAGATGGAGGAGGAGAAGGAAAGAAAAAGAAAGAAGAGCTACCAAGTGAATATTCTATTTGTTCATAAGGAAAATGGAGAATGAGATATTCACATAAAGGTAGACATTGGAAAAACAAAATACAAGTTTTTCTAATACTGAAAGAAACATAAAAAAGAATAGATGACATAGTGAATGTCTAATTACTAAATGTGTATAGACTTAACTCATCTACTAAAAGAAAAAAATTTCAGATAGACTGACAAAGCAAAATGCAATTTTATATTGTATACAAGAGGACCACCTTAGAAAATGTTTCACAGAGGCTAAAAGTCAAAGTATGGAAAAAGAATAAGAGCAAAAACCAAAAAGAAAACAGGGATAACAACTTGGTATCAAAGTATAATTCAGGCAAAAGATATATGTTACAATGTTATATCTTCACAGTAAAGATAAAAGAGTTATAAATCTCTAAACACCATATAATATACCAACAACTTTCATAAAACAAAATCTACAGAAGATGCATTAGACACACACTAATAATAAGAGACTTTAATACAATAAAAATGTCTTAGTCTAAGGTAAGTCAAGGGCAAAAGTATTATGTGAGGATCTAGACTGATCATATTTATGTCTATATATTTATTGAGACATATATCCCAATATTAAAGAATATAATGTCTTGGTAGTTGTACATGAAACAATCTTAAAGGTTAAAAATAATTTAGGCCATAAAAAATACTTCAACAAATATACAAAAAGTTGAAAAACAAACAATATTCCCTGACCACAATGTATTGAATCATAACAACAAAATTAAAATCAAATTAGAAGTTTTTACCTGGATTAAATGGCCTTAATAAAATAACTAATGGAAAAGTACAAATTAAAATAGAAGGATATAACAATATTAAAAGTAATATATACCAGAATTTATGGAATATAGTTAAAATAGTACTCAGAGGAAAATTCATATCCAAAAAAACTCGTATTACTAATATTGAAAGAATGAAAAAAATAAGTATCTAACCAAAATGTCAGGTGGGGGGAAAAGAGAAACCAAAAAAAAAGCAGAAGAAAGGAATTCACAAAGGTGAAAGCAGGAAATAACGAGTTTAAAAAAGTAATAAATAAATTATCTAATTCTTTAAAAAACAATCAAAGGGACATTTCACCACACAACCACATTAGGAAAAATAAGAGAACAAAGCGCATAAATACGTAAAATAACGAAGCAGAGATGATAAAGGTAAAATAACCATCAAATCAATTACTTTTTCTAGTTCTGAGAGAATTGTAGATCTCCCCATCAATAAATTTTTAAATCTACATGAAATGGATAATTTTCTAGGAAAAAAAATTTACTTAAACTGACCTCACTAGTGATAGAGAAAACCAATTTTCCTAAAAAAGATAAAGCTAGAAAAAGTCTGTTTGCACAAGAAACAATAGATTATGATGGACTTATAGTGGAATATTCCAAACCTTTAAAGACCAGATAATCCCAATACTATTGAAAATTGTTCCAGACCAGAAAAAAAGGAAAACCTTTAAAATATTTTTAAAGCAAATACCGAAATCTGATAAAAATTGCACAAAAAAATAAAAAATCATTCTCACCTGTGAACAGTGATGTGAAAAACATCCTAAATAAATATTCAAAACATAACAGTACATAACATTAAAGTAGGAGTGTAAGCACCCTTCAGTACTGTATTGTTTATTAATGTAATTACTCGTATTAGTAGATCTAAGGGCAAACGTCTTGAAAGTATCTCCAGAGACGCTGAAGATGCATTTGACATATGAAAATGATTTTCTATTCTTGATGAGAAACCATCACTAAATTAGGCATTGGTACACATACCCTGAACATGATAAAATAACTCTCAACCTGCAGATCAACATCTTAAATAACAGTAAAACACTGGAGGCCGTTTAAGCAGAAACAAAACATAAACACCTGCTATTGTCATTATTATTAAAAATTGGATTTATAATATTAGCTTATCAGTTGCTGAAATCAGAGAAAGCTAGTAGAGGCATAGGAATATGAAAAGAGAACTAAAACTGTTTGCAGATGGTGTGATCATGCCTGTAAAAACCCAAGAAAACCAAAAGAAATATTATGAAAACAATAAAACTATTTAGTAAGGTAGCATGTAAAACTGACATACCAAAATAATTACATTCTTATATGTGAATGATAGAAAAATCAGAAGATATAACAGGAGAGAAAAACCTATTCAAAACAGATTTTTCAGAAATATTTATGATGAAAGGTAACAAAATATAAATATCTAAATGGGGATAACTTGAAACATTTCTGAAAAACACAAAAGTAGGCTTGAACAAGCTGAAAGACAGACCATGTTTTGGGGGAAGAACACTCAACATCATGTGTTCAAGTCTCCCTTAGTTGATATGTAAATTTAACATGATCTTAATAAAAGTGCCACCAGTTTCAGTATAGCAAATACCATTTTTATTTACCCCTCTTATAGCCAAACTTAATTTCCCCCTTTCTCTTATACACTAATACATTTGATCATGTTCTAAAATTTTAATTCCAAAATATATCTCAATTCCATCACTGCTTTCCTTCTCTAATGCCAGCATACAAATCTAAATCATCATATTGTGTTTGGACTTTTGTGGTATCCTCCTAAGTGGCTCTCCTGTGTCTTCCCTTGCTTCCCCCAATCCCTTCTCCACAAAGCAGCAAGAGTAATTTTTTCAGAAATATAAATCACATTTTGTTCCACTTCATGCCTTCAAAGGGCTTGTCATTGCAGTTATAACCACATATCTGACCTTTCCCTAGCTCTTCATCTTCATCTCATAATGTCTCCCTTTTAAAAATATGTTGTTCCTTGTCTACGACAAGCCCTCACACATTTCGTGGTTCATTTTACTTCCCTGTCTCTGCTGAAACTCCTCTTCCCTTGGCTATTGCATAGCTGCTCTCTTCCCCTCAAAGATGCTCTTCTGACTATCCCATCTCAGACTTTCCCCCTCCACTTATATGTCTATCCCACTATCCCACTTATTTTTCTCATAGCACTTAAACAAGAACCTGGATTTATCTGTTCATTCACTGTTTATTTTAGTATATACATAAATTACTAAATACATAATACATACTATATACATAAATACATAAATTAGATCCTTAAGGATTATACATGATCCTTAATGGCTAGGAATATTTGTCTTGTTCATACTTCTTTCTTCAGTTTTAAAACAATGTCTAGTCCATAGTAGATACTAAACACTTATTGAAATGAAATTTCTTTCTTGTCTTCAGCTAGTTCTTAGACTTGTGGAAAACCTAAACTTGCACTGAAGAGTTACTGAACTCAGGTTTTCTGAGGCTATTTGGTGCAAATATCAGGAATGTTGCATTCAAGGGAGAAAACTCCAATTACTTCAGGATGATGTGTACGTGTCATTCTCTGGCTCATGATTCCTGTATATAGATATTGTTGGTCGTAAGATAGAAAAAAGAAAACACAATATAAATACCACCACCACATAACTAAACAAGTCAATTTTTTATGTGTCTAGTGACATCAGTACACAAAGAAGCACGATATTGTGAAAAAGGTCTTGAAGAGAAAGATTGTGTAAGGGAAAGTGTAGTTATTGGCTAAAATAAAAGGATAATTTGTGGATCTTAATTAAAAATGACAATCCCCACATCCCTCTGAAATGTTTTTAATAAGAACTAAATATAAGTAGTAAATAAAATAGAACATCCTTACATTCAAAGGAAATCCCTGTTTTTCTGAAGCATCAGGAAAATCTGATTTAAATTGGCATGATCAATAAGGAACTCTCTCTACTCACATATGTGCATATGCAGATCTAAGAAATGGCTGAATCACAGCTTCTGAGTCTGCCAACCTCATTGTCACACTGCTGAGTTCAGAGCCTCAAATGTGTACACAATATGTAGAGGACAAGGAAGGAAGATGTTACTTCTTCCGATCATTCTCATTTAGCAGAAAGAAAATTCTTTCTCGGAAGCCTCTCTTGAGTATTTTCTTACATCTCCTAGATCCAAACTTGGCTCACATGTCCTCAAAGAATGCCATGTATTCTTTCACTTAGCCTAATTTCCCTAGCCAGTCATTGGTCATAGATATAAGGGTGATTGGTGCTTACCCTTAAACTAATGAAGCTCCCTCTGAGAGCCCAGGTTAGAGGCAGTTTCACCTGATATACAAAAACTGCATGGATGAGGCACGAGATTAAGCATTTGGGGGAGAAAAATGATGCTGACTTGGGAACCAACATTTTTCTGTGAAGTCTGTATTAATAAAATCCAACTTCTGATTTTCAGCATCGTAATCTCTTTCCACACATCCCACTGCTCTTCCACTTAGGTTCGTGTTTGTTTGATATTTCATAACTATCTCATCCATTCCAGTGAGCCTTCCTGTTAAAATATTCCCAAATGTTCTGTGAAAATTCATGCAAGACTAACTCGTAACAAAGTCATAGAAATGAAAGCTTTGAAACTCAGTAACCTATTGCGTTTTCATAGGCATGGATAATCAGAAACTATTTGAGGAGTAAGCATTCAGTCACAAGGGCTGAAAGAATGACTATAAAGCAGGGATGGCAACTGTCCAGAGATTATTCCAGCCCCAATTGTTTCCTGAGTATTTTGCCATATCTGTTTGCAAAGCACTAATTGACATTGTTTAGAGGAGATGAATCATTTGCCTTCCTCTTGGCAGCTTTAAAATGACAAAACAAATTTCCTGCAAGATCTTGTTTTTCTCTAAGTTTATTTCTTGCTGAAACTAAATGTCCATTCATATTTTTTTTAGTCATGATAGGTCTTAAAACAATGCCCGAACAATGACTTCTGAAATATTATCTGTAAAACACAACCGAGTTTTTCTAAATACTTGAAGTTATTCATGACATTTATCTCCAGATGATAATTTATCTTCAGTTTCCTAGCGTGTCATAGTATCTTTTAAAGCCATAATGCTGAGTTCTTCTATATAAATAATTGACCTTGATTGGAAACTAGCCAATTGAATATAGCAAGATTTGGTGTTTTTCAAGCTTTAAAATACCCACTGTATTAAAACTAAAAACAAACAAACGAACAACAAACCGTGATTTAGGATAATATTAAACACTTCCTGGGCAGCGATTATCTGATTATCTGTTAGGCATAATATAAAGAAGTCACAGAATATAAATATAGGCGGTTATTCATTTATATCCTTATATCACAACATATTGGATAAAATGCGTTGTGTCTCAATGAAATGATTCAGTAAAGTTTGCTTTGTTTCTGTCTTTGTTGGTAGGAAAGTGGTTTTACATTGAGGTAGTTCCTATGTATGGGACTTACCCTATAAAACACAGCATCAGTAAGGAGGTAACTCTGAATGATTTTTTTTTTGAGTGGTGCTTGATTTTTTTTAAAGTGAACTTGTATAATTTTTGCAACTAAAATAAAATTGAAATGTGAAAAAAGTCCATAAGTTGATAATAAATATGAGGAGTAATGAATAAATTCTATGAAGATATGGAAAAATAATTACTAATATCTTTGGTTGCTAAGGGCAAGAGGTAATATTTGAGTTGGATTTTGCAGGATGAATAAGAATTTACCAAGTATAAAGGAGAAATTTGGGGTTGGGGAGGATTATGCTCATGTTGGTTATTAATATAACTAGAAATCTCTTGTGTGAAAGAAAAAACTTAGGGTTAATTAATAGAAATCGAATGTGTGAAGTCAGTGAATTCACAGGAACATATTTCCCAGACATTACAGAAAAGCAGATAAGAAGACACATAACTCAATCTGACACAATGGAAAAAAAGGGTATAAGTGAGGCCAGCCAACCGTACCTCAAGGAAGCTGAAGGGAGGCATTTGGAAGGAGAGAAAGCAGTAAATAGCAGAGTAAATCATTAAGGGGACGGATTGGGGCTTAAATGAAAATTTAATATTATGCCCCAGTATCCAGAAACACTTAAGGTTCTGCAAGCCTGTTGTTATGAAAGAAAACACAAGCTTCCAAGATGACTGTTTATAGGGAAGATGAAAAAATAGAGAACAAGCATGTTTTGATCCTATCCATGAAGTAATGCTATACAAAAATTATTCAGAGTCTAGATTGAATTATCCTTTGAAGACCTTTTTTTAAAAATAAAAATAAAATTTTTTAAAACAAATTTTGTTTTCATAAAATTCAACCACAGAGAAGTATGGCCAATAGTAGACTTGAGTGTTCATTTATATATCAATAGATTTAGCAGTTATTTTAGAAAATAAGAATATAATTCTTATTTGCAAGAAAACCTGCTATAGTAAAACACCAAGAAAATCACAAAACTATAATTATATTTTTTCAAGCCTATAAAGGTTTGTAATAGGCTTATGGCACATAATCTGTTTCTATTCATTTTCTCATCAAATGCAATGTGCCTGAATTCATGCGCACACATTCTTTTCATAAATTACAAACAAAATATTACTTTAAAAACCTAGGAAGGTGTGAATAACTTGTTGACATATTGCAGTTAGAAGTGTACCGCACTGCTTATACCCTTGGTGTTAAACTAGTCATAACTTAGCTTTTATAGATAAAACACTTTTGTGCCTGCAGAAGTTCCCTGAATAAGCTTCAGTTAATTACTGAAACATATATGAGTAAATAGCAAAATGTAGCATATACCAAATTGCAGAATAAATGTACCACCTTTAGTCTTTGGTGATATTTATTATTTTGCATTTACCAAAATACTTGGTATTTTATTAAATTCAGAGTTTTTCAACAACCACCTAAACATTAGCTATTCTCTAGCTATTTATGACAAGTTGATCCAGTACATCTTTGCCTGGCATATGCCTCCCTAGAAAAAATATGTGAGGTCAGATGGATGAATCTACTAAAGATAAATCAGTGACATGGTGATGATCTGCTTTGTTAACTCCTTAAACCCCTTCAAATGTGTTTTCATACTCAAATGCCCGAAAACTATTGCAGAATTAAAATGTAAGTGAAATAATCTTTTTCTTTAGAAAAATTAATTCAAATATTATAAAATTATTCTTCCTTTATATGGACAACTCTTCCAACACATTTATAACATATCATTTACAAAATATTTCATGTAAGTATGTTTTGGCATAAAGTTATAAAGAAACTGCTTTTACTCTCCTCAGACCTCACTCCAAATTAGCTCATTTCACTTTGGAAGAAACCTTGAATTCTGACATACATTATATTTTTCTTTCTTAAATTTAAATAATAGTGTTGAATACATTTTTATGAGCTGTCTCAGAATTTTGAGTTTGGAAGAAAAGAATATAAGGTATCTCACAGAAAATATCCTTAATAGGTTCTGGAGTTTGGGGATCTTAAGTAAAATGGAAAGAGTTTGGAAACACAGTCATCTATGTGCACCATTCTTCGTTCAACCGATAGAATTCTGATGCATAGTTTTAAATGCCTTAGTTCAGTTTAGATGCAGTAGTTTGCCATTAAAGGAAATGTGGGGGAACCATAATTTAGTTAATATACTTCTGTAATTTAAATTTGACTTAACATTCAATACTGAGTTTCCTAGAAACTAATACAAGCATTGAAAAAATTGGAAACTTTCAACATAGTAACCGTACTCTATACTTTGAATCTAACTGAATTTTTTAAATCTAATTTTTATTTTATATTAGAGTATAGTTGATTTACAATGTTGTGTTAATTTCAGGTGTACAGCAAAGTGATTCAGTTATACATATACATATATCCATTCTTTTTCAGATTCTTTCCCCGTATAGGTTATTACAGAATATTGAGTAGAGTTCCCTGTGCTATACAGTTGGTCCTTGTTGATTATCTATTTTATACATAGTAGTGTGTATGTATATGTTAAGCCCAACCTCCTAATTTATCCCCCCTCTTTCCCCTTTGATAACCATAAGTTTGTTTTCTAAGTCTGTGAGTCTGTTTCTGTTTTGTAAATAAGTTCATTTGTATCATCCTTTTAGATTCCCCTTATAAGTGATATCATATGCTATTTGTCTTTCTCTGTCTGACTTACTTCACTCTGTATGATCATCTCCAGGTCCATCCATGTTGCTGCAAATGGAATTATTTCATTCATTTTAATGACTGAGTAATATTCCATTGTATATATGTGCCACATCTTCTTTATCCATTCATCTGTCGATGGACATTTAGGTTGCTTCCATGTCTTGGATATTGTAAACAGTGCTGCAGTAAACACTGGGGTACATGTATCCTTTTGAACCATGTTTTTCTCCAGATATATGCCCAGGAGTGGGATTGCTGGATCATATGGTAGTTCTATTTTTAGTTTTTTAAGGAACCTCTGTACTATTCTCCATAGTGGTTGGACCAGTTTACATTCCCACAAACAGTGTAGGAGGGTTCCCTTTTCTCCACACCCTCTCCAGCTTTTATTGTTTGTAGACTTGAAACCAGCAATCACTTACTCCAGAGTACAAGGTCATAGGATACAGATGCAGTTTAGGTGTGCATCTGAGCCAAATTCAAGATGGTGGCCTATCAGAGAATGTGATGATGAGCAAGAATATTAAAGACACAATCTCTTTTCAGAGTATCAGTGTGGCAGAGTAGAGGGAGCAAAGCTTGGATGGCAACTAACTCTGCAGCTGTGAATGACAGTTACATGGGTGGGGATAAATCCTAAAACAAAACACACACACACATACAATCACACATAACGAAAGTAATAGAAAACTATAAGAGAAGAGACTCTCCCAAGGGCAGAGTACCCAGTAGAGGTAGTAAGAAAATGATCAGAATACCATGTCTAAATCCAAGCCTCATGCTGACTCTGCGAAGTCCCCTGGCCTGTCTCCAACACTAAACTTTAATTAATGGCTGGTGTGGAATGAATGCCCCCATTTCAAAGCAGAGTAATAATTAAGAAGAAACTAACGTGGGACTATTGCTGTTTCCCTCACCAGCATCCATTTCCTTATTTCCAAATGCTACCCTGCATTTTTCTGTCCCTCCCCATGCAGCTCTCATATTAGCGGAAGGCAGTATTACCTTCTCAGTGACAGGTTCAGTAAATCTGTCCTATGCAGTTATCACATGCTCTTCTTCTAGCAACACCAATTGGTTCAGCAATGGGCTTGTGGCACAACTTGAATCACTGATATGCAAAGAGAAGTTTGATAGGGGTATTGGGGGAATGTTATCTTTCTCCTGAGAGATTGCTGCTAAGAGAGAAAAGAACTGTTCCTCTTCCTCTGGACATTATGATTTTATATAGATGTGAAGTCTGGAACTGTTTTAGCCATTTCCAGGCACAAGGATAAAGGTGATAAATGGAAAAATTGTGATTTAACCAATACTGTAGCATGTTCTACATCTGCCTTTCTACTTATATCAACGATTTCTAGTGCAGAATATTTTGGGAAATACAGCATTCATGAATATATCCTCTTTTGGCAATAATAATTGATAATGAATTCCAACCAAAACAAAAGAGAGAAAGAAAGAAAAAGAAAGAAAGAAAGAAAGAAAAAAAGAAAGAAAGAGAGAAAAAGAAAAAGAGAAAAGGAAAAACCATGTTAAGTGGAAGTATGGTAAGGCTTGAATAAGAATTTAATTCATTTAAATATAGACATAGAACCAGTGGAAAGGCAAACATTAGGAATAAAAATGTTAAAGAAAGACAAAAGAAGCATTCAAAAATTCTAACAAAAATATGAAGCAGACCTAAGATCAGGTATATCTGTCATTACAATAAAAGAATAATTAAATAATGAAAATGATTTCACATTGAATCAAATAACAAAGACAAATTTTATGCATTGGACAGTAATAATTTACCTTTTCTTCGAGAGTGCAGGCATAGTAACAAAAATTGACCACATTTTAAAACAGGAAAGAAATCTTGACTAATTTCAAAAAGTGGACATATCATTTGTGGTTAAAATGAAATAAACTAGGAATTGAAATAAAAAATACAAATAGTAAAAAACAGTAAGGGACTTCCCTGATGGTCCAGTGGTTAAAACTCCACGCTTCCCCTGCAGGGGGCACAGGTTCTATCCCTGGTCAGGAAACAACTAAGATCCTGCATGCTGCTTGGCGCAGCCAAAAAATAAAAAAAATAAAAAACAAAACAACACTCAGTTATATGCTTTGAAAGGGTGAATTATATACTGTGTGGATTACATCTCAATAAAGTTTTAAAAAACTCAATATCAAATGGGCAAGCTGAAAATAAAGATAATTTTTCAAATAAAAAATAGAAACAAATGGCATAATAAATAAAAATAATTACAAGGAATATACTGTATATTAGAACTTGTGGCATATAGTTAAAAAGTGCTCATAAGAAAATATAGAGATCTAGTAGCTGCATTACTAACAAAGTATATGAAAATAATTGATGTGAATATTCAATAGAAGTAGGTAGAAAATTACTGTAAGGAAAGGTATCAGAAGGATTTAACAGTGACACACACAGGAATTAAGAATTAGAAAACAGAAAAGTGGTAGAACTAATAAATAATAATAAAAAACAGTTTATTAAATAAACTAATGAAATAAATTAACCTCTAGCTAACCTAATATTTTAAAAAATCATGTATAGACACATAAATAATAAGGAAATAACCATATATATAATATTTAAGGTAGTAAGAATACTTCAGTCATTCTACAAAAACTATAGAAAACAACTGAAAAACTGTATGAAACTGATAATTTTTCAGGAAACTACAAACTTTAATCAGATCATCTTTATGAACCCAAGATGAAAAATTATTTACAACATTTAAGTGGGTGAGGAGTCACTGAACACGTGCCATTTTTTTTTTAATCAATTGTAAAATATGATCACAGAGCAGGAACTATTTGTTAGGGGATGGATGAATATCTGGAATATCCTTAATTTTTTTTTTTATAAATTTTTTATTTATTTATTTGTTTATTTTTGGCTGCGTTGGGTCTACGTTGCTGCGCATGGGCTTTCTCTAGTTGCGGCGAGTGGGGGGCTTCTCTTGTTGCGGAGCACAGGCTCTAGGCACGCGGGCTTCAGTAGTTGTGGCACGCGGGCTCTGTAGTTGTGGCTCATGGGCTCTAAAGTTCAGGCTCAGTAGTTGTGGCGCACGGGCTTAGTTCCTCCATGACATGTGGGATCTTCTTGGACCAGGGCTCGAAACTGTGTCCTCTGCATTGGCAGGCGGATTCTCAACCACTGCGCCACTAGGGAAGCCCCTGGAATATCCTTAATTTTTAAAAACAATTTGCTCCAAAGCTGAAAGAAGTAGAACCATTAACAAATGTGTTGGTGTTTTTAAACTACAAAATTGTCTACTCTTATAAAGGACAAAGATTTTCAGATTGGTGAAAGAAAATTCTCCAAATATAAGACAATGACCTAATATGAAGTGACTATAATAGGAAAAGAAATTAATATACAAGAATAACTTAATAGTAAAATTTTTTTTCCAAAATAAGTTGTTTAATATAGAATTATTTCTTAAACTTTTGGTAGAATTTATCTATAAAGGATTCTGTTTTTACTTCAATTTCTTAAATTTTATTAATCTAATCACATTTTCTATTTCTACTTAGAACACTTTTGGCATTTTTTATGTTTCTAGTACTTTCCATTTAATTTAGTTTTTCAAATGTTATTAACTAGTTCATAATCCTTCCTTTGTTTTTTTAAATGTCTGTCTCAACAAGTTATATAATAATGCGTTTTAAGTGAGGACTTCTTTCACAGTAAAAATACTAGCTTTGGGGGCTACTGCTTCCAACAAATTATTAAAATATTTCCTAGCAAAAATTGCCATAAAATGCTAAGTAAATTATAAACAATCCCTTTTAAAGTATTTCTGAGTTGGTAATGAAACAATAAAGAACAAATCTATATGAACAGAAATACTGACTAAAGTAAGTCTTTGCTAGGTTAAGTATTCATGCTAAAACTTCTAGGGTAACCACTGGAAGAACAGAAGTAGATTATGTAGCTTCCAAAGTATTAGAAAAAAACAAATGAAGGAAAAAATGGTCAATCCAGAAGAAAACAATAGAAAAAGCAGGAAAAAGGAGAAACACAAACTAACATATTAGGTATGAACTGAATGACATGAGTAGTCATTATTAATATAAATGGACTAAACACTTCAGTTAATGGTTAAAAATTGTATTAAGGCTTTTAAGAAAAATACCCATAGCAATAGGCATGATTAAAACAAAAGGAAGAAGAAATGTTGAAACCGAAATTATATAAAAAAGAAAATACTACAGAAAAGTCCTAGGTTCCAATTTTATTAGATGAAGTAATTTAAAAATTTTTTATTTTATTTTTATTTTATTTATTTTTTTATCTTTTGGCCGTGCGGCATATGGGGTCTTAGTTCCCCAGTCAGGGATCGAACCCACACCCCCTGCATTGGAAGCGCAGAGTCTTAACTACTAGACAGCCAGGGAAGTCCCTAGATGAAGTAATTCTGAGGCTTAAATTATTATGAGAGATAACAAAAGAAAGGGTAACTATGTAGTACTATAAGGTTTAGTTGAACAGGAAAATGTAATATTTTATGTATGGTAAAATGATTTCAAAATAATTTAAAAGTACTACAAGGAAAAACTGAGATATTCATAGTAGCAGAAGATTTTAATGAACTTTTAAGAAAAAGATGGCTAAATCTGTTTTTAGAAATATCAGCAAGGATAGAAAATATTTAAACAGTTAAACTTCATCTAATGGCTACATATCAATCCTGTATTCAAAAGCTGGAAAATACATATCAGGGGCATATAATTATATGTTTTTAATGCAATTGAAAAAAAATTTTTAAACTCTAAAATCCAACTTGAGGAGTTAGAAAAAGAACAGCAGAATAAGCCCAAAAGACGTAGAAAAAAGGAAATAGTAAAGATAAACATGGTGGGACTTTGACTTCTCTAGAGGTCCAGTGGTTAAGACCCCGTGCTTCCAAAGCAGCGGGCACCAGTTGGATCCCTGGTCGGGGAACTAAGATCCCACTTGCCACGCAATGCGGCCAAAAAAAAAATGGTAATTAATTCTGAAAAGAAGATAAAAATAAGCAAAAAAGCTAATAGGGGATACTTCAAAATGATTAATAAATTTAATAAATACCTCAAAACAGATTAGGAAAAGAGATAAATATATTAAACTGTATAATATATTAATACTGAATAAATGGAATAATATATTAGTAATAAATAAATAATAAATATATTAGGAATAAATAAATAAATTAGAGAAACAATCAATAATTTAGAGCCTTTGCATTAAAAAAACAGTGGATCAGGAATACATTACAGCTGAGCTATACCAAATATTTAAGAAACAGTTAATTACAGCCTTATACAAACTCTTGTAGAGAATTGAAGAATTATCTCTTAATGGTTTTGTGAAGTATGATAAATTAAATTCTAACAAAGCTTCCTAAATATCCCATGCTCTAATCCCTGGAAACTGAGATGTAATTAAGGTATTGCTTGCCCTTAAAATAGTAACACTGCTTTGAATTATTCAGATGGGCCCATGTCATCACATGAGCTCTTAAAAACAAGTGGAAGTCAGGGAGAGCCAACAGAAGAGGAAGTCTGATTTGAAGCACTTGAAGGATTTAGTGAGCTGTTGCCAGCTTTGAAGATGGAGGGGGCCATGAATCAAAGAAACAATGAGAATGGCTTCTGGCCCACAGCCAAGAAGAAAACGAGGGCTTTAGTCCTACAACCACATGAGAAGGAAATGAATTCTGCAACCACCTGAATTAGTCTGAAAGTGGATTCTACTCCAGAGCCTCCAGGTAAAAGTCCAGGCTGGCTGACACTTTGATTTTCATCCAATGAAAACCAGGGCAGAGAATCCAGTACTATCATTCCTAAATTACTGATCTATAGACGTGAGATGATAAATTTGTATTGTTTTAAGCTCTGGTCTAGGCCCACCCTGAGGCAAAGCCATGAAAAAATTTAAAAACAAATGAGGAATTCACACCCAGATAGGTTGTTTCTCCAAGTTTGGATTCCCCTTCCCAGTCTGCCTGATTTTGTTTATTTTTCAGAGTCCTCAGGTAGTCGTTTTCTGTATTTCATAGAGAGTTTTTCATTATAATCAGTGGAAAACACAGGCTCTAGTGTGCTTAGTCCATCTTGGTCAGAACTGAAACCCATTCTGTCTCTTCCTATTAAATGCCTGTTGGACCTTCTCGTTCAGTTCTTGACGTATCTTAATTTCTCTTCAATGTTTCCTATATCTTTATTTTTCTAAATTGCAAATTCTGGTTAATTTATTCAGATATATCTTCGAGTCATAAATTTCCTCTTTGACTGAAATAAATACGCTTTTTAACCCGTTCTTTAGATTTAAAATATCACCAATAATATTTTGCATTTCTAAGAGATTTCATTTATTTTTTAACTACCGGATTATACCTGATTTTCTTCTAATCTTTGAGATTCCATCGTTTGTTTATTTAAACATTTTTACTTATTTGTTCTATATTCTGTAGCTGCCAATTCTAATGTATGTAATATGTGAGTGTCTGAATTTGTTACTTATTTCTTTTCTGACTCTCACTTGTGGTGGCTTGCCTCTTCATGTGGTTGGTGATTTTTGATTATGAGTTTATTGGCTGATCTGATCTGTAAGAAATCTTGATCTTAATTAAGTCAAGAAGGTTTTTGCTTCTGGCAGGAACCAGGGAATGTCACCAACCTGGGATGACTGTACAGCTCTCCAAAGGTCTTACCTCAATATGAGAAGAAAATATTTTCAACCACTTTACGATTGCCCTAGGCCCAGCATCTGGTTCGCAGTGTTGATGTTAGCTTCCAACCTCATGGAATCCTTGCTTTGCTAATCTACTTACTGCTCCCAGCCTGAGCCCCAGATTACAGATTTCTTTTTCTTTTCGCTCTTTTTATTTTTGTTTGTTTGTTTGTTTTACCAGGAGGGGAAATTCTTGAAGAAATTCAGCAATCCATTAAAAAAGACTGTATCATATCAAGGATCTAATTGTTCCATACAGAAAAGTCTCTCTGAGTAATTCATGTCATGTTGCTGAAAGTTCAGTTTTATCCAAGTGCCCTCTATCTTCCAGAATTTTTCATCTGTCGTTTCTTCTCTTGTTTTTTGTTTTTTAGTGTCTTTTGAATTTATACCTTTTATTTCCTTTACTTTCACTTAAAAATTGCTGTAGTGGGTCAGTGATAAATGAAAAAAATCATTCTGCCATTTTGAACCAGAGGGTTATTTTCTTTTTCATATATTTACTTTTTAGAAATTGTACCAGTGCACATGCACACACATGCACACACACAGACACAAATAATTGCATATGCTTCATTTTGAAGTTATCCTTAACTCATGAGTATTTCCCGTTATTAAAATTATTTGAAAACATAAGGCTAATAATGGTGCAAAATCCATTTTAGAGCATCATAAGTATTATTGTTGGATATTTAAGGGTTTTTCCCTCATTAAGTAGTATTTACTATAATAAATACTATGAATACCTTTGAACAATAATCTTTGTGCTTATCACTTATTAATTTTTATTACATAATTCTCAATCACTTTCAAAAATGGTTGGAAAAAAAATCCAGATTTCTACCGACAGGGTATAGTAATAGCTCTTTCACTGTATTCTCCCTAGCATTTATTTTTATTATTAAAAAATGATCAGTCTGATAGTTTTTTATATACATGTATACATATACAGACATATATGTATGTAGGTATGCTTATATGTGCATACATTATTTTATATTTCATTGTTTATGTTTCAAAATTTTTCTGAACTCTGGAGATTTTTATGTAAATTATTCACATGTTTAGAGAGTATCCTAATTTCAATTTCTCACCATATATATAAATACAGTGCAGTTAGAAATATATATTATTGTATACAATGAGATTTTAAAAGTAAAAGTCTTCTTTTGGAAATATTATTAATAAATCAAATTGAAAATTGTCATTTGGCATCTGCTTTGTGCAGTAGAAACCTACGTGTAAAATATATTCTTTCTGCTTTTGAGTCTTGTAAAATACATCAAGGCTAAACATAATAATAGAGCACATATGTCCAAATCATTATGGAACACAGAGAAATGAGTGCCTAACTCAGACCGTGGAGTTTAAGAAAAACTTTGAGCAAAATAGAGCGTTTATTTATTCTAGGTTATAGGATTCATTTTAGACTGAGTATTAAAAAACGAATTTGAGGGCAATACTTATTCTGAGAAGCAAACAAAACCTGCTACATATAACCTTCTTACCTTCAGCTCACATGTGTTCTCCATGCCATACAATAAAAACTGGGGATAAAATTTCAAGTCAAAATAATTATACTTGGTTTTTTTAAGCTGTGTTCCCTGTTGTTGCTCAGTACCCATTCATTTCTGTGAATAATCACAGAAAAGTGCTCCTTTTCAGCCACACACAAGATGAAAGAATGACTCACCCTAAAAAATAATAATAATTCTTAGAAAATTTTTAGCTCAATCACAGAATATCACAATGCTGAATACTTAATAAAATTGATTTCCAGACATAACTCAGCCACTTAGTGGGTTTATGTTTGTTCGTACATCTAAATATATATATAAATACTCTCGTACATGTGTTTTACCATAAATCTCTTCTGATAACTAATTTGTGTTCCTGGGCATCTGCTTTCTCCAGGGCAACAATTTCCAAGAGTTGTGCCGACTTAGTAGATTTGAAGTTTCCTGTTTCTTTCCGGGGAAGCTTCAGTTTTGGTCTCTTTATTATTTACGATCTCAATAGAGCCACAGAGCAGCACTGAATAGCTGCGGCTGTGAATATACATCCTATGTGATCTCGAGTATACTGTTAAAATCTTATTAGTGTAGAACAGCAGCCAAATTCAGCCCATTCCTTGCCCATTTTCATTCAGTCAGGATAAAAAATACTGTTAATAGAACTTGGTTAGGCACAATTTTTAAAGAGCACTAAAAGCAGAAGCCGCTTTAGAAAAGGGCATTTCTTGCCTTGCAGTGACTTCTGATTTAAAAGATCACGGAACTAGCAAGAACATGCTGAACTAATGTTTGTATCCTCTTAGTGTGAGTACATTTAGGTCACACGTATTAATGCAAAATTTACCCACATAGAGCCAGAAATGGATTTCCGACAGGAGTATTCATTCAGCCAATAAATGTTTTGAGCATCTCCAATGTGTTGGACAGCATGGAAGGTGAGGGAGATATACTATTTAAGGAGACAGACACAGTCCCAAATCTCATGACTAGTCAGGCTTGTGAGGAAGACAGGCAGCAAACAAATAAGATAAACAGAAAGGAAATAATGATACATGACATAAAGAAAATGAACATTTTTCTGTGACAGTAAATATAGGGAGAACTAGTTTGGATATAACTGATAGAGACAACCACTTAGGCTGATGTAAAACTTCTAATGAGGAGGGGAGTGGAGAAGAGTGACCTATTTAAGAATATGTGCAAAGGCCCTGGGGGTGAGTATAGGAAGTAAAAGGTCATTGTGGCTGATGCATGGTGATCATGGGGAAATGGGAAATAAATGAGAATGGAGAAATAACTTTTATTCTATTGGAGGTGGGGGCAGGGTATGCTTTGTAGGCCTCAATAGGAGCGTATAATTTATTCTAAATGCAAAGGAGAGCCATTGAAAGATTTAAGGCAGAGAAATAAAATGATCAAATTTATGTTTTAAAAATATGAGTGTGATCACAATGTGGAAATTGATTGAATTGATCAAAAGATAGCAATTGGGAAAATAAGTCAGAAATGATGGCTTACATTAGAATGCAATAATAGATATGGAGAAAAGTGGACAGATTTGAAATATATCTTGACAGTGTTAATTAATAGGCATCATGGCTTTGGATTGAGGGATGAGCATGCGGATGGTATGGGAATAACTGAAAATGAATCCCAAGCTTCCAGCTTGAAAAACTATGGAAATGATATTGTCATTCTTGGAAAGGAATAGACTAGGGAGAAAAATGTTCAAAGAAGGGATTATGGGTAGAAATAAAAAGTTTGGTTCTGGATATCTTATATTTAAAATATTTGTAAAACATCTAAATAGAACTGCTTGGCTAATCAGAGGACACATGGATGTTGAGTACGAAAGAAAGTGTTAAACTATAGATGTGAAATAGTATTTAAAGCTATGGAAATGAGTGTGATCACTAAGGTAGAATTTAAATTAAATAAGAACCTAGATCTTTGGATAGAAAATTTGCCCAACTATGTCAAAGATGTTGACAAGTTTCCATTGGATTTGACATGAGGGAGATCACTGATGATCTTGACAACAGCAGTGTTAGAGGACAAATGATGGCAGAAGCTAGTAAAAAGTGGGTTGAAGAGTGAATGGTAGGTCAACAAATGGATTCACAACTCTTGAGAAGTTTGTTCTGTGAATGGTGATCTGAGAAAAGGGACAATAGTGGGAGTCAAGACAGGATTTTATTTTAAAAATGGAGGATGCTAAAGCATATTTATAGGCTATGTGTAAAATTCCAGTATATTTAGTGGCATCAATGTTGAAGGAAAGAATGGATGACTGAAAGAGCAAAGTCCTTTAAAAGTGAGAGGGGATAGGAATCAGAGCAAAAATGGAAAGATGGATCTTCTTCAGTAGAGGGGAATACTTTCTTTTTTTTTTTTTTCTTTTTTTTTAACATATTTCCATACATATTTCCATACAAATACAAATATAAGATTTTTAGAAATTTCATGTAATGTCAATACTTTCTTCATTGAAAGAAAAAGAAGGTGGAATACATAAAACACTATCTAAAAAGATAGGCAAATGAAATATGGTATAGTGTAAGAAATTTTGAAAGCAACGCTGACAAACTGTATTGGTAAATATTAAAGAAAATCTCACTGGAGAAGATGAGCAAAAAAAAGTTTATTTTATCCTGATAGTATTGCCAGTGATGAGGGAGAGATCACAAACCAAGTTTGGACACTCATCTCCTCTGAGATGAAGTTGGGAAGACTTCTTAGGATGTGAGGTGGAGGCACCATAGGCTATTTGTATTTCCTAAGTAGGTTTACCCAAAGGAAAAGTAAACTTTATCTTCCCTTTAAGATAGGAGTTAATTTTTTTTAAATTATTTTATATTGGAGCATAGTTGATTAACAATGTTGTATTAGTTTCAGGTGTACAGCCAAATGATTCAGTTATACATATACATGTATCTATTCTTTTTCAAATTCTTTTCCCATTTAGGTTACTACAGAATATTCAGCAGTGTTCCCTGTGCTATACAGTAGGTCCTTGCTGGTTATCTGTTTTAAATACGGCAGTGTGTACATGTCAATCCTAAAGTCCCAATCTATCCCCCCCCACCTTCCACCCTGGTAACTGTAAGTTTGTTCTCTAAGTCTGTGAGTCTGTTTTTGTTTTATAAATTAGTTAATTTGTATCATTTTTTTTAGATTCCCCATATAAGCAATATCATATATTTGTATTTCTCTGTCTGACTTACTTCACTTAGTATGATCATCTCCAGGTCCATCCGTGTTGCTGCAAATGGCATTATTTCATTCATTTTAATGGCTGAGTAATATTCCATTGTATATATGTGCCACATCTTCTTTATCCATTCATCTGTTGTTGGACATTTAGGTTGCTTCCATGTCTTGGCTATTGTAAACAGTGCTGCGATGAACATTGGGGTACATGTATCCTTTTGAACCATATTTTTCTCCAGATATATGCCCAGGAGTGGGATTGCTGGACCATATGGTAGTTCTATTTTTAGTTTTTTAAAGGACTTCCATACTGTTCTCCATAGTGACTGTACCAATTTACATTCCCACCAACAGTGCAGGAGGATTCCCTTTTCTCCACACCCTCTCCAGCATTTACTGTTTGTAGTTTTTTTATTGATGGCCATTCTGACTGGTGTGAGGTGATATCTCATTGTAGTTCTGATTTGCATTTCTCTAATAATTAGAGATGTTGAGCATCTTTTCATGTGCCTCTTGGCCAACTGTATGAGGAGTTAGTTTTATAACTTGGATTAGGATGCCCACAGAAGTTAAGCTCCTTCTGAAGACTTCTATGTTTGCATTTGCAAAATTGTATTGTAATTTTGTTTATATGTCTGTCCCCTCCACAGGCATATAAACCCTACCCTACCAGGATAACACCTGGTAATACTTTAGCATATTCTACGTTGTTTTACCAGTGCTTAGCAGGGTGCTTGGTATATAGTAGCCAATTTTAAAGTAACCTTCATTTTGTAGATTGCTTTGATCCAAACACTCACCACAACATCCCAAATCTTTTGCTTTCTTCTGGGCAGATTCCCCTCCCTCTGGGAGGCCTCACACTTTCAACTCCATTTTCAGATTCATCCCCAGCTCTCCTTTGGTCCCAAGCTGAGGTCATTTTGCCTACCTGAATGTGCCCATTCTGGTTGATATGCTCAAGGAAAAGTATTTCCAGCTAACGCTGAGGAAGTGATCTCTTTCTGACCTACGTCAACTAAAAAAATACATTCACAGCTTAAAAACAAAGTTTTATTCAGCGGGAATTTTTAGGACTTCAAGCCCGGGAGGCAGTATCTCAAGTAACCCTGAGAAAACTGCTCCAAGGAGGCAAGGGAGGAGCTAGGATATATAGTTTTACAACAAAGGGGAGGTAGTCAGGACATCAAAAGATTACTGTTAATTAAAGAAAACCGGAAATCCCAAGTTAAGGAATTTAGTGCTTTTCTATGTATGGGAAGATGCAAGAGTCTGGGCTCACTGAAATCATTCCTTTGATATGCACCTCAGCTATCTGGGGCCAAATCCCGTGTTTTCACATCCTGAGTTTCCTCAGGGCTCACCATGGGGAGTGGCTGCAGTCTGATGGCCTCTAGATAGCAGGTATTCTTTGTTTCCTTCCTGAGTTCCCTCAGGGCTCACCAGCTCACCTCCGGAGGTGGCTGCATGGCTGCAATCACTGATGACTGTGACATCCTTTGTTTACTGATATGGCAGGCGATATTCCATTTATCACTTCCACCCGTGACCATGATGAATATAAGTGCTCATCATTCATCATGATGAATATAAGTGACCTGCCAGAGCCTGTGTTGTCACCGAAGTTTTATATTTCATACATATATATATATACAAAAAAAGGGATAAGCAAGCAACTTAACTTCAGCTGGCAGCCAAAAATTCCCCAGATCCTAATCGCTCATCAAATACTGTCAATTCCATTTGCAGAATATATTGCTCTAGTGTCTGATTTCTTTTATGTGCAATTTTACTATCTTAGCCTAAGACATCATCTCTTACCTGGAACATCCACTTTAAATGTCCTTAACTTTCATAACAATTTTAAGAAGGTGGAGTTGTTTTAATCTTTACAGATGAGGATATTACAGAGACATTAAGTAACTAGCCCAAAGTAATGTTTAGTGAATGATAATGCTGGAATTCGAAGTCAAGCAGTTTAGCACTAAAGCCTGAGTCTTAACCACTGTCCTACATTGCATTTCCATAAGAAATGTACTATTTTAAGAAATTTAAAGGAAAACTATGATGTGTGATTTAATGTTTATAAATATTTACTTTCTAAATGCCAATAAATCTCTAACTATACTGGAAAACAAAAAACGAAGCAAAACACTGACTAGTCAGCCACTACAGATTATTTTTGACCTAAGCCAGGGTTCTTCTTCTCTCAATGTCAGTTCTAATAAATAATAATCCATTTAGTATTCTTTATTTTTAAACATTATTTTATATACATTCATGTAGATCATTAGAAAATGAATATAATCTTTCTAATCAAAATTTATATGTTCCCAGACTTCCATTAGCAAGTAGGAAACAATGAGTCGCTAATGAATAAAATATTTAACATTAAGAAGGAAATGTAGGAGCCTTTGGTAAGCTGAAAAACAAATTTACTGTTACCAAATTTGCAGTATTTAAATTGTATTTTGCAGTATTTAAATCGTATTTGTTAAAATAGTTCTCCTTTTTCTTTGTAGCTTCTACCTATGAAACTGCTAGGTGGCATTTTGTGGCGCTGTGAGGAGCTCTGGTTCTTTATGTCTCAGCACAGAGAGAATTCAGTGAGAGGCAAAGTGATAGATAAGAAGTGATTTATTAGAATAGCACACGTGTGAGGCTTACAAGTGGGTGGGTGAGAGGGTGCCGTGCCCCGAGAACTTAGTGGGCTACAGTTTTATAATCAAAGGAATAGTGGGGAGGGGGAAAAGACCACCTTCTTTCACATTCTTGAGTAAACATCACTCACGCTTCCATCTTCAGCTCCTCCTCCATGTTGGGCAGGGGAGTTTTTTTGTCCCTATAAGGTCAAGCCAGGACTGTCATGGCACAATGGAAATGAACAGAGAGGCGGTAACATTTGCTAAAAATGGAAAATCATTTCAGGCTTCAGTATAATGTCACCCTTTCCTTATATTTTTGTATTTAATGTGCCCAGAGGAGCATGTCCTAGGAATCATTAGCTTACTGAGCTCACTGGCAGGATGTGGGTCTCATGCCGCCGTTGTTTTATTGTTTTGGGGCATGTCTCATGCTTCTGTTGCATGGTTTTGTTGCTAAGCAAGCCTGCTTGGTTTTGTGGTTAAGCAAACCTGTTTTCTAGAGTGATCATTAACTTACAGGGGTCCCCCATACTTTTTCTTTACGTACAATCCCCTAGCGGGATTAACTATATAATTACATACTTTGTCCCTTTACTCTGTCCCTATGAGCTAGACTTTGCAACTGGCTATTAAAAGCCTGCAGCCGCTAGATCAGAGTGAAATACCAAGCATTAAGGGAATCCAAAGTCATTCTTCAGTGGGTTATAAACAAGGTGGTTGGCAAAATCTTCCTTTTCCTTTCCTTTCACTGACCTCCTGGAAATGAAAAGCCCTCCTGAAAACAGGTGGTCCTGAAAGTTTGTACATAATTTAGCAAATTGAGGCTTGTTGACAGCTTGGCATGAAATGTGAATCTTTAATTACATTTTAATGACAACTCTTATTATTTTACATAACTATGTTAGGTGGTAACATGAAGTTAGGGACTGCTAATGCAGATTTTGAATTGTTTTTCTCAACATTTATAAAACCCTAAGTAATAAAAACACATTTAATGATTAAATGGCTTGTAGATGTCCCTTTCATATATGGAGCAAGTCTATTTATCATTTTTGTTATCTTCCATAGCACTTCTGTAATCATTAAAAATATTATCTTGTTTCAATGACAGCTAACTTGGAAGGTTGTGTTCTGGTTAAAATCATGCCTAAAATCAGTTCGATTAGAGTCTTTGTTAATATTAGGCAACCATATTATTTTTGAGCAAAACACAAATTACAAAGAACTTCAAAAGTCTCTTTAAAGGTTTTATTTGACTTCATTGGTTAGAGAGTTTTAGTTCTGCAGCAACTTAAACAAGAATTATAATTACTGTTTGTGTTTGTTTATAAGTTTAATGATTTAAACTGCTAGTAAACTTATTTCTTTTGAATTCCATCTTAATTATCCTAAGCAGTTTATATAGATGAACTTGAATCCAAGCTTTTCCCAAAGTGATTTCAACCATCTGTGAAAATATTGTACCATATCATATCCACTCATTTATCCTAGTTAGGTCTTTTGTAATCAATCATCTCCTTGTCCAGTAAAAGTGCCGTGACTTTTTTCAAACAAAAGTTATACATTCCAAGGTATTGAAATGAGTATAATTTAATAGGTTATATTTTAAATAGTATAACTTTAAACATTAAGAGATAATAGAAATCTATGCTCCCTTTTTTGAGTAAATCATAAGTGAGGATATACTATTTAGTGTTTTGGTTCAAGGAAAGGGTAAATTTAGAAAACACAAGTTTATATGCTGCTTAGCAAAATGGGTTGCATTTCTTTTTCATTTTTCCCCTGGTTCTGACAATATATAAATTGTAACAAATCAGCTGATCTTTCTTCCAAGAGAGAAAACAGTCACATCGAACTGCACATGTTCAAAATGGAACTCAGGATTTTTCATCTAAATCTGGTGCCCCACCAGTGCTTTCCATCTTGGTAAATCATACCTCCATCAACCATTTGTTCATGCCTGAAACTTGACTAATCCATCTTCCTCCCCCCGAATCTTATCCACTACAAAGTCTTTTTGATTCTATCTTCTAAATAGATCTTAATTATATTCACTCTTCTCTATTTCCACTGGTCCCTGTAATGTCCAAACATTGCGATTTGTCTTCCCTTCTCTACGTTTACCTATTGCCAAGTCCTCTGTATCCTTACAGGCAGCATCATTTTTAAAACGATTAAGCCGATAATACAATCCTTTTGGAATAAAGTCTGGCTTTTAAAAAAATAAAACTAAACATATACTTACCACCATGACTAAGAAGTTCGAATCCCAGATATTTACCTAAGAGTCATAAATAAATACATGTATATATATATATGTGTGTGTGTGTGTGTGTGTGTGTATATGTGTGTATATATATATATATATATATATATATATTTTTTTTTTTTTTTTACTAGAAGCCTTATATAAGAATGTCCATGGTAGCCAAAATTGGAAACAGCTCAGGTAGCCACCAACAGGAGAATGGATAAACAAACTGTCATGTATTTATACAATGGAATACTACTCAGTAATTTAAAAAGAACTACTGAAGACTCAACATATCTGAATCTCAAAAATATTGTGCTGGCTGAAAGATGCCTTACACAGCACATAGTCTTTGATTCTGTTTATCTGAAATTCTAGAATAGGCAAAACTAATGATTAAAAAAAATCAGAGCACTGGCTGTCAATGGGAAGGGGAAAGAAGAAAAAGGAATTGACTGCAAGGGAGCATACAGAGATTTTTTATGGTGATGGAAATATTCTACATCTTTTTTTAACTGAGATATATTTTACATATGACATTATATTAGTTTCAGATGTACAACATAATGGTTCAATATTTATATATATTGTGAAATGGTCACCACAGTAAATTTAGTTCATATCCATTAGTTACAGTTTTTTTCTTGTGATCAGAACTTTTAAGTTCATTTTGATAGGGGTCCGGGGCTGCACACATTAGGTTTATGCATTTGCAATGCTCATAGAAAGGTTGTGACATGTGCATTTCACTGTACTATGCACATTTTACCTTAAAAATATAAATAACCTTAAATAAATCTTGAATTCTGATTAATAATATGCATATTAAAGTGCTTATTGGTGAAAATGTACTAATGTCTGTAAGAACTTTGAAATGCATTAAAAAATCAGATTGAACTGTTGTCTATCTTGATTGTGGTGGTTATATGACACTATGCTGTGTCAAAACTCGTACAACTGTATACTGAAAAGGGTAAAATTTTCTATTTGTAAATTACATCTCAATTTTATAAACGCTTCAAAAGATAAGGTGGATCAAAATATGGCTACATGAATGGATAGAAGAATGGGTGAAGCAAATATAGCAAAATATTTACAATTACAGAGTCAAGGTAGTGGATATTTGGGAGTTTTCTGCACAATAATTTTAACTTTTCTGAGTATCTGAAAATTTTCCATAACAAAATGTTGGGGGGAAATATGTAAATCTGGCAGGATGCTTTGTCCCCATGCTTAAAAGCCTGCATTAGTTTTCCATTGCTTTTTTGGATTCATTCTAGAATTATTAACAAGGTATAAAGGTTCCATATGCCTGGATCACTCCCTGAAACTTAAGTCTCATAGAATGACATTTATCTTTATATAACATTATCTCTAATCATATCTTTCTTTGTCAGTTTTTACAAAGTAATAGAGCTTTCTTCCCAGGGACCTTGTAATTAATAATGGTGTAAATAATTGTGTGATTATCTGACTCCTCCCGTAGTTTTTAAAAACCATTTGACCTTGATCGATTAGTGTATCTCCAGTCCATACCTCCACACCCAGCACTTGGCCTGAAGTAAGTACCCAATAAATACCTATCAAAGTACTTATGAAAACTGACGAAAGAGTCCCCTGATTCATTTCAAAGTGAGTCATGAAATATTTGTGTGGTCTGACTATTGATTTTTTAATATCCCCTCATTTCTTAAAAGGGTAGTAATTTTACGGAGTGAAAATGAAGCCATGTTAAAAGAGACTAAGAAAAAAAAATTTCTGAAAATTTTCAACTGGCAAAGTATCCCAGGTGTTTTACCTGATTATGGCAAAATAAATAATTCTGACAAGCATTTCAGCTGATTATGAATTTTTGTTTTAATATGTTTTTAAAGACATGTAAATGGGTGTGTTGACTCAAGTAAACATTAATTTTCATTCCACTTAAATTTAGTTGATTATAATATGGCATAAGAAAACAACAAATGTACATTTTGACATGAAATAAAACATGTTATCTTTCCAGAGATCAGGTGGGGAGTAAGGAGAAGTTTAGAGGATCCCTGCCTATTGGAAGAGCTATAAAACTTTTCTAATTATAGTATTGGAGCAATTTTCAGGGTAATAGTTAATTGAAATTGTTCTATAGACAAATCTCTGTGCTACTGGTACTGATTAATACTCTAGTGATATTTACCATTAGCTCAGCTAAGAGAAGTAAGGAGAATAAAGTCTCCATCACCCAATTTTCAGATATGTACATTAGGAAATTAGGTAGGCAGATTTTTTTTTTTAAAGTAATAACCAGAAACCACAATAAAAAGTATTGACAAAAGAGAGACTATGGAGTAGTCTTTCAGTTGAAATGTATGAGAAGATAAAGACAGTTCTGAGATTATGTAGTTATATGTGAGGACATTTTACTAATTCCTATAAAATATGAAGGATTAATATTTTTGTAATATGTGTTAAAAATCTTTTACTTTGTAATATCTCAGATGCTGGCTTACAGGGAGAAAAAAGGCAGAAAAAGCCTTCTTATCTCACGTAGGAAGTCCCCACAAAAGAACTCACTGTTGGAAGTATTAAGAGTTATACACACTTTAATTCACATTACAATCGCTGTGAGAACTACATATTTTTCCACTGGGTGAAAATGAGATGCGGGGAGAACTTCTAAGTTGAGCACTTAGCTCTGCAGTTTCAGTCTCAACATATTTCAGTTGGACCTGCACGAATGAGCCAAGTTTAACCTAGTGACTCTAGATGAGGGATGCTGGGAAATGTATTTGTAAGATTAAAAAATAGAGTATAAGATATTTGCCCAACGTAACTTCCTTTTATTCCTCTATTTTGCCAGGGTTCTGAGAAAAAAAACAGTAAAGGAAGACACCAATTCTCAAGTGAATAATCCCGTTTGTAGAACCTGCTAAACATTGAGCAAATGGCAAATGGTGGGAACTAAATTTACTTTCTTCTTCTCAAAACAAGAAAAATATCCTCATTAGAAACAAGGCTAGTGTCCTCATACAAATCTTTACATTGAATGTGTTGCCTTTTGAAGAGAAGCAAATAGAACAGTGGGGGCTTGCCAGGGATGTATTTTTTAAGGGTCTACCAAAGAGCTCTCAGGGTAGCATTTAAAGGGTGATTTCATCGCAGTCTGGGTTTTGTTGAAACTTCTTTGCGCAGAAAATCAATTGTGTACTTCCTCAGATGTGATCAGACTCAGGGATGTTAACTTACTCTAAATTAAATTAATGAGAGACTGGAATGTAAAACAGAATACCAATTTATTCATTTTTAATAAGAATTATGACTTTATTCTGACCAGAATGCACACATTGCCATGGTCAAGATATGCTTTCTTCATGGCAGAATTACATGAAAACTAAAACAGAAATTTACTTGTTATCCAAGGAACCAGCACTAGGAATCTGAATGATTCTACACAACTTCTGGAAGACAGACTTGCCAGATAGTATTACTCCTAGTCATTGACAAAATATTCTCTCTCCTATCAAACGCTGAGCATATTGACCATGTTTTTCTCTTCATTGTTTTCCAAGACCCTATGATGAAAAATGAGCCTTTCTTCAAATATGTTTATAAACTTTATTTGACCACAGTCCAGTCTACACTAGCAGTCACTCAATGTGACTTTATGTAGCTTTGATTTCACCCACTAAATGTTGAACTCCTTATTTTTACTCAAATCTACCCAATTTTATTTCCAAGTCTTTTAAAAAGAGGGGTTTGGAAGGGCCGCTTACACTCCCTGCATCTGTCACCATCTTTAGCCATATGAAAATCCTTTTGTCTCTATAATAGGATTTAGTTTGGAGTACCCCTTGTTCTTAGCTGCTGTTGGCATTGCCATTTCTGACTAATCTTACTCCATGTAAGCTTCAAGCGTGCCAAAGAGAGTACTTTTAGACCAAAGCAGTAGTTTGAATTGTTGAAAAGGTACTAGGTTTGGCAAGAGGGCAAGATGAGGCTTAGCTCTCTGTGAGGAATAGTATTTCTGCATCATATTAACAGTTGTCCCTTATTCAGAAGATTCCAGAGTCAGAATCTTGGGAAACCTGGTTAAAACAAAGCTACATAATTTTGTTTGTGGCCATGTGTCTGTAACTCTATAATCAAAGACAGAGTATTATCACATACAATGTAAGCTACTTGACCATGTTTCTTGTAGAACATCCACTAACAACCAGTGGAACTAAGGTTTGGGAAATGCAGCTAAGATCAGACATTCACATTCTATTATAAATACAAAAATCGATTCACAGTAATATATGAAAGGCTTTGGATCTTCTTTATCACTGTTCTCCCATTTGGGAAAATTATGGAAAGTTGATTGGAGGAGCAGCTCTTAGTAGGTGACTTGTAATCATCATCATCATCATCATGAGGAGGAGGAGGAGGAGGGGGAAGAATTGATATCAAGGGGCAGTCACAGCTCAGGTAGTTATATTTCTCCAAGTGTGACCGCTAGACTACCTATATCAAAACCATCTGGGCTGTTTACAAAGATGTAAATTCCCAAGTTTCCCTGAAGACTTACTGAATTAGAATCTCCAGGGATGGAACACAGAAATGTGAATTTTATAGAATCACCATGAAATCTCTATGCACATTTCAGTTCGAGAATTATTGAATTGGAATCTCTATTTAAGTTAGAAAAAGACAAGTCATTTAGGCCCAAAACATTTTAGGAGGTTTGATAGACACCTGGAATCCACCAAGCCATGGGATTCAGAAAAAAATATACATTCATAATTCTTTCTGATATTCCTATTTGCTATTTCCATAATTCACAAGACAACTATAAGGACCTCAAATTTATATCAAAACTGAATAGACTTTCAAATTTGATTATTTGGGAATGAAACAGGAAATAAATGACATTTCTGGCCATTCAAGGATAAACTAGAAGAAAATGAAACATTGTCCAATTTAAACACTTTCTTTCAGTATTCACTTCAACCAAACTGAGGTTTTACACATCCTATTATTAATATTAAAGCTCTGTAACCTCAGATCTCTATAGACTTAACTTTATATGTATGTCTCAGAAATAAGTATGTCCTTTTCCATTCCCCTCACTCCTTCAAATATTTACAAACATTTAAAATATTACAGGTATTTCAACTTATGAGATCATTTTGTTTTGCATTCAAAAAATTTGTGATTTTTCCATTGATGAGTATTTATAGAGCTATAGCTAGATCTGGCTATAGCTATTTTCTGTCTCTTTTCAAACCCTTAACTGATTATTGATAGTTTTTTAAATATCATTGAAATAAGTTGTCTGGAATAAACATTGTTCTATAGATCTCTGCACAAAAAGAAAAAAAAATGCTTGTTTGATAAATATAAGAAATATTAAACTTATAACATTTTAATTGATGTATAACTGACTTACAATATTGTATTAGTATCAGGTGTGCAAAATAGTGACAGTATTTTTATACATTACAAAGTGATCACTACTATGTGTCTAGTTACCATCTGTCACCATAAAAAGTTGTTACAATATTACTTACTACATTCCACATGGTCTACATTACATTCCGGGACTTGTTTATTTTATAACTGGGAGATTGTACTTCTAAATCCCCTTCATGTATTTTATCCATCTCCCTACCTACCTCTTTTCTGAAAGCTGCTAGTTTGTTCTCTGTATCTATGTGTCTGTTTCTGTTTTATGTTTGTTGATTTCCTTGTTTTTTACATTCCATGTGTAAGTAAAATTAAGCACTGTAAGTCTTTCACTATCTGACTTACTTCACTTAGCATAATGACCTCAAGGTCTTATCATGTTGTCACACATGGAAGATTTCTTTTCTTAATGGCAGTCTAATATTCAATTATATATAACATGATATGTAAATATATCACATTTTCTTTATCAATTCATTTACTGATGAACACTCAGATTGAGTCCATATCTGCCCACTGTAAATAATACTGTGATCAGTTTGAGGTGCATATATCTTTTCAACTTAGTGTTTTCCTATTATTATTACTTCTGGGTAAATACCCAGGAGTGGAATTGCTGGATCAGATGGTACTTCTCCTTATAGTTTTTTCAGGAAACTCCATACTGCTCCTCAGAGTAGATATACCAATTTATATTCACACTAACATTGTAGCAAGATTCCCTTTCTCCACACTCTCTCCTGCATTTATTCTTTGTAAACTTTTAGAGGATGGCCATTCTGACTGCTGCCAGGTGATATTTCATTGTAGTTTTGATTTGCATTGTTCTAATAAGTAACGATGAGGAGCATCTTTTCATGTGCTTTCGTTTTTTTAAACATTATGAATCAAATCTACCTCTTGAAATTGGCTTCTTGAAAGTTGGCCACGTTTTGAATTCTTTTTTGATCACCTACCCCGGGGGCATTTCTTGAGAGCAGGTATCATTACAGCCCCGAAGGCCTTGTGAATAAGAAGTGCCCATAAGCACTGTTTTACAGTTGCTGTTCCAGGTAACAGCCACAAGGCAGCAGGATTTCTTCCTGCCAGAGTCCGGGTTCTGGGGCAACTACAGGTCCTTAGGGAAAATCGTGCTGGGTTATAAATTAGAGTGGAATGTGCCAGGGGAAAGCACCAAGGACTTGTGTCTCCTTACTTCTTCTCCCTTACACTTCTCCCAGACAAATCCCAACCCCTGCAAAACCGCTACGCTGAGGGTACTGACGTCCGGAGGTGGGGCAACTCTGAGGAAGGAGGCTGGAGGTGGGCACCTCAGCACCAGGAGACGAGGAGACCAGGTGACTTTTCAGTGCCCTTCCAGCCCACACGGTCCACAGTTTTTTGGGAGCACTAGCCTTGGCATAGCTGTAGGAGGGTCTGTCTGGATCTGGAGATTGTGGTCCCATCCAGAGAGAACCAGGCCCTGCAGGTCCCAGAGGCGGGGCTCACTGGCTGGAACATCCCCCCCCAGCTCCAACAGCCCCACCCAGTCGAGCCTTGGAACCCAAGGTTGCTCAGACTCCTATGATGTGATAACAGCCCAGGTCTCAGAGACCTGAGGGGAATACTGTAGGCATTTCTTTTCTCTTCTTTTCAATTCTTTTGTTTTTTTAATTTAATTTTTCCTTTATATTTGAGAATAGTTGATTTACAAGGTTGCGTTTGTTTTCGGTTAAGAGAACCTGATTCAGTTATACATATACAGATATCTATTATTTTTGGGTTTTTTCCCATGGAGGTTATTGCAAGTGTTGAGTAGAGTTCCCTGTGCTATACAGTAGGTCCTTGTTGATTAGTATTTTATATATATTAGTGTATATGTGTTAATCCCAACCTCCTAATATGTGCCTCCGCCGACCCACCTTTCCTCCTGGTAACCGTAAGTTTCTTTTCTACATATATAAGACTGTTCCTGTGTTGTAAATTAGTTCATCTGTATGAATTTTTAAGTTCCTCCTATAATTGACTGCAAATGCTATTTGTCTTTCTGTGTGACTTCTGTCACTTAGTATGACCATGTCTAGATCCATCCATGTTGCCACAAATGGCATTATTTCATTCTTTTTTATGGCTGAGTAGTATTTCATCGTATGTATGTACCACATGTACTTTATCCATTGATATGTTTGTGGACATTTTGCTTGCCTCCACGTCTTGGCTGTCGAAAATGGTGCTGCAATGAATGGTGGGGTGCGTGTGTCTTTTGGAATGATGGGTTTCTCCGTATACTCGCCCAGGAGTGGGATGGCACGATCATATGGTAGCTCTATTTTAGTATCTTAAGGAACCTCCATAGTGTTCTCCTTAGTGGCTGTAACCAATTTACAGGACCACAAAGAGCCTAGGAGGGTTCCCTTTTCTCCCCAGCCTCTCCCGCATTTATTGTTTGTAAATGTTTTGATGATGGCCATTCTGACTGGTGCAAGGTGATACCTTGTTGTAGTTTTGATTTCCATCTGTCTAATAAGTAACGATGAGGAGCATCTCTTCATGTGCTTTTTTTTTTTTAAACGTTGTGAGTCGAATTAACCTCTTGAAATTGGCTTCTTGAAAGTATCTCAGTTTTAAATCTTTTTTGATCATCTACCCTGGGGGCATTTCTTAAGGGCAGGTATCATTACATCCCAGATGGCCTTATGAATAAGAAGTGCCCATAAGCACTGTTTTACAGTTGTTGTTCCAGGTAACGGCCACCAGGCGCAGGATTTCTTCCTGCCCGAGTCTGGCTTCTGGGGCAACTAGACATTCTTAGGGAATGTCCTGTTCCTGGGTTGTAAATTAGAGCGAATGTGCCAGGAGAATGTGCCAAGGGCTTGTGTCTCCTTACTTCTTCTTCCGTGCACTTCACCTCCTGGACAAATCCCAACCCCTGCAAAACCTCTGTGCTGAGGGTGCTCTCATCCGGAGGTGGGGTGACTCCAAGGAAGAAGGCTGGAGGTGGGCTTCTCAGCGCCAGGAGACGTGGAGACCAGATGACTTTTCAGTGCTCTTCCAGCTCACACGGTCCATCATTTTTGTGTGCACTAGGCTTGGCATAGCTGTACGAGGGTCTGCCTGGATCTGGAGATTGTCATCCCATCCAGAGGGGACCAGGCACTACAGGTCCAAGAGGGGGGCTCATTTGCTGGCTCATACCCCCCAGCTCCCTCAGCCCCACCCCATTCGAGCCTTGGGACCAAAGACTGCTCAGTCTCCACAGCTGTGATACCAACCCAGGTCTTGGAGGCCTGAGGGGAATACTGTAGGCATTTCTTTTCTTTTCAGTTCTTTTTTTTTTAATTTAATTTTTCCTTTATATTAGAGGATAGTTGATGTACAAAGTTGTGTTTGTTTTCGGCTTAAGAGAACCTGATTCAGTTATACAGGTACTGATATCTATTTTTTTGTGGTTTTTTTCCCATGAAGGTTTTCACAAATGTTGAGTAGAGTTCCCTGTGCTATACAGTAGGTCCTTTTTGATTGCCTATTTTATATATGTTTGTGTTCTTTGCAATTCTGAATATTCCGGACCTAATTTCTTTTCTAATTTTATATTTTGCTCTTTTCAGTATACTTATTCTTTGCCCTACGTAAGTGTATTTTGCAATTTTCTACCTCTACACCTGTCCCCTACAATTACTATTTATGTTCTTTTTTCTTTCCTTTCCTTCTCCCTTCATTCTTTCCTTCCTACTTTCCTTCTTTTATTCTTTCTAAATAGATATTTATTACTAAAAATGGGCCAGACCCTGTTCTAGATACTAAAATGAAAACATGAAAGTGCAATCCTTATTTTAATAATCTAATATTCTAGGAAAGGAGCTCATAGTAATCCAGTGGTTCCTGTCCCACAATCTCCTGTAAAAAGTTTTCCTATTCCTCTTAATCTACTCATGGATTATGGCATTTCATTGATTTCCATGTATTTTATGTTTTTTATAGTTCATTCTCTTTTGTTCTCTTAAGATGTTATATCATTTAAATATTTCATTTACTATATCTTATCTTTTTTCATTCATTCATATATTCATTTATCAGAAGATCATTGGGATCTTACTTTGTGGTTTGTGCAATAATGAATTACTGTGTAATTCGACCAGGCTCAACTTTAGAGAACCTACAAATGTGGCACAGGGAAAAAAATAAGAGAGAATAATTATTTTTCAAAAATTGACATTTTTTTAGTCATTATGTGAAAAATCACAATTTGAATTCCCTTACATGTATCTTATAGCTTAGTGATAGTTTTATTTTGAATTATATAAGGGGAAGACAATGTAATACTCTCACTGCTTTCTGCCTCTAATATTTTTATTTGTCGCTGACCTTCATTACTGAGACCAGTGACTGAATCACTGCATACAGTAGGCACTTGATAATTGCCATTGCTCTGGACCATTTGCTAGGTTAGTAAGTGCAATACTGTCCTCCCCTCCAAGAAGAAAAAAAAAAATCTGCCTTGTGATAGGGTTGCCATATGTAGAAAATAAAAATATGTGATGCTATTAAATTTGAATTTCAGATAAACAAAAAAATAGTTCATGGGATATACTTATACTAATTAGCATAGTTGGTTTCTGGTGAGGCCTCTCTCCTGGCTTGTAAGTGGCCACCATTGCTATGTGTGCTCACATGATCTCTTCATTGTGTGCAGAGAGAGAGCAAATTCTCTGGTGTCTTTTTCTTGTAAGGGCAGTAATTCCATCATGAGGGCCCCACCTTTATGACCTTATCTGACTTTTATTATCTCCCAAAGGCTCCATCTCCAAATATCATCACACTGGGGGATTAGGATTTCAGCCTATGAATTTTGGGGGTATGCAAACATTCATCCCATAACAGAACCATACCTATGCCAGAAATCACATTTGCAGATTTGGAAAATGAACAATGAGAATACCGTTGCATAATCAACAGTCACTAAAGGAAAATAAGCCAAGCTCCCAATCCAGAAAATTGTTTCAACTCTATCTATGCTTATAAGTCTGAAAGAGCCAATCCTATTTCTCACACTAAAATAGTTAACATATGTTGGAAGGAGATACTGTAAATCTGGAGATTTTCTCATTCAATTCTAGACAAGAATTTCCATAAACTCATAAACTACTTTGTATAATGGGGAATATAATGCTTCCTATTATTTTTTAGGCTTGCAGTATCAAAATGCAATGGGACTTAATGGCACAAATATCTTAGCCCATGATCCTCAGCTGTGATGAGAGAAGTACTAGTAGATGATAATGTATTAGGTGGACTTACTCTCTTGTAAAAGAGAAAGAGCAAAGAAACCTATATACTAGATTTTAGATAGCACTTACTCTTATTTTAAAAATTAATATGATTTTAAGTGTATACTTGCTTCTCAAAAATTTCACTGAGGAAGAAACCAAGTTAACTTGAATCTTTAAGCTTTCATTGCTCATAAAAGATACAGAACATTCATCTTTTCTTTTTAGTTATGAACATGATATGCTTTACCAAACCAATATGAATATAAGAATGGGGAATATAATGCTAAAATAACTAAAGTCTTTAAATGTGTTCAAAGACTCGAATTTCAACTATACTTTGGTTTTGAGCGAGTGAAGAGTTCAGTCAAGCAATTTGGTCATGAAGGCCAGTGATTTGAACCATAAATGACTGCATGTGAAATAGATTGCTTGTGTAAAATGCTACAAGTTCTACTGTCAAATAAGACTTTGAAAGTAAATTTCAATAACAACTTAAAGGAAGAGTTTAAATGAGAGTAACTGGGCCCTGAAATATCAGAAACATATCACCCCAAAGATCAAATAAATTTTATACTCATTGTGCTTCCTTCTACAACCCTTTAATATCTCAGTATTGTTTTTTTTTTTTTTTTTTTATGTGGGATCTTCCCGGACCAGGGCTCGAACCCGTGTCCCCTGCATTAGCAGGTGGATTCTTAACCACTGCGCCACCAGGGAAGCCTCAGTATTGTTTTTAAAAAGGTGATAAGTAATACTTCCTTTTTTTCTTTGGGCAAAATCAGTTTGCTCTAAGTATGTAAAAAGTCCTGCTGTATGATCCTAGCAGAAAATTTATCTATCTGTCGTTATAGTTTCTTCTTTCTGTGATTGAGGGCACTTTTCAGGTGAAATTAGAAAGTTTAAAATCTAAGTGGAAGAATTATAGAAAGGTATTAACTGAAACCTGTCACCTCTAAGCTTCTACACAGTGTAGATTAACAGTAATTTAAATGTACACTCATCTGAGAAGACTGTGGTATATGAAGTGAGTTGATGTTCTCAACGAAGTTCCTAATGAAAAAGTATATTCTTTAATAAATACCACCATTGTCAATACTATATATAAGTCCAAGGAGATTACTTTAAATTTACAAACTGTATTTGTTTTTTCATTTTCAAGCTTTAATATATTACTATAAAGTGTGAAATAGAGTGTAGTTATGTACACTGAGTGCCATGTGCTTTTAGCTATCATTAACTGATGGATTAACTATATCTTATTACCAGACTGCACAATTATTTCAAATGAAAACCATTTAGCCATGTGATAGCCAGCCTCCAAGATGACCCACAATGATCCCTGCCTGCTGGAGTTCATTCCCTGTGTAGTCCCCTCACACCTTGTGTCAGGGTTGGTCTATACAACTACTAGAATATGTTAGAAGTGATGATATGCCGCTTCAGAGGTTTCTTCCTTGCTCTCTGTCACTCGTTCTGATGGACGCCAATTGCCATGTCCCAAGGACATTCAGGCAGCCCAGTAGAAAGGCCCATAAGACCAGGAGCTGAGGCATTTCATTTCATTTCGTTTCATTATTATTTCAAATCTTAATATTAAAAACCTATCCTTGACAATAGTTTGAAAATTCTCATTTACTCATAATTATCCTTATGGAATATCTGTCACCACTATACATATTTGAGAATTGTTCTCAACACATCAAATTCAGTTTGAAATTTAAGTGCATATCATAACCTAAATTGTACTTCCTAGTTAAATCTAACAGCCTATGACCCTAGGAATATACTAGTAAATAATTAAATTGTAAAACCTCAGTCTAAAGCTCTTTTAATGTGTACTTTGAACCAAGATATTCAAGTAAATGTTAGTGCATTATATTATTAATTTAAAAGTAGATTTGATCTAATAATTCGTTAAACATTTACATTAGTTGCAATAATGTTATCATCAATATCAAAAGCTTCATCTCAGAATCAAATAATTTAGAAATTAATCTGGTCTCAATTTTTTAAACATATTTTCACCAAGGCATCTTTGTTTTCATAGCTTAGTTCTGGTAACATCAATTATTCTGTTGGACTTCACAGAGAGGATGTGAGGGTCACCATATATCTGAGTACCTGCCTGAGGAGCAAATTCCCACATATCCACAGGCCTTCCTAAATAAACCCCCAAAGTGGGGGAGGGGTGTTGCCTATAGTGATATTCCTGATGAGAACATTTCCTGCCAGATGCTCCTTCCTCCTTGCAGGGACTGTTCTTAGAATTAGCTCCGAAGAGTCTTCAGTGAGGAATCTCAAGAGGAGTATTTAGAACCCTCAGGAGGAATATTTAATATATTTTTTTGAATTGAATTTTGAAAGCTACAAAGTTCTGGTACTTTGCTGTCTGTCACTCTTCTGTCAGTTGGCCTCTGGGGCACTTAAATAAAGCAAGCAGAGGATTATCCCCAAGTTATATGGTACAGTAATAGATTGCTCTCAGGCAGCTGTGAATGTGCGGAGGGCAGTAATGAAACAGGGTCATGCTGCTTAGGAGAAATTTCTTATCTAATTCACTTAGTTAAATAAGATGCAAAAGGAACAATATTAAGTGTATAAAAATGGTGAAGTATTATATTTCTATTTTTACTAGCCTTGGGACTAATTTTGTTAATTAAGAGCCTTTATTTTTTAGAGCAGTTCTAGGTTTACAGAAAAATTGAGCAAAAATTACAGAGTTCCCATGTTACCCTGGTCCCAACACACACATAGAGTCCCCCTACTATTAACATCTTTCATTAGCTGGTGTAATTGCTGCAACTGATGATCCAATGCTGATAACATTAGTAATAACTAAAATCCCTAGTTTACATTAGAGTTCACTCTTGTGTATTATGTTTTGCATTGTATTGTGTTCTGTGGGTTTGGACAAGTATATAGTGACATGTATCCATCATTATAGTATCATGCAGAGTATTTTCACTGTCCTAAAAATCCTCTGTGCTCCCCCTGTTCATCTCTCCTCACACCCCAACCTTTGCAACCACTGAACTTTTTACTGTCTCCATAGTTTTACTTGTTCGAGAATGCCATATGGTTGTAATTATACAGTATGTAGCCTTTTCATATTGGCTTTTTTCACTTAGCAATATGTATTTGAGTTTCCTTTATGTCTTTTTGCCTCTTGATTGCCCATGTCTTTTTATCACTGAATAATATGCCACTGTCTGGATGTGCCACAGTTTTTCATCTATTGAAGGACATTTTGGTTGCTTCCAAGTTTAGGTAATTATGAAAAAAGCTGCTATAAACATCTGTGTGCAGGATTTTGTGTGGATGCAGGTTTTCGACTCCTTTGGGTAAACACCAAGGAGCATGATTACTGGATTGTATGGTAAGAGTATGTTTAGTTTTGTAAGAAACCTCCATGCTATTTTCCGAAGTGGCTGCACCATTTTGCATTCCCACCAGGAATGCGTGAGAGTTCCTGTGGCTCCACATCCTTGCCAGTATCTTGTTGTTATTTTAATTTGCGGTTCCCCAGTGACATATGACGTTGAGCATCTTTTCACAAGCTTAGTTGCCATTTGCATATCTTCCTTGGTGTGGTGTCTGTTCAGATATTTTGCCCAGTTTTAAATTTGGCTGGTTGTTTTCTTTGTCGAGTTTTAAGAGTTCTTTGTATATTTTGGATAACAGTCTTTATCAGATATGCGTTTTGCAAAGATTTCTTCCCAGTCTGTGACTTGTGTAACTGGTTTCTAAAATATGATGTTTTTAATTTTTTATCTTTTACTTCGTAGAGAAATGTAAAATATGTATTTCTAAGAGTCATAAATTATTGAGTTTATAAAACTAAAGATAATAACTCACCAAGTTTGATCAAATGAGTTAATTATCAAAGACACAGGGTCTGGCATATAGCAAGTATTGCATAAATGTCAACTATCTTTTATATTGCTTCCATTTAAATACTGTAATGTATAGATTGCGTCTTTATATAAGCAAATCTTTTCTCATAATATAATTCTCATCAGGATAACACAAATAATAAAATTGATAAACTCATGTGACATGAAGTACTTACATTTTGATGAAATTAATTTAAAAGAACTCTAGGAAAATGTCTAGATGTGACATTTTGCATTCAAACTTTACAAAGAAGCTCATCTCATAATTGCTAATCTAACATAAATAATGTTTCACTTAAATTTAATTGGGTAGCTATGTCCTTTTGTAGTTTCATAAAGAACAAGCAGTGATCACACCGTATTGACAAGCAAAAGTGTTTATGAACATCGAATCGATATATGGTTTAGAAGAGGCCAATTTCACTGGTAAATTGTCCACAAAGGGTTTTATTTACTTTTTTATAAAAGCACTTTTGCCTTGAAAAAAGTCAATATTTTATCATCTAAATGCTTATCTTCTAGTTCCCAATGACCTCAGTTTGTTTCTGAGTGTTCCTATTAATACAGACGTTGAATAGAAAAACACCAAGAAACAAAATTCTTTCTGCTGGAGAAAGTTATAGCTCCATGGTTTGGGAAGGGACCAGCGAGATCAATTTCTCCCAAGTACTGGGAGGACCCCTGTGGCAAAATCCCTGATACCCATCTTTGTTTGAAATACTGCACTAGATTTCCCTAGGTTACAACATATAACTTTCCAACATTTTGTGGAATAGAGCTATAAGGTACTGAAAATATATACCAAGGCAGGTTGTGGAAAGACATGCCATACTAAGAAGTTTGGACATGATCTTAAATGAAAGTAAGAACCAGCAAGTGTTTTTCAGTAGGTAAGCAACATCTTCAGTCCTTTGTTTAAAAGAATATCTTGAACATCAGTTTATAGAATGTGCTGGAAGAAATCCAGAGTAAAGAGTGAGAAACCAGTTAAAATAATGCCCCAGTAATTTAGCCAAGGGCATTGCTGCCTTCAACTCCCAAGGCAGTAGTAGTATAACTTAGAGGAGATGACAGATCGAAGATGTATGAAGTATGTGGAATTTCCTAAACTTGGCAACTGGTTGACTATGAAGGAATGAGAAGAGAGGAAATAAAATTAAAGACGTCTCTGAGAGTTCTAATATGGGCCCCTGAATAACCAAAGTTGTCATTAGGTATATTGATAATAAAACTAGTATAAACAATACAAGAAGTACAGGTTTGACAGTAACACATTTTAAGTCCTAAAAATGTTGTAATGTATTTGGAATATAAACCATTAGTTATTTTCCCTTTCTATTTTGTGAAGTTTGTGAAAAAAGTGTTCTTAAGGACCTTAGAATTTTTCTGTTAGGTACAATAGGAATTGTTGACTTAAGTTGAGCCTAATGAAAAGGTTAATTAGCAAACAAATGGATAAAATAAAGTGGTAGAACCTCTGTCCACTTTCTTGAAGATATTTCTAATTTCTCAGGAGCAAATATCATTCTTTTTTTTTTTTTTAAAAGGATTTTCTTATTTATTTATTTATTTATTTATTTATTTTTGGCTGTGTTGGGTCTTCGGTTCGTGCGAGGGCTTTCTCCAGTTGCGGCAAGCGGGGGCCACTCTTCATCGCGGTGCGGGGACCGCTCTTCATCGCGGTGCGCGGGCCTTTCTCTACCGCGGCCCCTCCCGTCGCGGGGCACAGGCTCCAGACGCGCAGGCTCAGCAATTGTGGCTCACGGGCCCAGCTGCTCCGTGGCATGTGGGATCTTCCCAGACCAGGGCTCGAACCCGTGTCCCCTGCATTAGCAGGCAGATTCTCAACCACTGCGCCACCAGGGAAGCCCGCAAATATCATTCTTAAATCTAAGAAATTAGAGCTGAGAATAAAGTTCATTCTTCTCTCACTGGATCTAATGTGAATGAGGCATAGCCTTTCCACTTACTCCCAACTCTGTTCAACGCATTAGATGGTCCCAGTATTTATTTCAAAGAACCAGAATTAAACATCCTTTGTTACTTTGTCAAGTTCTCATGTTGGAGAGAGATGGCAAAAAAGTTTATACAGACTACGCACATAATTTCTGAAAATCATTTATTCCTTTTTAATATGTACCCTCAAAATATCCTTTCCAACTCCCCTATATTAGTGGTTTATAACCTTAGTATGCATATGAACTGCCTAAGGGACTTGTGAGAATATATATTCCTGGGTTCTGCTTGTCAGATTCTGATTCAGCAAGTCTTACATGGATCCCAGGAATCTGTATTTTCAATAAGTGCCTCAAAGATTTCCAGTGTATGTGTTTCCTGTACAAGGGAGCAAGGACCTTAAAGAATCACTTTAGAGTGCTTTAAACCTTCTCTGTTAGAGTTTTCTGTTTTGAAGTTGTAATTTTTTAAAGCTTTTATTTATTTTTGGCTGCATTGGGTCTTTGTTGCTGCGCGCAGGGGCTACTCTTCGTTGCAGTGTGCAGGCTTCTCATTGTGGTGGCTTCTCTTGTTGCGGAGCATGGGCTCTAGGCGCACGGGCCTCAGTAGTTGTGGCTCACAGGCTTTAGAGCGCAGGCTCAGTAGTTGTGGCACACAGGCTTAGTTGCTCCGCAGCATGTGGGATCTTCCCCGACCAGGGCTCAAACCCATGTCCCCTGCATAGGCAGGCGGATTCTTAACCACTGCGCTACCAGGGAAGTCCCTGAAGTTGTAATTTGAAGTTGTAGTTTAGCAAATGTTTCCATATATTTTTGTTATGCTTTCAATCTTGCAACTATTTTCATTTTATATCTTCTATGACATGTCTTCCCATGACTTTTGACTGGTCCTTAATGTACAAACTAAAGGCAGGATACCTGTGGTCTGAGGCAGACTACTGTAATACCATATTGCTGCCTGAACATTTCCCCAAGGTAGCAAAGTCACTCTCACTTCTTGTGAAGAGTATATCAAATTGGATAAAACAGTCATGAAGATTTGGAGAGACTGCAGTCATTATTTTGCTCTGATGTAGCTTTTAAATCTTAATATTTGCCTGGAAGTTTATTTTTTTTCCAGTGAAAGCAAAAGGGTGAATGCATGGACTTCCCTGGTGGTGCAGTGGTTAAGAATCCGCCTGCCAATGCAGGGGACACGGGTTCGAGCCCTGGTCTGGGAAGATTCCATATGCCGCGGAGCAACTAAGCCCGTGCGCCACAACTACTGAGCCTGCGCTCTAGAGCCCGCGTGCCACAACTACTGAAGCCCACGCGCCTAGAACCCATGCTCTGCAACAAGAGATGGCACTGCAAAGAGAAGCCCGCGAACTGCAACGAAGAGCAGCCCCCGCTCCCCGCAACTAGAGAAAGCCCGCGCTTAGCAACAAAAACCCAACACAGCCAAAAATAAGAATAAATAAATAAATAAATTTATTTAAATTTTAAAAAGATGAATGCATTTCTTCTCAGATACTTAATGATTTATTTAGGGGGGTAAACAGCAACAATGTCCACCCACTCAGATCCTTCTGAGTAAGTAAAGATCCATTGTAAAGAAGCAATTTACAGAAGCATTCACAAAAGCCTTCCTGGTTACCTTAATGGGTTCTTTTACAAAATCTTCTCTGTCCTTTCATCACCCTTCCTAGCATATGTCTCCCGGAGTAATGCATGCTACCAAAATGCAAAAGAAGTAAGCTTGCTCCATAGTTACTCAAGACCTCAAACTTGAACACATTCCCTAGCTCTGTGATTCTCTGTGCATTCCCTGAACAGGTGCTGATTTGCTCTGACTCATGAGACTGGCAGTTAGAAAGCCTCAGCTGACATATACCAACACCTTCCTCTGTCGTTAACAGCAGCTGCTAGACTAATGGCACATCTGGCATCTTCCTCCGCTGATTAACAGGTCGTCCCAAAGACCCGTCAGCCAGCCCCAGAGCATAAAGACCTGAACCTATACCTTTTTTTTTTTTCATTCATGTATTGCAGGTGCTGGGACATTCTACAGGTGAATTTGTTCAAATGAGGATAAGGTTAAATGATTACAGACTTTTATATTCAGCAGGAAGAAATTAAAACAAATTTGAAAGGGGTTTAATTGCTAAGAAAAAATTCTAGACTGAATATAACTGTGCTAACAATTTAAGATGTAAAGACAATATCAACAACAAATCAATAGATTTAACATGTTCTCATGTCAAAGTAAAACTTTAAATAAAATGTGTGCAGAAATTTCTAATTTATAAGAATATTAGGTAAGAAATTAGAAGCAAGAGAGTTCTCTATTATACGTCTTTAATTACTAAGTAGATCATTGTTGGTAAACTGGAATATAAACATTTTCTAAAGAGAATTAACAGTTTTCTGGAGTCTTAAAAAATCATGTTCAGGTCTAATGGGTTGCTAAAGGACATGCTTTATCTAAAGACTTTTATTTCTCTTACTTGTAAATTAAAACTGCTAGTAGATTTAACAATTTGGAGACATAATGAAATTTAGTGTATGTAATAGCATATGATTCATTCAAGAAAAAATATCCAAACTTTAATTCCAATGTGATGGAATTTGAGCTCTCTGTTACAGCCCAGGAAATGAATCAGAGATCGACTGTGAACATTATGTTAAACTTTCAATAAAGCATTGCAGCTGGGACATAGTTGGGACTTTGGAAAGGAAATAAAAAATATTTTGCCACCCCTGTACAAACATATGCTTCTGCCCTTGAAAAATCTCTTTGAATTCTGCTCATCATTCCTTGTAAGAAATAAATGGAATTGGAAAAGAAACAGAAATGAAGGATGATGAAGAAAAGAATTTAACAGAGGAACACAGTTTCATTAATAGTTAACACAAACATTGTTTTCCTACATGCAAAAGCAATAAGTGAGAGGCTAAATTATTTAGGATAAATCATGAAAGAAATAGCCAGGATGAATGTTTCCTCTTTGATGCTAAAATTAGGGGGAAAAAAAAGTTTTCATATTTATAATTACAAGATGTATATATTATAGAAACATTGTAAATTCATATTTTACATTAAATAATAGGTTTTTACCAAAAAAATTAATAATGTTTTGAGACATAGCTAGAACTTTCTGATGAATCATCAGAGATTCCTGACAGAGGCAGAAGCTGAATTGGAACAGTGTGATAGTTATTATGTACCTAATATTTCACTTTTGAACAGGTGACTAGTCAAGTATTCAATAATAAAACTTAGTAGGAAAGCGGATAAAGCTCTCTTTATATATCAGAGATTCCCAAAGTTTGTTCCATGGAAACTAGTTCCATCTGATATTAATATCTATTATTGGAAAATGAAAGGGCTCTGTGACCAAATAAATTTGAGAAATTCTGAGATAAATAGGTTTTCATATTGGAGAGCTTCTCAGCACTCTAAGTATGCTAAAATATATTTTAAATCTCACATAGTCTCTCTTGAACATAGTCATTTTCAAACTTATTTGATTATGAAAAGCACTCTTTTCTCAGATATCCTTTAGAACTATTTATCCAAAGCACAGAGTTTGGGAAATCTCATCAAGAATTATAAGCAAAAGTTCTCTATTATAGAAATATTTAAAAATTCAAAAAGTTGCTAACACCAATAATGAATTTATTGCTTTTCCTGTGACTATATGTTATTTACCATATTTTAAGGGAAAAAATAGTTCCACCACTTCCATTATAGACACATCATGATAATGTGTTAATAATTATGACAATTGCCAGAGAATTAAGTAAATGTCCCACGAAGTATATCACACTTTTGGGGGGTACTCCTTACTTGCTCATTAAAGCAAGGAAGATGGAGGAACTACTGAGCTTCCCATTGTTTTACTGAAATAAGTCAGGAAACTGAATGCATTTTGACTGCTGCAATTCATCCGCATTTCAAAAATCAAAAAAAACCCTTTAACGTGAGATCTATCCACTTAACAAAATTTTAAGTGTACAATACAGCAATGCTATCTGTAGGCACTATGTTGTACAGCAGAGAGATCTGGAGAACTTGTTCACCTTGCATGACTTTATATTAGTTGAACAACTTCTCCCCATTACCCCTCCCCACCCAGACCCTGGCAACCACCATTCTATGTTCTGCTTTTATAAATTTGACTGTTTTTGATATCTCATATAAATGGAATCATGCAGCATTTTTCCTTCTGTGACTGGCTTATTTCTTTGAGTATAATGTTCTCCAGGTTCATCCATGTTGTTACAAATGGCAGGATTTCCTTCTTTTTCAGGGATATAATATTCCATTATATATATATAAACACAAATCTCACATTTTCTGTATCCATTCTTCTGTTGATGGACACTGAGGTTGTTTCTATATCTTGGCTGTTGTAAAAAATGCTGCAGTGAACATGGGTGTGCAGATATCTCTTTGAGTGGATAGTGGATATACTTCCTTTGGATATATACCCATAAGTGGGATTGCTGGATCACATTATCATTCTATTTTAAATTTTTTGATGGAACTCCATACTGTTTTTCATAGGGGCTGCACCATTTTTACATTCCTACCAACAATGTACAGGGGTTCCAATTTCTTCACCTCTGTGAAGAAGTGTTCTTACTATAATAGAAAATAAAATCCCCAAAACCTATCTGGAAAAAAAAATCCTGTTAAACACATAAATCATACCCTAAAATAAAACAATATATCTAAATGATTTAGGAGATTGGAGGAAGATAAATTAGGGCTCCAAAGTTTGTTTACTATCTAAATTCTTCACTATTTTTTCCATCATTTTACAAACAAAAAAATGCATATGTGAGTTCATCATTTTTAAACCTTTGGTTTAGGAGATTTCAACCTCAAAGAACTGGTATGATAAAAAGCCCATGTACCCATCACCAACTTTTGCAGTTATCAACATTTGTCAATCTTGTCAGTAGTTTCACTTAAGGGAAAAAGTCCATCTGAAAAATATTCTTAAAAACTTCATGGAAACTTTGTAGTTACAATTTATATGATAAATGTCCTGAAATCCTCAGAGTTTACTGACAAATAATGTTTAACAGATTATAGAGCCTTAAAATTTTAAAAGTTACAGTAGTATTCAGCTTTTCCCAACATAATGAAATATAACTTCTACTCTTGTGCTGATAGAGAGACACCAATTACTTAGCATAACTCCTTTGAGCCCTACTTGAAAAGTGTGAGGAACACATGTAATAAAGCTTTTTTGTTTTTGGAATAACATTTTTGTTAAAACTCTTCCTAGATTTTAGTGTACCATGTATAAAGCAATTTTCTGCAATATTGATTTTTACCTAGATCCTAAAATCTTTAGTTTAACTGTGAAAAATTATCTTTAAACTTTTTAATTACAATAAATCTTTAGGCTGACAAAATATTTTTTAAGTATGTCATTTATAATCATGATAAAGAATGACATTTGAACACTTCGTACAGGAGATACCTGAAAATTTTAATGAGTATTATTTATTACTCTGCAAAAAATGCTGATAAAACTTATTCCTGTGATTCCTATGGTAACCAAAACATCTAATTAGCTTTGACTAGAGATGCATGCTACTATATTATCCTCTCCAGAAGATGAATTTCATAGCATTAATTTTCTAGTGTGTATTTCCATAAAATATGACTTGGGGAATGTCTGTATGACCATTAACTTGAAGATAGTTACTTCCCTTATCCTTATCATTCATTATATATTTCAGCACATCCTATGTAAACTAATAGTATTCGGTTAGGAGATTTAGGGTTTTGTGTTTTCCATTCATAAAGAAAAACTTGGAAAAAACTGACTAATAATGTAGAAATTTAGAAACAACTATGAAATAGTAATAATGGCTCAAATTTTTAAGGACCTCCTTATCTCAACAACTGTAGTCATTTAAGCATTCCTAATACACTCCCTTCTTAGCCTCAAGAAATTGAAGATATTAAATGATTTATATAAAGCTGCAGATAGTGAGAAACAAACTAAAATGTATACTCAGGCTGTGTGATGTTGGAACTCAAGCCCTTAATTGCTCATTATACAGCCTCTGCTGTCAATAGTCCTCACATTAATCAGCCTAGGCTGCAACACCCACATTTCAGCTGAACACACAAAATTTATTATGCACACTTGTGGTTGGCTGCGGCGGGGGATCATCCTCTTCTGTGTATGACTATTCAGAGATCCAGAATTCTTTCGTGTAATGTGTCCATCATCTTCAACATGAGGTCTCCCTGCAAGTTTGCCATGGAAGGGGAAGGATGGAGAATCTCTATGGGGAATTTTTATTGCCAGGCCTAGAATTTACATACATAATTTCCTGCCTGCATAGCATATAGCATTTGCCAGAGCTTAGCCACATGGTTCCTAACTTGTGGGTCATAGGAATGTAGTGTTGCTGCATGGAAAGGACGAATGAATAAACAAAATGTGAGTATATATATATATACACAATATATATTCAGCCTTTAAAAAGAAGGAAATTCTGACATTTATGACAACATGAATGAACCTAGAGGACATTATATTAAGCTAAATAAGCCAGGCACAGAAAGACAAACACTGAATGATCTCACTTACATGTGAAATCGAAAATAGTCGAACTCATAGAAGCAGAGAGTCTGGGACAGGGGGAAATGGGGAGATTTGGGTGAAGGGTACAGAGTTTCAGTTATGCAAGATGAATAGTTCTGGAGATCTAATGTAGAGAGCAATGTGACTCTAGTTATCAGTACTGTATTGCATACTTGAAATTTACTGAGAGGAAATCTTGTGTTCTCACCACACCAGAAAAAAAAAAAGAAAATGGTAACTATGTGAGGTGATGGGTACTTTAAAGGATTTTCTTATTTATTTATTTATTTATTTATTTATTTTTGGCTGTGTTGGGTCTTCGGTTCGTGCGAGGGCTTTCTCCAGTTGCGGCAAGCGGGGGCCACTCTTCATCGCGGTGCGGGGACCGCTCTTCATCGCGGTGCGCGGGCCTTTCTCTATCGCGGCCCCTCCCGTCGCGGGGCACAGGCTCCAGACGCGCAGGCTCAGCAATTGTGGCTCACGGGCCCAGCTGCTCCGTGGCATGTGGGATCTTCCCAGACCAGGGCTCGAACCCGTGTCCCCTGCATTAGCAGGCAGATTCTCAACCACTGCGCCACCAGGGAAGCCCAGGTGATGGGTACTTTAATTAAATTGATTGTAGTGACTATTTCATAATGTATATGTACATCAAAACATCAAGTTGTACATCTTAAATATATATAATTTTTATTTGTCAATTGTGCTTCAGTTAAGGTGAGGAAAAAAGTAGATAATATTACACGATTGTATTTCAAATATCCAAAAGCTAGTTTAAAGTGAACTTTTCAAATATTTACAGAACAACATTGATTATCTGAAAACTAGATGATTTTTAAATTAAGTCCAGTTTTAGATCCAAGTTGATAAAGTTCTATCACTGTTATTTACTGCAGTTTTTCCTATGTGCAGGTAAATTAGTTGAATTGTGATATTCAGAATATAATATTCTACTGCTTCCTTACTTCTCAATGTCATTTTTTCTAGTAGAAAATGCATATATACAACAGACAAAACTTTTAAAGTATGATCTGGGATTAAAAAACATCCTGGAGTACAATAAAAAAATCAACAAGAAGGAAAAAAAAAAAAATCCTGGAGACAGAAGGTTATGAAAAGATCAAAATAGTTCAGAATAAAATTTTAAATGAAAATCATGAATCCCATAAGCATAAAAGGAGGAAAAGAAAATCAGAGAGCTTGTGCAATTCAGCAGGTTTCATTGTACTAAGGTCAATAAATCAACGTTAACTGTATATAATATGTTGTTTTATATTATACATTGAAATTAAACTGTCTTAAGGCAGGAGGGGGGAAGAACTAAGTTCCTTTGACTCCTCTGCCATCCTGGAAGGTCTCTGGTTTGATAAGCTCTGCAGCACTGGGTATCTGTTCATTAAGTGCTGCTACATGATCAGATGTTCTCATCACTCATCCTTTATGTTTATGTCATCTCAAGTAATCGTACTCAGTATTAATTTACAGAGAGCCATTTTTCAAACTTTTTATTTGAATCTCTGTATTTGCATGAGAAAACAGAGTTAGTCTTTGTTTTAAAATGAGCTCCTAATAAAACAGATGTATTTCTACATGCTCATAGGAAATTTAATCTTAATATGAACTTTGAATTCATGAAAACTAGAAGATTATGTGCCATCTTTCTCCAAAAATAAAAACATGTTTTTCCCATGTAAATATACAATTCAGGTTTACAATCTAGGTATTGTCAACTGTTTCTATCAAAAGATTTTAAAAGCACACATTTTAAAAAGTTAACCACAGGTCTGTATTGGCTACTTTATGTTCCTTAGTCTTAAGGTTCTTTGTCAATTCCGTCTGACAGCAACAGCACAGATCTGCTCTTATCTGTAGGGGTGGAGGTTGACGGTGCATGGACTTGCTGCCTGTGATTTAACACCTGTTCCCTGTGGCAACTCAGCAGAGTAATGTAATAAGGTTTTGGGGCTATTATCTTTGTTCTTTTTCCAGTGTATCAAGAATAATTCAGAGGTATTTCAATACTGTAAAAGCACGATTAGACCTTAACCACCCTTTGCCCCAAAGGCTGGTCCAGATAGATAATTTTATCTCAAACTGTAAGAGCTCTGGCCAGCCACACATGGTAGAGGAGATTCTTGAATAACTCATTTACACTGGCTAGAACACAGCTACGTAGATGGAGAGAGACAGGGACTGGGAAGTAAGGCACTCTACTGTAAACCAGAAATCCCCATTCAACCAGAACCAATCTCTCAAAAACTCTTTAGGCTCCAAATACGGAACTAGAAAACTCACTTTATGAGCTCAGTTACAATATTCTCACTTGCCCCGAAATTACAGGTATATATTACATTTATTTCTAAAATTATATTTTTGTACATTTATTTTGTCCATCTGTAATTTGTTTTTGTATGTTGTATAAGTGTTCAACCCTTATCTTCTCCCAGATGAGTGGTAGCCAGTTGTGCCAGCATAATTTATTCAATAGAATATCCTTTCCCGGGCTTCCCTGGTGGCACAGTGGTTGAGAGTCTGCCTGCCAATGCAGGGGACACGGGTTCGAGCCCCGGTCTGGGAAGATCCCACATGCCGCGGAGCAGCTGGGCCCGTGAGCCACAATTACTGAGCCTGCGCATCTGGAGCCTGTGCTCCACAACAAGAGAGGCCGCGATGGTGAGAGGCCCGCGCACCGCGATGAAGAGTGGTCCCCACTTGCCGCAACTGGAGAAAGCCCTTGCACAGAAACGAAGACTCAACACAGTCATAAATAAATAAATAAATAAATAAATAAAAGAACGTGAATTTCTTTTAAAAAACAAACAAACAAACAAAAACAAAGAATATCCTTTCCCACTCAATTGAACATATACTTAGACATATACTACATATACTAAATTTCTATAACTATATACTATATATATACTAAATTTCTATATACTAAGTTTCTATAACTATCTTGAGCTTTTTCTACTCCATTGAACAATTGGTCCACTTCTGTTACATTACCACATTGCTCAATTACATTATCTTTGAAATGATTTAATACCTAGTAAAACAAGTTCCCTCACCATAAAAAAAAAAAAAAAGCATAGTGAACAGCATTCTTGTGAGGCTGAAAGCCGAACAAATGTACAGTCACATTACCTAAAGTCAGGAAAATATAAAACTTTTCTTGGCTGGTGCTGACTAGCTCGCATGTTTCAAAAGGCAGTATGGCATGAAAAATGTAAACATTACAGGTGAGCCAAGTTCTGCATATTAGGAGGCTGTGGAACAATTTTTTAAATATTTGTTAAGTGTAAATAGGAAAAGGGTTACATGGAAGAGCAGGGTTTCATAGCTGATGAGACTTGCTTCCTTTTTCCTTTTTTGCTTGTATGTTTTTTATGTTAAAATTTATTTTAATTTAATTTAATTTTTTTACGGTAGGCCCTTGTTGTTATCTATTTTAAATACAGCAGTGTGTACATGTCAATCCCAAACTCCCCATCTATTCCTCCCCGCCACCCTTCCTCCCTGGTAACCATAAGTTCATTCTCTAAGTCTGTGAGTCTGTTTCTATTTTGTAAATAAGTTCATTTGTATCATTTTTTTTTTTAGATTCCGCATATAAGCAATATCATAGGATGTTTGTCTTTCTCCGTCTGACTTACTTCACTTAGTATAATAATCTCCAGGTCCATCCATGTTGCTGGAAATGGCATTATTTCATTCTTTTTAATGGCTGAGTAATATTCCACTGTATATATGTACCACATCTTCTTTATCCATTCATCTTTCCATGGACATTTAGGTTGCTTCCATGTCTTGGCAATTGTAAACAGCACTGCAGTGAACATTGGGGTGCATGTATCCTTTTGAACTATGTTTTTCTCCAGATATATGCCCAGCAGTGGGATTGTGGGATCATATGGTAGCTCTATTTTTAGATTTTTAAGGAACCTCCGTACTGTTCTCCATAGTGGCTGTACCAGTTTACATTCCCACCAATGGTGTAGAGGGTTCTCTTTTCTCCACACCCTATTCAGCATTTATTGTTTGTAGACTTTCTGATGATAGCCATTCTGTCTGGTGTGAGGTGATACCTCATTGTAGTTTTGATTTGCATTTCTCTAATGGTTAGTGATGTTTTCATGTGTCTCTTGGCCATCTGTATGTCTTCTTAGGAGAAATGTCTATTTAGGTCTTCTGCCCAGTTTTTGATTGGGTAGTTTGTTTTTTGGATATTGAGCCACATGAGCTGGTTGCAAATTTTGGAGACTAATCCCTTGTCAGTCGCATTGTTTGTGAATATTTTCTCCCATTCTGTGGGTTGTCTTTTCGTTTTGTTTGTGTTTTTCTTTGCTGTGCAAAAGCTTTTGAGTTTAATTAGGTCCCATTTGTTTATTTTGTTTTTATTTCCATTACTCTGGGAGGCAGATCGAAAAAGATATTGCTGCGATTTATGTCAAAGAGTGTTCTGCCTATGTTTTCCTTTAAGAGTTTTATAGTATCCGGTGAGACTGGCTTCTTTTATAAGGACCTTGGCAAATGTACCTATATCACACAAATGGCCTCCAAAGTGCCTGTTTACAAATCATTCAAAGAGTATGCAGTTAATAATTTGTAAGAAATATATATTAAATACAGTATCTTTGAATAGAAGCACACATGAAAAAGATTATGTATTGAGCAGTTGATGAAAAGGTTATGACCAGAGGCTCACAGGAAACTAACATTGTATTTCCCCAGCAGCAATGGTTCCATGTGAGCTAATTCAGTGTTCATAGCAACTTTATAGAACATAACTGTCAAAAAATAACAAGAATAAAGTGAAATCTGTCTTTATCTCTAGCTGGTTTTAAGATATCCCTTCTCTCTTTTCTTGTTCTATAGATTCACTAGATGTGTATTGGCATAGCATTTTACTTATGTGATTTGAGACTCATGTTTCTGAATCTAAAGATTCTTTTATTAATTCTGGCAAATGCTCAGTCATGATCTCTTCAAATACTCCTTTCACTTACTCTACTTTCCCCATCTAAGATTACAGTTATGTGTATCTTGGACCCTCTCACCCTATCTTTCTTATCTTCTAACCTCTTTTACACTTCTTCCTTTTTCTCTTCCTCCTGCATTCTGGGTAATTTCTCTTATTCAGTATTTGAGCACATCTTTTCCTCTTCAGCTGTTTCTTTTCTTTCTTTTTTCTTTTTCTTGTTTTGGCCACACCTCCCAGTTTGCAGTATCTTATTTCCCCAACCAGGGATTGAACCCAGGCCCTTGGCAGTGAAAACACAGAGTCCTAACCACTGGACAGCCAGGGAATTCCCGCTTCAGCTGTTTCTAATCTGTTCTTTTTCTAAGTTACTGGGTTTTCATTTTGATTAATATATTTTGATGTCTTGAAGTTCCATTTACTACTTACCTTCTTTCTCATATTTTTATTTCATTTTTTTATGTATCTGATAATTTTAACAATACTTATAGTCTTATTTCTGCTCTGTCCAGTATGGTAGCCACTAGCCACATGTAGCTATTTAGCACTTGAAGTATGTCGAGTATGAATTGAAATGTACTGGAAGTGTAAAATGCACACTGATCTCAAAAACTTAGTGTGAAAAAAGAAATAAATTAATAAAAAATTAATAAAAATTTAAAAATTAATAAAATTAATGATTTTAAAAATTAAAAATTTTAAAGTAATTAAATTAACATTTAAGATTAATTAAATAAGACATTAATAAAATTAATAATTATATTGATATGTTGAAATAATATTCTTTATATTTGGGATTAAAATATTATGTCATAAAATTAATCTCATCTGTCTATTTTACTCTTTTAATGAGATTACTAAATAAGTTTAAAGTTCAATATGTGCCTTACATTATTTTTTTTGTTGAGCAGTGTTGGTCTATAGCCTAAAACTCTATTAGCTCAGATTCTTATGGTTCTTATTCTCCTCTTTATGGTTTCTGCTAACACTTGCATATGGTGACTTATTTCCTCAAAGGTTTTATAATTTTGTTTTTTGTGTTCTGAGCATGTTTACCTGCCAGATGTATTCAAATGTGTTACCCCTCTTATGTTAATTGTTCAGCTGGGGGTACTCCAGCCAAGTGTAATGAGTATAAATTTTAATCTTAATCCTTGTGATGACAGGATGGTGAATACAAACACTCAGAGGAGGCATTTATCTACACCTATGTCTCAGGTCAGGCAAATAAGTTATCTTTCAGACAACCTTTTCTGTTGGGCACATTTTCTTAATCCAGGCTTTCATCAAGTAGTTCTTCGTGGGTCCCAACTTTATTCAGAGTTTTCAGTTCAGACACAAATCTATCCTAAACCTAATGCTTTGTTTCCCGGCTCTACATGGTCATCGAAACAAAAGCCTCTTCTTTACCTACATGAGTGAGTGCCTCCAGAGCAAGAGAATCAACAGTAGTTTACTTTTTCTTTTTTTTTTTTAACCAGCTTTTTCTTTGTGTTTGGGCCCTAGGGATTTACCTTTCTTTATTTCAAGCTCATATTCACTTACAAAAATATTTTACAATTTATCCAGCATTTAAGTGCTTTCTACTGGAAAGAATTTAAGGTAATCTTAGGCTGCCACATTACTAGAAACAAAAGCTCTTGTCTATTCTGTATTTATTTTGATGCAGTATATCTGTCTAATGTTGATAGAGGTGTATTTTAAACTGCCCATATTGCTTTTTGTGATATGATTATATGATTATCCATCTACAATGATTATGCTATATATTTGTTCTGTTTCTGGTGCAGTAAGTTTATTTCTCATACCTTCATCATAAATTGTGCTTTTTATCATTCTTTCTATTTTCTAACCTTAAGTTCTACCATGTTTCATATTATCTTGTCAGTCATTCCTTATTTTGTATATTTTTGCCTGAAATCTATTTGCCCATCTCTTTATTTTGAAATGTTCTACATTTCTTGGCTTAAATCTGTTTCTTATAAACTATGGTCCGGTTTGTATACTTTTTGTGCAGCAGACAACTTGAAGCCCATCCCTGGCTGAGGCCCTGAATCATTTTGAATGCAAAAGAAGAACTATTTAGTTAATGAGATGCAACTTTTGATGTCTCATTAAAAACTTATAAGAACTAGGATAATAAAGGAGAGTTGAAATTACATGTAATATTCAAGGAATATGATGGCTAAAGGAACAATGCATCCTCATTGTATATCTTAAACTAAAAAATAGCCCATCATTTCTTTCAAGCTGATAACAAATACCACTTCCATCATTAGGACAAAAAGTCAGAGAGATATTCTTACGGGCCCATTATCAGTTATCTTGGATCAACTGTTTGTTTACTTGAAGAAATATTGAGTGAATATAGAATGCTCTGTTCTACAGATAAAAACTAAAGAAAAAATACTATCCTTTCCTCCAAATTGGTGCATGAAGTTATGATATAAACTTACAGTTTCTTTTCTCTTTTAGCCTTTAGAAGTGTTGTCAGTTGCAGCCTTAATCTAATTTCAAATTTTCTTTTAGGTTCTGCTGATTATTTTTTGGTTTCTCACTTTGTTCTTGTCTCATTCCCTCCACCCAGTGTTCTAATTGGGTGCTTTCCTTTTTTTTTTTTTTTTTTATAAATGTATTTATTTTATTTATTTATTTTTGGCTGTGTTGGGTCTTCGTTGCTGCACACGGGCTTTCTCTAATTGTGGCGAGCGGGGGCTACTCTTTGCTGTGGTGTGCAGACTTCTCATTGCGGTGGCTTCCCTTGTTGCAGAGCACGGGCTCTAAGCACACGGGCTCAGTAGTTGTGGCTCATGGGCTCTAGAGCACAGGCTCAGAAGTCGTGGCACACAGGCTTAGTTGCTCCGCAGCACCGGGGATCTTCCCAGACCAGGGCTCAAACCCGTGTCCCCTGCATTGGCAGGCGGATTCTCAACCACTGTGCCACTAGGGAAGCCTGGGTGCTTTCTTGATTAGGAGTTGTTATCATCTTGATCTAATGTCTGCCAAAATTTACCTAATAACTTTGGGATAGTCTCTTTCATATCCAAGCGCTGTGCCCTACACCTTAGACATCTTCCTCTTCTTTTCTGCGTTCTACCACTCCCTGCTCCTGGAGTAAATATGGAAGATTCAAGAAGGGAAGATTACACATACTAAGTAGGGTCCAAGCTAAACAGATTCTTCTACTTAGCTTTGGACAAACATTGTTGCCGTAAGAATTTCCACGGGCTACCATTATGTGCTCCATCCCCAACCTCCACCACTGCCATACTGAGGGCTATATTTGTTTAAACATTTCACACAAAATGTCATGTAAGCTACATGGAAATATATAGAGATATTTACCAGTATTAGAATATTGTGAATTTTTCATCTAAAAATGAAAACATATATCAAAGCATTAAATCCAAATTAGTTCTATATTACAACACTAAGACGTATGTGGGATTAATTTGAGACAAAATTGTGAGAAAGGAAGGATGTTAAAATTTAGCACTATCCACCCAAAGGCTCAGCCACTCATAACTACACCTTTTCCCCAGGAATTGTTGCTAGCCTGCATTTTATTTGAGTAAATAATGCCAGGTTGGGTTTCTTTTTCCAGTAAATAAAAATGTATCAAATTTTCTTGTTTCCACACTGAAAATAATCTTTTCTACATCAGAGTCTCTCAGGGTTATAGGCAGACTTTTAAAGGCATAAATTAATGCATTTCATTCATTAATGATCCCCAAGCACCAAGCACAGTGCCTGAAATATGAGGCAGTCAATAAAATTTTAAATTAGCAGAGATGAATATTTTTAAGTAGCCTCTTTTATGACCAAAGGGAAATGGTTTCCAGGACAGCTGGCCTGCATAGCACTAAAGTCTGTGGTAAAAGGATATTTTTCTCTGAACAATAACTTCCCTATATGGATATTTATATGTATCCCTGGCTAAGCATGATGTCCCCTAGAATAAGTACCGTGGTCTGTTCAATCAAGAATTATATTCTATTCACCTATTTAGCCCCTAAATCGAACTCTATGCCTGGCAATTAGATACATAATAGATAAATGAAAATATAAAGTAATTACATCAATTAATGTATAATAAAGACAATGTTCAAATCAGCTAGTGCTTGCAATATGAATAACCCAGGGTAATGCCTGCTTAATAAAAAAAATGTGGGTCTCATTTGAATGAGTTTAAGGAAGGAGTCAAAATTTGGCAACGTGTCGTAACTACTGAACATCCAAAGATGGGTCCTTGTTTGAGAAAGTGTATTAATAAGCAAGGGCTAAGTATAGACCAGGCCTTCCTCCATGGGGTGAGACCTGTAAAGAGGCAGCAAACAGGTGTTTAGGATGTGGCTGAAGGACTAGCAGGAATAATGTCAGAAGCATGAGAAAGACAGGGGGACCAAAGCCATCTTCCTTCTTTCCTACCTTCCTGCCTTTTTTTCCTCTCATCTGACATTTATAGAGTTTAGATTTTAAAGAGAGAAAGATTAATGTGACTTAATCCTTCCCCTCAAAGAAGTCCCTGCTAGGCACGTTTGACTGGGAACCTCAAAGAAATCAGTTCATTGCTAATATACAATATTCAGATTTTTATGTCATGTCTTAAACTGTCTGTGTTTTGGAGATGATAATATAAATAGTTCATCCGGAGCTAATGAAAACATTTGGTAATGTGAAGAGGAACAGCCCCTATGAGTCTTCGTGTGATTGTTGTGTAGGGGGGAGAGGCGGTGTTGTGTTTACCTAGAGCATTTTAAAACTACTTTGTGTGGATGTCAATGTACTTTTAAGTAGTTGTATGACAAAATAGAATAGTACACTACTTTGGATCAGAAGTCTTAGGGATATGCTGTGTAGTTTTCAACAATTAACTTGGCCACTTTAATATAAAGATTTGGCTAAATTATCTAGTAGGTAAAATTCTGTAATTCTACATTTGGGAAATTACTGGGACATAATTCATTTTGTATGAGGGTCTGAAAGTATGAAATGCACAATAATTCCATTGATGTAAAGCCTTAACATTTTGTTCTCTATCTCTTATAACAGTTTTTAAGTATCTGTTGGTACTCTGTGGGAAATTGTGTAGTTTCTGTCATAGATCAAGAGGTTCCTTATTGAAAATAGAAGGAAAAATATTTGAACAGAAACTCAGAAGGGATGTAAGGAAGTATTTTCTCCCTACCACTGACCCAATATGGTTACAAACAGCCATCCCTTAGCAGTGGGCAAGCTCACCCAGGATGGAGGATCCTGGCTGTGGAAGCTTATGGGCGTAGGAGTTAGCAAGCTAGATTATCAAGTCAGAAAGATCTCTGTTGGAATGGGAAGGTCCTCACACTCGTCTGTGGATGAAAAGTGTTTACCTGACTCCCATCCTCTTCTCAGAGACAGATATTCAACCTTTACCTTCTGAGGCAGCTTGAGGGAAATTTTCTCGAAGCACAAAGCACTTTGATTAATATAGGAAATAAATTTCAGATTCCAGGGGGAAGTCAATATCAATGCTATTTATCTTCACATATTTATCATTCAGGTATTAAAAATAATATTTTCCTACTAACAATCTGATTTCTGAATTTACCATATTTCCCACCTATATTGTTTTACAAGCTCAGTGAAACTTGGATATTCAGTTAGGACAGAGAAAATAGTAACTTTTAAGAGACTGAAAAATCAAGTTAGAATTGAATTTGACTAAACTTTATAAGAAAAGTAATGAAACAAATTAAAACTGAGTGTCCATGATATACTAAACACTGTGTTTTACATATATAATCCCATTGAATTAGATTTATCTTTTTTCCTTTTCTGCACATGGAATCTTAAGAGTTGGATTGATATGATTAATCATAATCCTATGCTAGTGACACATAATCATCTAACTACAGCTTTATTATTTTTTGTCTCATTTATCCCTTTTCCCCACTCCTTCCTCTCCTCAACCCATAGACACTCACTATCTTGTATTTGACGTGCCCTTCCAATACTATACTTGTCCTTTAAATATAGCATTTTTGTGTGTTTATGCTTTTTTAAAAGTACATAAATAATTTTACACTCAATCACTTTCTCCAGTCAGTGTGTTCTTGAGATGCATATATGTAAAAGATAGAATATTGTCTACATTTTCCACTTACTATTATATGATAGCTTGTATATCCATTTATTTTCCAATGTCTATGAAGGTTAGTTTGAAATTCTTTGATTTATAAACAGCTCTTCAGTGAATTTTCTAATATCAACAGTTGCATTTTTTTCTTTGCATAGGTGGAAAAATTTCTGTAAAGCATATACCTAGAAGAGAATGGTTGGGTCATAAACTACACACTGTTTTAATATTTTACTGCCAAACTTCTCTCCAAATTACCTGTACTAATTAATATCTCAGAGGTCCCTTTCAAAAAATTCATATTTATATAAATTCTTACCCAACTTTTATATCTGAATTTTTAGTGTTTAGGAATCTGATGGGTTGAGAATTTTATTTTAACCTTTTTTTTATTTTTCTCAGATTGGGCATCACTTCATATATTCATTGACCTTTTGAATTTATTTTTTGATTAATGTTCTGTTCATATCATTTGCTAATATTTAAAAATATCTTTTTAGCACTGATTTGTGGATTTTCTTAATATAGTTTCATGATATCCCTTTGCTATGTATTCCATAAATAGTTTTCCTAATGCATTGCATAACTTTTAACATAGTATTATATTTTTTCTAATTTAATCAAACCTGGACTTTTTCTTATATGGTTGATGTGATCCTTCATTTTTATTTTTGTTAAATCTCTGCCAACTCTAAGATCATAAAGATCTCCTTCTATGTTTTCTTCTAATAGTTTTAAAGTACTCACAAATTTGTGTCTTAAGGATCACAGTAGAGCTATGTGACAGATGTATGCCCTAAACATCAGTGCCTCTAGAATCCCATATACCTACAAACAAATAAAAATAAGTAAAATTTCTGAATGTAATTAAACACTCCAAAATCATAAAGGTTGATCTTACACCTAAAAGATTAGCAAATCTAATTCATTCTCATGACTATTAATCCAACAGATAAAACTAGAGAAGCATTGTTCTTTGGAAAGGTTTTGAATGTTTTCATCCAGAAATAAAGGGCCAGCAAGTCTATAATCAGTACACCTATTTGACTAGGCATTTTAAGAAATAAGCATTTTCCCAATAAGTGTGCATAAACATTCTTAAAACTGTGTTTTAAGAAAAAAAGAAAAGCATAAAATCCTATCTGAACTAAATTAAATACATTTTTAAAAATTTACCAGAATACATTTATTCATAAAATAACATTTGATGACACTTTAGTGTCATACAAATGTTATGACAAAAAAAGAAAAGCATAAAATTCTATCTGAACTAAATTAAACACATTTTTAAAAATTTACCAGAATACATTTATTCATAAAATAACATTTGTATGACACTTTAGTTTGTGAAATACTTTGATGTCATTTCACATAATTATCTCAACAAACCCAAGATAAAGTATTCTTTTTCTCTAATTTACACATGAGAAAAATAATTTTCTGAGAGATAATATTAACTTGTTCAAAGTCACATAATTAGTAAAAGGTGAGGGGCAAGTACTGAACTTAGACTAGTAACAATTGCTTGTTTTCTTCCTATTCCATCATGTTAAACGTTCTAAGCACAGGCTAGAAGAAACGGTGCAATTTTAAGTGTTAAAGTAAACAAAACAAAGATGTGCTAATCTCAGAATTTATAGAATATGATTATAAAATATCCAAACGGGAAGTATAATTATTAAGTTCTACTTCGATTACAGTCATTACATAAGAAAGATTAAGAGAAAAGTATTTTTTGATGCCATTTAATAATAAGTTGGAAAGCAGGAGAATGATATTTTTGTCCTGGCTGTACAAAAGTGTGGGTGTGATTAGACTTTATATATACAGATGCTGAGTTTTGGGTAATAGACTTTTTCAATTTATTCTTGAATATATATATATATATATATATATATATATATATATATATATATATATATATATATAAAGAAACTGAGAAATATTCAGAGTACATATTTAACTTTTAATGAGGGAAAAATGCCAGTTACGGCCGTCTTTCTTTTCTTTTTTTTTTAGAATTTATTTATTTATTTATTTATTTATTTATTTATGTATTTATGGCTGCGTTGGGTCTTTGTTGCTGCATGTGGGCTTTCTCTAGTTGCGGCGAGCAGGGGCTACTCTTCGTTGAGGTGTGCAGGCTTCTCATTGCAGTGGCTTCTCTTGTTGCAGAGCACGGGCTCTAGGCACGTGGGCTCAGTAGTTGTGGCTCGTGGGCTCTAGAGGGAGCATGGGCTCTAGGTGCACAGGCTCAGTAGTTGTGGCACATGGACTTAGTTGCTCCAAGGCATGTGGGATCTTCCCAGAACAGGGCTCGAACCTGTGTCCCCTACATTGGCAGGCAGATTCTTAACCACTGCGCCACCAGGGAAGCCCACGTCCATCTTTCTTAGTGTTACTAGCAGGAGCCAAATAATGGGCTGGAATAGTAAAATTGAGACAACATGGTATGTCTTAAGTTGCACTACTGTCTAATGCTTACCTTGCTCGTTATTGCTTATTTATTCATTCAAAAGGAGCCAAATACTTGAATGAGTGTTTTCTTTGGAGAGTGGATATCAGGTGAAGTCCTTTTTTCTTTAAGTGAATTAACTCAACATTCTGTAACCAAATAAGATTTAGGTATTAGTTGGTGATTTAATCGAATACCCAAATAACAAGGATTTTCCAAACTTAACTCATTCAGATTATCACCTTCTTGGCATTTGCTGACTACTATTTTTACTATTGTTTACTTATCGTTTTCTTACATACATTGCAATGAAGATGCCAATTAATTTTTAATGTCTGTCCATGCACTAACTAATGTCATTTTACTTGCAATCATAGGAACACAAACCACATTTTGGGAAACACTATAATTATGTTTTAAAAAAAGAAAAAAAAGGCAAGTTCTTGGTTGAAATATTACATGTTTCTTTTACATTCAGCCGTTACTCACAGACAAATTACCGCCCTGGTAGCAGCAAGACTTTGACAGAGTTGCTATAGCTAGTCTTTCGATATTCAGTACCCGTATTTAATAATGAAAACAAGACAGATTATCCCTTGTTACATGTGACAGGTATGATGAAATAAGAATTATCATAGCTATTTACTACTTTTAAAAGAAGAAATGTAATAGGAAATGAAACTGCTCAATGCGATACTTTAGAAACGTTGATCAACAGCACCTCATAAAAGTGTCCATTGGAAATGCCTGAAATAATTCTTCCCAAATGCATTTACTTTAATGTTACTTGTAGGATATAAAACTTTTACCCTTTTACTATGTGCAAAATTTCCCAGTATTTTATTAAAAGTGATTCCATAATCTACTGGGCTTGGCATGGAAATAATTTTATCCTGCTTTTCTGACGTTGGCTCACTTAATCAATGTGAGAGTGAGAAAAGGGCTAGTTAATAACCCAGTTTGTGACATCTTATTAGATAATGAGGCATCATGATCTAACTTTCATAGGAAACACAGACAGAGTGACCTTACTGAAAGTATGGTGAATAATAAAAGTAATATTCAGCAAATTTCTATATTTTGACAAAGGAAGCCAAAAGCAACTGAAAAGATTAAAAATATATGAGAATATAACTTGTCAAAAATGTGGCTAAAACCAATATAAGTGTACATTTTTTAGCATTAATTTCTATGCATTTATTCATTCAACAAAAATTAACTGAACACTTAGTATATGTTAGACAATTTTCTAGATTCTGGGGTTAGAGCAGTGAACAAGAGATCAGAAAAAAAAACCTTACTCTTGCAAGGATTACGTTCTGTTGCATGGAAACATACAATAAAATAACTAAGTAAATAAAAATAAAGCAGGATATGGGCTTCCCTGGTGGCGCAGTGGTTGAGAGTCTGCCTGCCAATGCAGGGGACACGGGTTCGAGCCCTGGTCTGGGAAGATCCCACATGCCGCGGAGCAACTGGGCCCGTGAGCCACAATTACTGAGCCTGCGCGTCTGGAGCCTGTGCTCCTCAACAAGAGAGGCCGCGATGGTGAGAGGCCCGCGCACCGCGATGAAGAGTGGCCCCCACTTGCCGCAACTGGAGAAAGCCCTCGCACAGAAACGAAGACCCAACACAGCCGTAAATAAATAAATAAATAATTAATTAAAAAAAAAAAAAAAAGACCCTTGCAATGACAATGAACCCACAGAGATAATCTAGAATAATTTCCTTTTAGAAAAAAAATAAATAAATAAAGCAGGATAAAAGTTAGGGATACAAGGAAGAAGTAAGCATTGTGATTTTTAAAAGGGTGATCAGGGAATCCTCACTAAGATGACCACGTTGAGCGAAAATTTTAAGGGAGTGAGGAGTGAGCCTTGAATATCTGGAGGAACAGCATTCCTGGAAGTGGAAATAACACCTGCAAATTTCTTGAGATAGGTATGTACCAGGGGTATTTGAGCAAAAGCCAAGAAATCTAGAATAGCTGGAACAAAGTGAACAGTAGGAAGAAAACAGGAGACAAAGATAGAACATTAAGGGAGAAAGATCACACAAACCTCTTAAAATACCGTAAGGATTTTGCTTTTACTCTGATGAGACAGGAAGCCTGGAAAGTTTTGAGTAGAAGAGAGAAATAATCTGACACTGCTTTAATAGTATCACTCTGGTTGCTGTGTTTAGATGAATATCGGATAAGGGTGATAGCAGGAAGGCCAGTTAGAAGGCTATTTCAATAATCTAGGTGAGAAACACTTTTGTTTGGACCACGATGCTAGGCAGTAAAGTAGTCAGAGTGTAAATATGTTATGAAGGTAAAACCAAGAGGGTTTGCTAATTAGTTGAATATAATGTAGAAAAACGAGAAAAGTTAAGTATGACTCCAAGGTTTTTGGCCTAAGAAACTAAAGTTCCCATTAACTGAAATGGCAAAGATTTTGGAAGAATCATGTTTGGTTGGAGAAAATGAGTTCAGTTTTGGACATGTTAAATTTAAGATGTCTGTTGGTTATCCAAGTAAGAATGTCCAGTCAACAATTAGATGTAGGAATCTGTAACTCTGGGGAAGGTGCTAGTTGAAGATATAAATTTAGTACTCATCACATTTAAATGATATTCAAAGCCATAAACTTGGATAAGATCATCAAAGGTCCAGATGTTCATAGATGTGAAAAAGGAACCAGAAAATAACACTTAAAGAGGCAGCCAGTAAGGAAGAAAAGAAACCAGAAGGATGTGTTGTCCCAGAAGATACATTTTAAATGTATTTCAAGGAGGAGGGAGTGAATAATTGGTCAAATTCTGCTGAAAAATAAGATGAAGGCTAAAAATCAACCATTGGATTTATTAATACGGAGAAGTTTTGAGGAGTGTTGAATTTGAAAGTGCAATTAGAGTGGATTTAAGATAGGATAAATCGAAAGGAAGTGTAGTTAGCACATATAGATAACCCTTTTAATGAGCTAACTTCTAAAGAAAGAGCAGAGGAATGGAGCGGTAGCTGGAGGGAGATGGGGAGGTGAGAAAGGTTTGTTTGTTTATCTGTTTGGTTTTTAGTGGGAGGAATAGTAGCGTATCTGTATGTGAGTGAATGAGTAGAAGGGAAGCAGGGATGATGCAATTGAATTTGAGTAATAGAAGGAAAGGGAGGATTTTGTTACAAATGCTGGTAGGTGAGTAAATGTGGTATGAGAGCTTAAGGGATTTCTCTTCTGGTTGCTTCAAATTTCTCAGTGAAATTAAAGAATAATCAGTTGAGAAAGGGATGTTTGAACGATGAAGAGAGATGAGAAGTTTGGAAAGAGGAATGTGGGAGAGTGAATGAATTGACGCAATAGAGAATGTACTCCAGGCAGCAATGAGAGCCAACTTAAAGATTTCAGTGAGAAATTTAAAGTGAGACTGCTTCACATGAGTGTGTTTCTTCAGCCATGTTCAGTTGCAAGGGAGTAGGCACTGAGGAGGGGAGAATTAGATTTGACAGCGTTTATTGGTTTTCTTTCCAAGCAAATGTGATGACAGAGGTTTCCATAGAATTGGAAAACAACTGCCACAGTATAAATCCTTGGATGTTTTCTTAATCTTCCTCCAGGAAAGAAATTCACTTCTCAGATTAGTCCTGTTAACATTCTCTTAACAGGGTTAGAAACCCTGACAGAGACAGAATCAGATCATAGGATGTAAGGTATATTGAGAGTGTCAGTGGTGGTGAACTATGAATGAGCACTGAGAGCGCCACCTTATGGCCAAGATTGGAGGAGGACAGCCTGGCAGCAGATCCCTGAAAGTAAGCAGGTTATCATCAGAAACAAGTGCAGATGATAGGAAAGCTGAAAATAAGTCGGAAAGAAAAGGCAATGCTGGAGAAATGATGCTAGCTACATTATTTTACTTATGCCCAGCCATACTTAAGACATGAAAAAGAAGTTCAGGTAGTAAGCTATTATATTTTGTGATACTTTGCTCAGAATGTCCTTTGGGTTAAAGAAGCTGTGAATCCATTATACTTCATAGGAGAGACATGACTTTGTGGAGCAATACCTGAAATCAGGCACTTAATTGTGAAATTTCCCTAGTGTCATGGTCACAGTTTCTCAAGTCAGACCAGAATTATTAATTATTAATTAATCGATGGATTGTTTTGCTGACAAGGTACCTTTTAAACTAAACCCAAAAAAACTGTATTTAAAAAATAAGATAATTAAAAACTACTGAAAGAGAGTCAAGAATAGGTTATATTCAGGACCAGCAACTCCTGACGACTGCTTCCAGAACTGCATAACTGATGGTTTCCAGGAAGGTGTAACTGTTGTAATGATGCTAGAATTGCTGTTTGACAACTCTCAATGTCAGCTATTCTGCCAAGATTTTAGGCTCAACTGGGCAACTATTTAAGGCTTTGCCTTGATATATAAAAGTGAAATTCATTCATTTATGAAATAAATATTTATTGATTACTTACTAAGTAATCAACAACATGCTAGGCACTGGAAATATGAAGAAAAATAAAATACAGTTCTGTCCTTCAATGATTTCACATTCTAGTGAGAAAACAAGCACATAAAGAATCATTAAATTACATGGTGGGTGCAAAGATGAAGTCATAACTAATCTTTAAATGCATAGGACATTAAAGATCACAAATAGGACCACCTAATCCAGCCCAAGTGGTCCAGGCAATTTTCCTGGAGGATAATATACTGAAACTGAGCCTTATAAAATGAATAGGCATTATTGCAACAGAGATGAGGGAGAGAGACACTTCCCTTACACAGATGTCATATGGAAGGAGTAAATATTTCCGGCAGTGGGAATGTTACCATTGACCTTTGCCACTGGTTGAGAGGTGCCTTAATTTCGAAGCACTAAACACAGCCCACAGTCGAAGTCATGCTTTTAGAACAAGAAGAAACCAAAAACATTGGGAAGTGTAAGAATATATACATACATTTCAATGATTATTTTAAGCTTATTTTAGAATAAACTTCACTATAGAAGTGACTTTGAGGTTATATGGCTGATGGCAATCTCAATTAAATAGCACTGAATTTATTTTCTGGTTTAAATGAGGTGTGTCTAATCTGTACTCCCATGTTCATTGCAACATTATTCACAGTAGCTAAGGTACAGAAACAACCTAATGTCCATCAGCAGATGGGTGGATCAAGAAAATATGGTGTGTGTGTGTGTGTGTGTGTGTGTGTGTGTACATATCTACAGTAGACTATTATTCAGCCTTGAAAAAGAAGGAACTCCTGTCATTTGCAACAACAGGGATGAACCTGGAGGGCATTATGCTAAGTGAAATAAGCCAGACAAGAAAGGAAAATTACCACATGATCTCACTTATATGTGGAATCTTTCTTTAAAATATTGAACTCATAGAAACAGAGAGTAGAAAAGTGGTTGGCAGGGTTTGGGGGTGGGGAAATACGGAGAGGTTGGTAAAAAGGTACAAACTTTCAGTTATGAGTAAAGTCTGAGACTGTAATGTATAACATGATGACTATAGTTGATAACAACGCTGTATTGTATGATTAAACTTTGCTAAGATAGTAGAAGTTAAATGTTCTCACACACACACACACACACACACACAAAGAAAGGTAAACACGTGAGGTGATGGATGTATTATTAACTCTTTGGGGGGAATCCTTCCACAGTATGTATGTCAAATCCCCAAATTGTATCCTTTAGATACCTTACAAATTTATTTGTCAGTTATACCTCAATACAGCTGGAAAAAACTAAACTAAATGCAGAATATCTAGAAAACTCATACCCAAAATAATTTTAACCTTCCAAGAAAATTTTACAGTAAAAAAAATTATGAAAGCTTATGTTATTGTTTGATCAATTCATTCAATGAGAAGATGTATTTTTTGAGAAGGTGTATGTTTTACAAGCACACATTTTACCCTTCCCTTGTAGTGACTAGCCCTCTGGAATAAATGAGAGTAGTATGGCAGAGTGTCCAGAGGCAAAAGATAACAAGTACTTTAAAAAAAATGCTTTAAAAAATAACTCCTCATCACCACTTCATCTCCTGCCACTGACACTATACATTTCACATATGAACTTGGGTACGTTATACGCCATACCTTATACACTAAATATGTCACTGCAAACCTGTTCAGACCTTCACATACACACGCATGGTTACTTCTGCTGAGTTATCTTCCCTTTCCACACCTTGGGTGACTCAGGATAAATTGTACTAAATCTTGGTTTCTGCTCTTGCATATGTGACAGTGTTTCCTTATAGTCAACTAGTTTATACAAATGTTTTGGGGGTTGCAGTATTGAAGTTGTTAATTTATTAATTTGTTAATTGTTTTTATTAAAGTTGGCAATTCCAATTGCGTTTAACATATTCAAATAATTGTTCCTGCTTTAAAAGAAAAATTGAAATCTTAATGTCCCTTAAAAACTTAGCATCTATCAGAAATCATATTAAAGTGTGGTTTCTCCTTGGAGTTAGTGAGATCCTATGAAGCAGTGAGACCCTATTAAGAGGATATCTTCCTGGGAACATATAGGGAAATTAAATTTTTCCAAGATATAAAAAGATATAAGTACCTTACTGGCTACAGAACAACAGCAAACACTGGCGTTTATCCAACAGCTTCTTGGCTGGTAATAATAGGAATCTAATTCTGGAGGGCATCAGAACATGTAATGCTGAAATAAAATGCCTAGTTATATTAATATCACAATTACTAGAAAGAGACTAATTGAATCATTGTGAACAATTACTACAAAGTATTGTACCAACTCATATTTTTTCACCTTTATTTTGTCTTTGTGGGTACTGTGAATTTTCCCCCACTAGATTATGGCTGGGAGAATCAGGCCCATTGGAAATCCTCAAAAGCCATTGGCTAAAACTAACCAGAATCCAGAGGACAAGGGACAAGGCAGCACATTGATGCAACTCATTCATTCAGCCCCAAGCACAGAGCAGAATGGGGAAGGGTGAAGAGTAGATATGGACTCCCACAGAGAAGACAGCAGGCACAGTGAGTGTATGTATGTGTGTGTATATATATATATATATATATATATTTCTATATCTACTTATCTAGCATACATATGCATTATATATACACTACGATTTTTATATATTATTTACTAAGTTTATTTGGGGTGAGAAAGCTCTTGACCAATCATTTCTGAAATAGTGTGTGGCTACGTTTGTAATTTTTCCTTTAAAATGAAAGGAAAGACTGAAATGAATGAAAGCTCTAAGTACATTTTATAGCCTTAAGCTAATCTGTCTAGATGGCATCTTTTAAAATAATTATTTTGAACTTCCAATAAAATATTTAAGACGGAAAGATATATATTGTCCAAGGTAAAATGAGAAGATATTGTTTTCCTGCTCTCTGCTTTGCATGGTTTTGCTTAAATAGAACCTTCGAGTGTAGAATCTGTCAGATATTCATTTTTTCCTCATATTTCTATTGTCCATTATAACCAGAAAAAAGCTAAAATAGCAAGTGGTTAATTTCATACCTGGTTACACATAAGATGGTGTGAATTCTTCCTCTCTTCTTTCCTTCCTTTCTTTACTTCTTTCATTCTTTTCTCTTTCTTTCATGTGAAAAACTGAGTTTTCAGTAAAGGGATCATAAAAAAACTCACTAAAGGTTTTTTTTATATGAGTGTGGAGTACATCTCAGCTCTTACACATATCAGCAAGAAGAAAATGTAAAAGGATCTGTCTTAAAAGTGCCTTTGATCAACTCATCAGATTAGCAAGCTTTAAAACAACATTTAAGGTCATTTTCCCCTTCCTCTATATAATTATAGATTAGATGTTTAATTTTGACTTCTTATAGTGTGACTGTATAGATTAAATGGTGTTTTGATATTTTAGCAGAATATATGAAATACTTATAGAAGTGCTAGTCTAAAAGACTATTGGTTTGTAGTGGTTTTAAAATTCTATCAGATTACATCCTGATCTTGTGTATTACTCTATCCTTGCCTATTATTAGGGAAAAAAATGGCATAATATTATTTTTTGATAATAAGTAGAATAATTAATTACTTGGGAAATGTGTGCAACAGAGCAGCTTTATATAAATTCCATTTAAACACAAATGGCATTTGACCGTGAACAAACATTCTTTTTTTTTTTTTTGGCCTCACCGCACGCGTCATGTGGGATCTTAGTTCCCGGACCAGGGATCAAACCATGCCCCCTGCAGTGGAAGCATAGAGTTTTAACCACTGGACTCCCGGGGAAGTCCCAAGTGTTCATTTTTGATCAAAGAATTTAGCTACCCAGTACCATTTGCAACAAGCATCATAGAACATTATATTTGTTCCAGATAACCACTCTTTCTCTTTGTTTAATCCATATTTATGATCAGTTGTTAATGCAAGTTTCTAGATAGTGCATAATGATGAGACAGATGTAACACAGTAAATTTCTATATTATATAATTTTTTAAAGTACCATGTACTCCAGTGGATTTTAAACTTGAAACTACTGTCAAGTTTTATTAATCCTTGAAAATTTTTAAAGGGAAAAATGAGTAAAATATAGCTACAGATGACACAAACATCTAGATGTCGCTTTTTGAATGTTAATAACTTGTCAAACTTACTGAATAAAAATAAACATTATAATTATTTCCATTTTATATCTCTTCTTGGTTTTCCCTTTGATTTAAGTGCTTGCTGTCAGAGAAGGTAAGCAGTAATTTATATTCAAGATAATTAATAGACATAAATTTTAATTTAATTTAATTATTAATTGATATTTTACAAACAGCCTACACAGGTTTTATTGTTAAGCCATGACACAAATTATAGACACCATATTAAGAGATTAATTTCATTCGTCTGTATTTTTGCTACATTGTCTCTTTGTCTCTTCTAGATGAGAAAAGTATCAATACTTCATTAAAACCAAGGGTTTTAATGACCTAAATTGTATTTTGATTTAACTGTATTCATTATAGTAATTGTACTGCATTTATTTAAATTTCAAATATATATACCCTTTAAGCAATTCCATTCTCAGAACTTAGTCAACAGAAGAAAAAAAATTGCCAGTATATAAAGATACAAGTGGATGATATTTATTACCATGTTGTTTGTATTAACAAAAAAATTTGAAAATAAGCTGAATGTCTATCAATACGGGAATGTGGCACAAATTATGGAGTAGGCATGGCTTAGTTGGGTCTTCTGAGATACAGAAGGCAAGGATTTCATTAGGGGAAATGCTTACAGGAGGGAGCCAGATAAGGCTGAAAGAGCCATCAGGCTGCAAAGCAAGTCTGATCCCAGTAAGGAGAGGGGGAGAGAAGATTGGATGGAAGCATCGAGACTGCTGTGCAATCTAAGGAACCTTCGGCAAAGCCATCAGAGTTTTCAAGCCAAAGTCAGCCATCAGAGGAGCCCATGTCAACCAGGAACAAACTATCCCTGCCACAGCCAATCACTGGCTGAAAGCAGCTCCTGGGAGACATTGCCTGTATGCAAACGCGGTGATGAATTTCAGGACAATTGTTAGGTCCCTTGGTCAGTTACACTTGCTGTAGCTGATGGACTGACTATAAGCCACATCCGCATAGCCATGGCAGGCATCCCATGCTATGAACCTGTAAAAACAAGAAGGTATTGACTTGGAGTATGGATTTACTTAGAAGGATTTCTATAATATATTGTTAAATGAAAATAAATAGTGTTAAAGAGTAGTATTTAATGACTTCCTTAAGAGTTATATATGTAATATTTCCATAGCATCTCATACAGTAGAACCATATAATAACCCAGAACAATTAATAAGGATCTATTTTAATGAAAATGTAAGAGAAAGGAAAAGAACGAAAAATAATTTCGATGTCTGATATCAGGCAGCACAGATGAATAGTGACCCTGCCCTTATAGGTATGGCAGGGATACTGAGCTTTTCGCTAGTTTAGCTTTTCAGACCTTTCTAAGTTGATTTCTAACCTGGAAATCTTAGATCTACCTCCGTCCTCTGCCCCTCCATGTCAATTATTCCCCCCTTTTCCCAAGGTCTCTCCCATCTATTCCTTCTCACTTTTCTTTTTCATCTTCTTTTTATCCCTCTATCATCTTCCTATTAAAATACAAATGCACTTATTCATTCATTCATTCATTTGTTTGCTTATTCTTTTATTTCTAAGTGTGGGAAATCTCATCTTGATTGTGTGTGCACCGAGTGGACCCGTGACTCCTAAAAACAGGTGTTTGCCTAAGGCCTTTGACCTTTTTTGGATGGAAGAGAGAGAAGTGTTTTACGTTTTATTTTGTTTGTGTAAAATTCCTTAATCAAAGAGAGACAGAGAGAAAATGACGGGAACAAAGAAGACCGTGCCTCCCCTAGGGATGGAGCCCCTGTAGATAGAAATGTACTGACAACCAGAAGAGTGAGTATCCGTTTTCGAAAGTCTTTGAGAGACTTTGGAGTACAGGTGAAAAATCTTTTCCCATAAGAGGCAAGAAGGCAAGTGTCCCTTCTTGTGCATGGAACCAACACAGCTATGTCTGCAAGTATTAGTGCATTTGAGCGGTAAAGCAGACAGAACCTTGGTACAGACGTCAGTGATCCCTGAGGCAGTGCATACTCCTTTAAATTTGGGGCAGAAGACATAAGCTGAGAGGAATGTGACCAGGTGGGACTAGATGATTATAACTGAGAGACCCATGTATAATCAAAGGGAGGGATCATAGAAATCGTGGACGTTTCTAACTGATAGTAGTCTAACTACATATGAATTGCAGGCTGCTGAAATCTGGAACATAACATACAGCACCCTCCCATCTCAACACATACCTTTTGAAGTTTATCTCCTGCTCTTTTTTGTGTAAACTATTTACAACACAAAGTGAAGATTTTACAATTTCCCACTTATCTTCAAGTTTTCCTACTTTTATGACTGGTGGCACCGTTCTCTCTAGCAGGATCCATTTTTGCATCTACAAACACAACCCAAGTATCAGGGTCCAGCTCAAATGTCACTCACTTGCTGCGTAGAGTGGTCCCTGAACCAGCAGCGTCACCAGGTGGCGGGGTAGAAATGCAGGCCGCCAGTGCTCATCCCTGATCCCGTCCTACTAAGTCAATTAAAAAGACCCTCAGATGTTCAAAGCACTTTGAAGTTTGAGAAGCTCAATTCTACTCTGTAAAGGCTTTTCGTACTTTTTCAGTCTAAAATAACCTTTTCCTGGTGTCTAAGCATACTGAACATTTATTTTCTTTTTAGTGGGTTACTCACCTCTCTAAGTGATAATTCTCAAGTAACTTGTCTTTAAGCCAAAGTTGGTGCTTGAGACTTTTGCGGAGACTAGTCTTTCAAACTTTGTCTACCTTTACAAATCAGGAGTTCCCATTTAAAAATTGTACTTTATGTTTTTTGGAAAAATCAGAATGTCTAGAAACATGGACAGAATGGCTGTCTGGGGACAGTCTCCCATTAGCCAGGCTTGTGCTTTCCTGTGGGCCACAGTCCCCACCGTGTTCACATGTGCCCTGATCCCTGGCAGCTTCTCCACTCATGTTGTCTGCCTGGCCTCTGACATCTGAGTTGGCAACTGCTGCATGCACATAGACCTGGGGTCCCTGCCTGGAGCAAAGGCATGTCTTTGTCCTGTTAATATCCTGTTTATAGCAAATAGCCAATAGCCTTTAAAAAAAAATCAATATTACTGTTATATAAACACTCTTAAAGGTGGTATAAGATAGCACTTGGCCACAAAAAATTTACAGCCTAGTTGTGACCTTAAAATTACATTTGACACCAAATGCTAGTGAGGTTTCTTGAGAATGTAGATTATCATTGCTGGTGTGGATATAAAATGGTATGAGCACTCTGGAAATAGTTTGGCAGTTTCACATTAAGCTGAACATGCACTTACCGTATACCACACAGTAATTACACTCTTGGGTATTTATTCCAAAGGGATAGAAACTTATGTTCACACAAAAGTTGTACAGGGATGTTCACAGCAGCTTTATTTGAAACTGTCCAAAATTGGAGACAATCCAAATGTCCCTCAACTGGTGAATGAGTAAACAAACAGTGGTATTCCCACACCTTAAAATACGATGCAGCAATAAAAAGAAACAATATAGTGAAAAATGCAAAAACTTGGTTGGCTCTCAGGAATTATACTGCATGAAAAAAAGACAGTCACAAAAGGTTACATATTATGTGATTCCATTAATAGTCTTGAAATAAGGAAGTTGTAGAGATGGAGGTCGTCAGAGGTTATAGATGGTGAGGCTATAAAGAGCTAGCGCAAGAGAGACTTGTGGTGATGGAAAGTTCTATATATTGATTGAGGTGGTGGTAACAGTGATTCGGTATTTTTACATGTTATAAGATCACCACGATAAGTCTAGTTACCATCTGTCACCATATAAAGTTTTTAAAATATTATTGACTGTATTCCTTATGCTGTACATTGTATCCCAATGACATTTATTTTATAACTGGAAGTTTAATCTCCCTCACCTATTTCACTTATTTCCTCACCCATCTCCCCTCCAGCAACCACCAGTTTGTTCTCTGTATGTATGAGTCTGTTTCTGTTTCGTCATTTTTGCTCATTTGTTTGTTTTTCAGATTCCACATATAAATGAAATCATATGGTATTTGTCTGTTGCTGACTTATTTCACTTAGCATAAAACCCTCTAGATGTTGCCATGTTGTCATACATGGCAAGATTTCTTTCTTTTTTTTATATTCCATTGTGTGTAATATTCCATTGTGCTGAGTAATATTCCATTGTGTGTGTGTGTTTGTGTATATATTATATAAGATATACATATATATTACATCTTCTTTATCCATTCATCTGTCGATGGACACTTAGGTTGCTTCCATATCTTGGCTATTGTAAATAGTGGTGCAATGAATATTGGGATGCAAGTATCTTTTCAAATTAGTGTGTTTGTTTTCTATGGATAAATTCCAAGAGGTAGAATTGCTGGATTTTATGGTACTTCTATTTATAATTTTCTGAGGAACCTCCATACTGTTTTCCAGAGTGGTTGCCCCAATTTACATTCCCACCAACCGTGCACGAGGGTTCCCTGTTCTTCACACCCTCCCCAACACTTCATTTCTTGTCTTTTTGATAATGGCTTTGCTAACAGGTGTGAGGTGACACCTCATTGCAGTTTTGATTTACATTTCCCTGATGATTAGCGATGTTGAGCATCTTCTCATGGCCCTGTTGCTCATGTGTTTGTCTTCTTTGGAAAAATGTCTATTCAGGTCTTCTGCCCATTTTTTATCTGATTGTTTGCTTTTTTGATATTGAACTGTATGACTTCTTTGTATATTTTGGATATTGACCCCTTATTGAACATATCATTTGAAAATATTTTGTTTTCATATCTGGCCTTTATTATGAAGTGTGTTCACTCTCTACCCACTTTGTTGAGAGTTTTTATCATCAATGTTTGTTGAATTTTGTCAAATGCTCTTTCTGTACCTATTGAGATGATCATATGATTTTGATCCTTTGTTTTCTTAATGTTGATTGACTTGTTGTGGACATTGAAGCATCCTTGCATCCCTGGAATAAATCCCACTTGATCATGCTGTGTGATCCTTTTAATGTATTGTCAAGTTCAGATTGCTAATATTTTATTGAGGATTTTTGCATCTATTTCATCAGGGATACTGGGCTGTCACTTTCTTCCTTCCTTCCTTCCTTTCTTTCTTTCTTTCTTGTAGTTTGTTTGTCTGGTTTTGGTATCAGGGGGCAATGCTTTTCTCATAAATTTGGAAGCATTCCTTCACTCTTCAATTTTTTGGAATAGTTTGAGAAGGGTAGGTGTTAATTTTCTTTAAATGTTTGCTAGAATTCACATGTGAAGCTCTCTGGTCCTGGACTTTTTGTTTGTTGGGAATTTTTTGATTACTGATTCAATTTTATTGGTAGTAAATCCCTCTGTTCAGATTTTCTATTTGTTCCTGATTCAGTCTTAGAAGATTGTGTGTTTCTAGGAATTTATCCGTTTCTTCTAGGTTGTCCAGTTTATTGGCATATCATTTTTAAAAGTAATCTTTTATGATTCCTTGCATTTCTGTGGTATCATTTGTACCTTCTCCTGTTTCATTTCTGATTTTATTTATTTGGGCCATCACTCTTTTTTTCTGATAACTCTGACCTCCAGTCCCAGAGAGAGTTCCAGCAGTTCCCTGCTCGTTCGGCAGATGCTCTAAGGTTAGTAAGTGGTTTCCTTCGCGTGTAGTCTAGGCGCCCTTCAAACCGCTGTTTTTTTTGCTGGGTTTTTGTAGTTTTTCTCTGTTCCTTTCTTCTTCTCTTGGTCTCTTCCCATGTAGTTTGATAATTTTCTATAACAAGTCTGCGTGTGGGCCCCTCAGTGATATCCCTCCCCACTGCAGTTCTCAGCTTTAAGGGTGGGGTTCCCAATGGTACCATATCTCTGTCTCTCCTACCCATCTCTGTGGGAGTCCTTCTGTCATGTGTTGTGCAGAAGCTTTTCAATTAGCCCTCAATTTATCTTCAGGAGGAATTGCTCTAGATGTAGGTGTAGATTCAGTATGTCTGTGGGAGGGGATGAGGTCAGGGTCTTCCTGCAGCTTCCTGCACCATCTTGAACCTTATAACCTGTCTTGTACATTTTTTTTCAACTTCCTGTGACTCTATAATATTTCATATTAAAAGCTTTTTAAAATGCTATGTTAAAAAGAAAAACTACATTAAAGTGTATCCATGATTAAAATGACTATTTTTAGTCATTTTCTTTCTTAGTTAGGGCTAGGTCACACTGAGAGGGCAGAAGACTATTTAATTTTTTGAATGGTCGGCTGGGAATCTAAAGAAAGTGAGAAAAATTATAGAAATGTATTGATATGCACTTATATATCTAATATATGACCTATATGTGTTCTGTTACAAAACACAACAGGCTTTGAAAAACTACTATCAATGTGACAGTTGTTTCTGGGAAGCCCCAGCTGGGTGAAGTGCATCTGAGGATGTTTATTAGCACATATTAACATTATGTGTGATTCATGCAGGTTGAGAAATGCAGAGGCAGTAAAGCTTTCTCAGTTAGGCAAGACAATGGAGTTTAAATAGTTACCGTATAATAGCTAGTAACAAAATCCATATTAGGTATGAATAGTTTATTTTGATACTCTTCTCTCAGCCAATGCAGTATGATTAGTTTATTATTAGTGTATGCTTAGCCAGACACTTTATAGCTATAATATCAGCACGGATTTATAGTGTATAAAGTAGCTTACTAAAGATCCTTTTGACTATATTTTCCTGTTTAAAAAAAAAAATCAAATCCCCCAATCTCAAGAGACTCACCTCTGATTAAGAAGAAAGTTGACTTTAATATAGAGTATATAGTAAATCAGTGATAACCCATGTAGTGAGGGTTTGGACACCTGTCTGAGATCTTACCATGTTTCACCGTGATTGTTTCTTAAGAATCAAACTCACAAGTAAAATGGGGGGGTAGGCATTAAATTGAGATATCTAAATTTTTATGACCAATTTTATCATCATCCTTGTGTAATTCTGCAGGTCTCTCTACCTTTTTGTTCTAAGTTTCCTTCTTATATAAATATCAACTCTTATTATTTTTATAGAGTTATTATTGACTAAGCAACAGAAAGATAGTAAGTGTGGAGGTTCTGTTTCAATAAAGCATTTATTTCTTTTGCACAATAGCCTAATGAGCCCAGTGGGAAAAGTCCAATGGGACTTTTACAGACTTCTGTAACCAAAAAAAATTACCTTAATATCTTACCCACAAAACGTGTTCTTCCTTTAGTGTTTTTATCACAGCAAATGGTACCATCTACCAAAATTGCTTCTGCCCAGGGGCCATCATTGACTTTCTTCCTCACTTCCTACATTGAATCAGTTGAAATACCTCCCAAACATACATATAATTGTCTCTCCATCCCCATCTCCACTACCACTGCCTTTTCTGAGCCCCATTACCTTTGGCCTGGGGCACTTCAGTAGCCTTAGCTTTCACAACCATTATTGTCCTAATCAATTCAGTACATAGGAGCAAGAAAGAGCTCTTCAAAATGTGTCTCTGAAGATGCTTACACTTAAAAACATTTTCCCTTTACTGTTAGCTTCATTCTAAAATCTTTGACATGCTCCACAACATCTCTGTGACAGGACTTCTCCTCACCGTTCCAGTCTCATCTCTGCACCACTTACTCCCTCAGTTGTCTCATGCATGACTGAAGAGACTGTGGGTGTATCTCCCCGTTACTCAACACTGTCTCGCACCACTCTCCTGAATAACACCTTCACGTGTTTCAGAGCTTAGCTGAATGTCAGTTTCTCAGAGAAGCCTTACCAGGTTAGGTCCTCTGGCATCTTTAGTATTCTGCAACCTCTTTCCAAATAAATACATAGCTGTTTCTATAGATTTAGTCTGTCTGTCTCTTCACCTAAGCTTCATGGGTTCAAGAACCATCTGTCTATTTCCTGTGTCTCACCTAGTTCAGATGCCGATTTATCTGTGGAATAAATATATTAATAATAATACTTAAAAATTTTTCTGCCATTTGGGGTTAGTGACATACAGGGCTTGAGTTAGGTAAGGTAATCCTTGATTCTCAACAAAGTTCAAAGGACAGGAAGTCAATAAATAGAAAAACATCTACTGCTTCTAGTGAAGAAAATATTGCAAATAAATGTCACGTTTTTGTGACCACTTATTTGTTTAGTAAAGTATGGTGCATCTACAGCCTAATTTCTCAAATTGTGATCCACAGACCAGCAGCTTTGGCAGCACATAGGAAGTTGTTAGAAATGCAGACTCTGGAGCTTCCCACCCCCAGACCTGCTGAATCATAATCTGCATTTTAACAAGATCCCCAGGTGATTCACACGCATATTAAAAAATTGAGAAGCACTGGTTTATAGTATCTTCATATTTATGCTATTAACTATTAAACATTATTTTAAAATTTTCAATATAATAGAACACATCCCTGAGAAGAATCAACTGACTAACTGACGGTTGATTTCTATCAACTTCCGATGGATGCCTCTTATAAGGAAATATATAGACCATGTTTGGCTACCGTTGTGATCAGGTTTTCTTCGTGAACAAAAAGACAAACAAACAAAGCCTTTCAAAGTCAAATCAACAGAGAAAGCAGATAGCAAACAACCTCTCAGTTTAACATTCATTCTGCAAGCCCATTTTACATGATGATGTTTAATATAAGCAGCCAGTTTGTAGCCTGTCATGGGAATACACCTGCAAAACAGACATTTCTGAGAACCGTTTCATTTCAGTGACTGAGTTGCTGTATGCAACTGCAGTTATTGAGAGTGATTTCTAATTATTTTGACTTCCTTCCGGTAAATTACCAGAGAGAAGTCTAATTTACCATATGGTTTGCTGATACGCTAATATTCACAAAACATCTTTAGGTGCAGTTAATCTACAGTCAGGTGCTCTGTTTGTTCAAGCATACTGGAACAACCACTGATTAATATCACTGAAAAGAGTGGTTAATTATATTAGCCACTGAGAATTGTACTGTGAATAATCTTATCTGCTTCATGTGAACATTTATCCCAGAATGTGTATCACAGAGAATATATTTTCAATGCAGGCTCCCCTTGAAACTCATACCAACACTGGTAATGGAATTCTATGGAAGGTACAGGGCTTTGTTCAGAGTTTGTAATCTGGGATTGAGGAGTTCCTTTGCCCCCACTGTGTTTCTACTACTGTTTTTATTAAGTGTTGCAGTATATTCTGTCAACCTCACCAGAAAGACATCAATCCCTCCTCCACAGGGCTTAGAATCTAAGCCAGTCTGGCAATACAACTCAGACATATTTCTAATAACCGTTTAGAAGCTCTGTGACAGAATTCTTTTTCCATTTGTCAAGAACTATACAAAGGCATTTTGATCATTGTCACAATTTAGAGAACAGGTAACAATGAATGTGTTGAGACTCCCCCTCCTAGACTCAGTGATAGATTCTGTTTGAGGCTCAAAGATTTAATGAAAACAGAGAGTTTGAATGTAGAATATATTTTTCCACTTTCCCCTCTCTGGCTGGCTCACCCATAAGCTTCCCTCACCCACCCATTGTTCTCCCTTCCCTGTGATCCTCTATGGCTTCTATTTTTATTTTTCCCCAAAACAGTAATATAGGCAGGACAAAACGAAATTTAACTATGTTTTAGAATAGATATCATTCTAAATACATGCCTTGTTTCTCTAGAAATCTCCTCACTTTAAACATTATGAGCACTTTTTTCATAATTTTGCTACACTGTGAATTGTTGCTCATAAGAAAAGAGATGACATATTCTTGGGAGACTTATTTCCCAGTCATCAAATATCTAAGTTTTTGCTCCATATTGCATGTGTCTTGCTGTCGTAATAATTCCCTGAACTCTTTGAAAATATCCCCAGTAATGGAAAGAAATATAGAGATTCAGTATGTATCTATCACTAATATATGAGGTGCCGCTATAAAATAATGGGAATGATTTCGAAACTTACACAAATCTTTCCTTCAATACGCCCTACCTGTGTTTGTGCATAGATGTAACCAATATATAGTGTGTGGTCTACATTCGTAACAGATCAGAATAAAATGCAATCGTGGATAAGAGCACATGCTGTGGAGGCACACAGAAATGAAGATGAGTTGTATTCACTTCTTACCACCGTGACTTTAGGTGAAACACTTTCATCTCTAGACATCCTGTTTTCCCACCATACTTGAGGGGGGGGTGGCCAGGGGGTGGAATAAGATCTTCTTTATAAAACTTTTATTAGAATTAAATGAGAAAACATACCTATAAAACTGTTAATGCAGTATCTGTCTGGCAAAATAAATACTCAGTAAAATGTGGCTATTGATATTATTTGTAAAGATATATTTTGAAACAGAAATGACTTTATATACTCATATTCAAAACAGCCCAGTTGGTCTCTATGGGTGCTTACTACTGATTGGATTCAAACAGTAACTTATTTGGTAACCAAAAAAAAAAAATTTCTTTTGGAAGCAACAAAGCCACCCACAGGTATAATATTGAGGCTCTGTCATCCATACAACACTGCTGCATGTTTCAGTTGAAGGATGCAATGGGAATATAAAAACAACTCACAACAAGTTTTACTGTGCTTTTGTGCATGCAATTTTTATTCCTGAAAATAAAAGAACAATAATTAGAATTTTGAATTTTTGTAAACTTTTTTTTCTATGTAAATGACACATAATATATGATTTTTGAAATCAGAAAAAAGATCAGTAGGCTAAAATCTGTTCATTTCTTAATTCTTAATTGAAGAGGAGTTGCTTTAGAAATGATACTAAATATATACATATATATACATATATATATGTATATATACATACTAGAAAACAAGTGTTACCAAACCTTGACAATAGGCACATTTCCATTTGTCACAAGAATCTTTGAGAGATAACTGTAGTTTCCTCTGTTTTCATTATTATCCTGTATTCATTTTTGAAGTATGTATCAGTTTTCCCCCTCAGTACTTGCATGCTAATATTAATATCCTTCGTCAAAATCAATATGCAGTGATGGCAAAAGTAGTCATTTTCAAATTCAAGAATTATCTTGAGAAAGTAGAACTATGAGAATCATTAAGTTTTTTAACCTCACAGAATACAACTTTATGTTCCACCTGATCTTAAAATGAGAGATTACAAATGCAGTGATTCTGAAAGATGTATCTGATTTTCCAATTCCTTTGTGAATACTCCTGTGGCCATTCAAAGATATTATAAGCATTAAACATTAATACTTACCACTTGCAAAAAATACCAGGAAGGCTTGGCTTTCCCATTCTGGTAATTGCTGAAAACTACAAATTAAAAATATAATTGTGGGGCTTCCCTGGTGGCACAGTGGTTAAGAATCCGCCTGCCAATGCAGGGGACACGGGTTTGAGCCCTGGTCCGGGCAGATCTCACATGCCGCGGAGCAACTAAGCCCGCACGCCACAACTACTGAGCCTGTGCTCTAGAGCCCGCGAGCCACAACTACTGAGCCCACATGCCACAACTACTGAAGCCCACGCGCCTAGAGCCCGTGCTCTGCAACAAGAGGAGCCACCGCAATGAGAAGTCCACGCACTGCAATGAAGAGTAGCCCCCGCTCGCCACAACTAGAGAAAGCCCGCACACAGCAACAAACACCCAACGCAGCCAAAAATAAATTAATTAATTTAAAAATATATATATATAAAATTGTGTGTGCTTGTTAGAATATTTCAGTGGTGTTTGCTGCATGAAATGGACTCTTGAGTAACAGTAATCAGAGATACATACAATTTTTCTGAAAATAATTAGTACTGGGGGACTAAGACACCAGACCCATAATGTTTGTTTTTCCATCTTCACACATGATCGGAACAACTTAATTTTATTCCGATCACATTTTTATTTAAAATTAACGTACTTCAAATAATTTTTAAAATTATATATAGTACATTCTGTTAAGGTGCAAAATAATGGTTGCTGATCCAAACAGTTCTGTGAAATATCCTGAGTTTTTTTTTCTGAGTCTTTAACTAGACCATTGTACTATTATTTTTCAGTGGGTGGTAGAGAAGATAATAGATGAGCCAAGTTAAAAATATGTATTTTCACTCTTTTAAAATAAGGTTTTAAATACTGTAATTTAAGTTTTCGGGTTTTTTTGGTTTTTTTTTTTTTTTGGTGTGAATGAGATAGTAATCAGTTATATTTAAGGGAATTTATATTTGGTGGGTATTTTAAAAAAAATGTTTCTGAGGCCAAGTAATAGAGCTGTCCCTGGAGACATTAGAATCATGTTTCACTAAGGGTAAAAGTGGGGAAGGGAGAGAACTGAGGATTGGGCATAGTGTTCTAGCTGGGAAAGTAATAAATACTTGTGCTTTTAAAAGTGTTCAGGCCCATAAAACCTGCAACTTCTTAACTGTTTGAGCTGAACAGTTTAATTTTGCTCAGACTCCATAAGTGTCGGCTCTTATAATGCTGAAATTAAAACCTGTGCTTGCAGCTTGTCAATATACCTTTATACTGAAGTTATTCCATCTGTCAGCCTTGATGCTTTAATGGCATTGGCTGTAGGGATGATTAAAGGGGAATATCTCTTTGTTGAGTTTCTCCCAAGAGACCTCATAGGACCAAACATTCCTTGGTTTTTGGTTTGAGCTTCCATTTTGCAGCCTCAGAAGTTAGTTTTTTGTCATCACAGAATGGATGATTCGAAGAGATTCACACAAACTCACATAAAATGAACTCTAACAAAATTGCCTAATATGTTAACTTATATTGAGAAATATACCTGCCAAGAGGACAGACGATGAAGATATGCATCATCTGGTCAGAATGTTCCATTCTCTATCAGAAAAGCCATGAGAAGCCAAATTATCATCAAAAGATGGCTTGATGATCATGCAATCAGAACAAGGAAAGTAATTTGTATGATTTGTGTGTTTAATGACATCAGGCTATAACCAGAGATAGCAATCTCCACAATTTACATGATATCTGTCACTGAGAGAGAGTTGGTCTTTGGTCCCCTATCTCCTGGAAAAATGAGCTTATCTGACTGGCAGTCTGCCCACATCCACCCTTTTGAATGACCCAGCCGTTCCTTAGCTTTAGTCTTGTCTTGCTGTGCTCAGAGGGTCAATCTGTGTTTCTAAGTCAGTTTCAAGATTTTATGTATCTCAGATCAGGCTCTTTACATAATTTTAGAGTGAGGGGCCCTTCCATTTCCCTGCTGTCAAGCTCCTGGGGGCATATTCTTTACACCCAGCAGACACTTACTGAATAGATTGGTAAAATCAGCATCACTGTCTTAAATGAATTCGTCTGTGATTCATTTAAAAGAAAAAAAACTTTGAACAGCACTTTAAAATCAGCTTAGTTTTTTTTTTTTTTAATGTATTATCTCATGATAAAATAGCTTTTTTTTTTAACAGAGAGGAGCCTGGGTAGAACAAAAAATGCATTAATGGTCAATGTAATAGCAAAATTCAAGAAAGGAGATAAAATGGCTGTCTGTTGTTTCCACATTAATTGAACACTCAGAGGAATCAAATTTAAGGCATAGGCACATTATACAACAGCATGAAAGCTCTTTTAGACGTATTGTTCCTTCTATCACAAAAAATATTGCTACATTTGTCATAGATGTTTGGCTTTGATTTTAACTTTAATTTTAATTGTGCTTTTTAACGTGGCAACCATGGACAAAGCAATCACTTGATAAAGAACATTATCATTAAAATTCTCTGAGAGGCCATTACAATCGCAGGCAGTAGGCACAGCACTGTGAAGAATAATTGTGTAGAATTTGCAATCAGTGCGAGGGGCAGTTTCCTTTAGCTTCAGAGAAATTACTGCAGAACAATTATGTAGCATGTGGGGAAAAGCATTGCTTGCAGAACGGAGCAGAATTAGGAAAAGCAGAGGTAGATGAGAAAGGACAGTGGAGACCTTCCCACCCAACAGTCAAAGGCACTCAGAGTCAACTGGTGATTACCATTGTTATCATTCATATTATTGTTACAGCTACCATTTATTAACTTCTTTAGTCAGACACTAAGACTAGTATTTTAAATTCATCATGTGATTGATTTAATCCTACAACAAGTGAATGAGAAAGAATATTATAATTGCCAACAGGGAAAGTCCAATTTTTAATGTTTCATAGACGTGGGAGAACTCTGACCTGCCGGATTCTTATTTTGCTCCATGACATCTCCTTGGGTGTTTGTTTCTGGTCTCATAGCTGTAAACTATTTGTTCAATACCCTTCCCCAAAAAAGCACACCTCCTGTATTCATCTAAGATTCAGATCTGTGGCTTCATTCTCCCACTGGACATCTCCACTCAGACGTCCTGCAAATACTAATAACTTACCATTTCCAAACTGTACTTCTTTTTTTTTTTAATTTATTTATTTTTGGCTGTGTTGGGTCTTTGTTTCTGTGCGAGGGCTTTCTCTAGTTGCGGCGAGCGGGGGCCACTCTTCATCGCGGTGCGCGGGCCTCTCACTGTCGCGGCCTCTCTTGTTGCGGAGCACAGGCTCCAGACGTGCAGGCTCAGTAGTTGTGGCTCACGGGCCCAGCTGCTCCGTGGCATGTGGGATCTTCCCAGACCAGGGCTCGAACCCGTGTCCCCTGCATTGTCAGGCAGATTCTCAACCACTGCGCCACCAGGGAAGCCCTGTGCTTCTTTTTTTCATATGTAATCCTGCTTCAACTGACATGTTCTTAACTTTAGTTAGTAGTATCACCACTGGTACATTCTCTCAATAAAATATTCAGTCATTTTCTACCCTTCTCTGTACCTCAGTTCAGTATTCAGTCTGTCACCAAATCTGGTTTATTCTATCTCAGAAATATTTTCTTTATTTTACCTCTTTTCCTATGACGCTGCCAGTGTCTGACCTAGGTTCCCTCCTACAAGTCTTATTCTACCCTATCATATCTTTTATATTGTACCCAAGTGATCTTCAAAGTAGCAGATCTGATGGTGAGACTCCCCAACATGAGAAAATCACCACTTATGGCAAAGACAAGCCAACTATTTATCATTTTCCTTTACCCCTGGCAGACAGCTAGACCACACTGCAAAGCCTTTTTGCTATAAGACATGGTCAAGTCACTGAGTTATGACCAATAAAATGTGGGCAGAAGTGATGTAAATAGTCTCTAGTCCAGGCTTGCAGCTGCAAACTGATGACCAGGGCTATCTCAGAAGCCCTGTATTAAAGATGAGGGAGCTTCCATCATCTAAGATCCCCAAAAGGTCAAGTTTACCAGAGACCCTTTGCACCACAACCAGCAATGACATTTTGGACTACAGAATATATATATATATATATATATATATATATATATATATGCATTGTAGCACCTATTGTTACTTTAATACAAAACTCTGTAATCTTTCAGACCCCTACATATCCAGCTTCTTCCCACATCATCCTGCATAGCCCTGTGCTCTGAATCACTGTTGCACTGAATCTGTTGTTCATCACTTTGCATATCTTAAAATGCTTGGAAAATTGCAAGTCATCTTTCAAACCTGAGCTCAAATATTAACATTGTGAGGTTTCCTAGTGTTCTCCGGATTCTGTTATTATACTTATCTCAGCATTTATCACATGGACGACAATCGTGTTTGTGATAACTATGTAGAAAAATTCTCGAGGGCAAAGACCATATGATGAATTAATATGTAGCCAGTGTCCTACAGTTCGTTCAACAAATTATGTTAAATGAATGAAAAAATTAGGTTCCCCAGACTATAAGTTTATAACTAAGGAAGAAAACAACCAGTAATTAGAATTTCTGTATGAAAATCATCCTCCATTGAAGTAGAAATAACTGAATAAATTATTTTCTGAGAAGACTATTCATAAATTTTCATCACTCAAAATCTTCCCCCGTATCTTACGTAAATAGTTATCTTTTGTTTGTTTGTTTTTTTGTTTGTTTTCTAGCAATGCTTGAGGCTAGAGTACATCTTCTTTGCCTATTTCTACAATTTTCAAATTTTTAAAACTACTGAGATTCATTTTCTTAAGCTTTACCATGCTACTTTACCATGTTAAGTAGCAAGATGAAGAAAGTAGGTCAGGTTTCTGACCTGTTTGTCTTGCTTTCGTTGTCTTCTTACTCAAAGGCTCTGGCAGACATTTAAAATGCAGATAGATGAATAGGAAGCACAATGGCAAAATCTTTCTCCATTTATATCTTTTAATTGTACTCACAGAAGGATGATTTCGACAATGTGTTGTACACAAGAAAAAATAGTTTAAGTTGCTGCTACTAGCTAGAGGTTCATATAAAAGAGACCCAGGACTCCAGGTCTGAAATATTTCAGTGTTCTTTTCCCATTGAGTTTCAACTAAAGTACAGTTTCTATTCAGAAATCATGACTCTTTTATTCTAATTGGAAATATATAGGAACCATAACATAATTAGTCTGCATTAATCTCTTCAGGTACTGTTCATGGAACTAAACCACTTAATCTTTTTTTTTTTAAACATCTTTATTGGAGTATAATTGCTTTACAATGTTGTGTTCTTTCTGCTGTACAACAAAGTGAATCAGCTATATGTATACATATATCCCCATATCCCCTCCCTCTTGAGCCTCCCTCCCACCCTCCCTATCCCACCCCTCTAGGTGGTCACAAAGCACCAAGCTGATCTCCCTGTGCTATGCAGCTGCTTCCCACTAGCTATCCATTTTACATTTGGTAGTGTATACATGTCAGTGCTACTCTCTCACTTCGTCCCAGCTTCCCCTCCCCTCCCTGTGTACTCAAGTCCATTCTCTATGTCCGAGTCTTTATTCCTGCCCTACCACTAGGTTCATCAGTACCGTTTTTTTAGATTCCATATATATGCGTTAGCAGATGGTATTTGTTTTTCTCTTTCTGATTTACTTCACTCTGTATGACAGACTCTAGGTCCATCCACCTCATTACAAATAACTCAATTTCATTCCTTTTTATGGTTGAGTAATATTCCTTTGTATATATGTGCCACATTTCTTTATCCATTCATCTGTCGATGGACACTTAGGTTGCTTCCATGTCCTGGCTATTGTAAATAGTGCTGCAGTGAACATTGTGGTACATGTCTCTTTTTGAATTATGGTTTTTTCAGGGTATATGCCCAGGAGTGGGATTACTGGGTCATATGGCAGCTCTATTTTTAGTTTTTTAAGGAACCTCAATACTGTTCTCCATAGTGGCTGTATCAATTTACATTCCCACCAACAGTGCAGGAGAGTTCCCTTTCTCCACACCCTCTCCAGCATTTATTGTTTCTAGATATTTTGAGAATGGCCATTCTGACTGGTGTGAGGTGATACCTCATTGTGGTTTTGATTTGCATTTCTCTAATGGTTAGTGATGTTGAGCATCTTTTCATGTGTTTGTTGGCAATCTGTATGTCTTCTGTGGAGAAATGTCTATTTAGGTCTTCTGCCCATTTTTGGATTGGGTTGTTTGTTTTTTTTGGTATTGAGCTGCATGAGCTGCTTGTATATTTTGGAGATTAATCCTTTGTCAGTTGCTTCGTTTGCAAATATTTTCTCCCATTCTGAGGGTTGTCTTTTCGTCTTGTTTATGGTTTCCTTTGCTGTGCAAAAGCTTTTAAGTTTCATTAGGTCCCATTTGTTTCTTTTTCTTTTTCTTTCCATTTCTCTAGGAGGTGGGTCAAAAAGGATCTTGCTGTGATTTTTGTCATAGAGTGTTCTGCCTATGTTTTCCTCTAAGAGTTTTATAGTGTCTGGCCTTACATTTAGGTCTTTAATCCATTTTGAGTTTATTTTTGTGTATAGTGTTAGGAAGTGTTCTACTTTCATTCTTTTACATGTAGCTGTCCAGTTTTCCCAGCACCACTTATTGAAGTGCCAGTCCATACTATCTTGATTACTGTAGATTTGTAATATAGTATGAAGTCAGGGAGACCCGATTCCTCCAGGTCTGTTTTTCTTTCTCAGGATTGCTTTGGCTATTCAGGGTCTTTTGTGTTTCCATACAAATTGTAAAATTTCTTGTTCTAGTGCTGTGAAAAATGCCATTGGTCATTTGATAGGGATTGCGTTGAATCTGTATATTGCTTTGGGTAGTATAGTAATTTTCACAGTGTTGATTCATCCAATCCAAGAACATGGTATATCTCTCCATCTGTTTGTATCATCTTTAATTTCTTTCACCAGTGTCTTATAGTTTTCTGCATGCAGGTCTTTTGTCTCCCTAGGTAGGTTTATTCCTAGGTATTTTATTCTTTTTGTTGCAGTGGTAAATGGGAGTGTTTCCTTAATTTCTCTTTCAGATTTTTCATCATTAGTGTATAGGAATGCAAGAGATTTCTGTGCATTTATTTTGTAGCCTGCAACTTTACCAAATTCATCGATTAGCTCCAGTAGTTTTCTGGTAGCATCCTTAGGATTCTCTATGTATTGTATCATGTCATCTGCAAACAATGACAGTTTTACTTCTTCCTTTCCAATTTGGATTCCTTTTATTTCTTTTTCTTCTCTGATTGCCGTGGCTAAAACATCCAAAACTATGTTGAATAGTAGTGGTGAGAGTGAGCACCCTTGTCTTGTTCCTGATCTTAGAGGAAATGCTTTCAGTTTTTCACCATTGAGAATGATGTTGGCTGTGGGTTTGTCATATATGGCTTTTATAATGTTGAGGTAGGTTCCATCTATGCCCACTTTCTGGAGAGTTTTTATCATAAATGGTGTTGAATTTTGTAGAAAGCTTTTTCTGCATCTATTGAGACGATCATATGGTTTTATCCTTCAGTTTGTTAATATGGTGTATCACATAGATTGATTTGCATATATTGATGAATTCTTGCATTCCTGGGATAAACCCCACTTGATCATGTTGTATGATCCTTTTAATCTGCTGTTGGATTCTGTTTGCTAGTATTTTGTTGAGGATTTTTGCATCTATGTTCATCAGTGATATTGGCCTGTAATTTTCTTTTTTTTTTTTATAAATTTATTTATTTTATTTATTTATTTTTGGCTGTGTTGGGTCTTCATTGCTGCGTGTGAGCTTCCTCTAGTTGCAGCAAACGGGGACCACTCTTCGTTGTGGCGCGTAGGCTTCTCATTGAAGTGTCTTCTCTTGTGCGGAGCACGGGCTCTAGGCATGCAGGCTTCAGTAGTTGTGGCTCATGGGCTCTAGAGCACAGGTTCAGTATTTGTGGCACACAGGCTTAATTGCTCCATGGCATGTGGGATCTTCCCGGACCAGGGCTCGAACCTGTGTCCCCTGCATTGGCAGGCGGATTCTTAACCACTGTGCCGCTAGGAAGCCCGTAATTTTCTCTTTTTGTGACATCTTTGTCTGGTTTTGGTATCAGAACGATGGAGACCTCGTAGAATGCGTTTCGAAGTGTTCCTCCCTTTGCTATATTTTGGAAGTGTTTGAGAAGGATAGGTGTTTGCTGTTCTCTAAATGTTTGTTAGAATTCGCCTGTGAAGCCATCTGGCCCTGGGCTTTTGTTTGTTGGAAGATTTTTAATCACAGTTTCAATTTCAGTACTTGTGATTGGTCTGTTCATATTTTCTGTTTCTTCCTGGTTCATTCTCGGAAGGTTATGTTTTCTAAGAATTTGTCCATTTCTTCCAGGTTGTCCATTTTATTGGCATATAGTTGCTTGTAGTAGTCTCTCATGATCTTTTTTATTTCTGCAGTGTCAGTTGTTACCTCTCCTTTTTCATTTCTAATTCTGTTGATTTGAGTCTTCTCCCTTTTTTTCCTGATGAGTCTGGCTAATGGTTTATCAATTTTGTTTATCTTCTCAAAGAACAAGCTTTTAGTTTTATTGATCTTTGCTATTGTTTCCTTCATTTCTTTTTCATTTATTTCTGATCTGATCTTTATTATTTCTTTCCTTCTCCTAACTTTGGGGGTTTTTTGTTCTTCTTTCTCTAATTGCTTTACATATAAGTTTAGGTTGTTTATTTGAGATTTTTCTTGTTTCTTGAGGTAGGATTGTATTGTTATAAACTTCCCTCTTAGAACTGCTTTTGCTGCATCCCATAGGTTTTGGTTCATCATGTTTTCATTGTCATTTGTTTTTAGGTATTTTTTGATTTCCCCTTTGATTTCTTCAGTGATCTCTTACAAACCACTAAGTCTTAAATTGCCAGTTCTTCCAGGATGGCAAGTTTTTGTCACTCACATCATTTATGTAACTTTTTTTTTTAATAAATATTTTATTTTTAATTTTTTTTGTTTTTTATTACATAGCTTTTTAATTTTTAATTTTATTTTTATTTTTTAAATTAACTAATTTATTTATTTGGCTGCGTTGGGTCTTCATTGCAGCACGCAGGATCTTCTCTGCTGTATACGGGATCTTTCGTTGCAGTGTGCGGGCTTCTCTCTAGTTGTGGCGCGTGGGTTCCAGAGTGCACAGGCTCAGTCATTGTGGAACGTGGGCTTAGTTGCCCCGCGGCATGTAGGATCTTATTTCCCCAACCAGGGATCAAATCCATGTCCTCTGCATTGGAAGGTGGATTCTTAACCACTGGACCACCAGGGAAGTCCCATATGTAACTTCTTATACATAGTCAGATATATATACAGCTAGTTACTAAACTCTTTTAATGATGATACTTGTCTCAGAATCTCTAATATAATGCAAACTTGATTCAAAATAAAGAGTCCAGAGTACATAGCTTTTTTTTGCAGGTTATTATATACTCAAATGCATATTAGATGCCTTGAATTATTGAGCCATCTGTTTTATAGTTGCTGATGCTATCAAGATCCTTACTGTAGTTTAGACAACTTCTGAATGCTCAAAGGTCTTGCTTACAGTATTTTTGGCTGAGAAAAAGGAAAATCACAGCTTTGAAATCCACACTCAAATTGTATTATCATCATGGATTGGGCATCATCATAGATTGAGGAGTTTTTATTTTAAGATTAGAAAGACTCCATCTGGCATATACATGTCTAACTCCTTTTATTATGTTACCCTAAGTCATTTTTTAAAAATTAATTAATTAATTAATTAATTTTTGACTGCGTTGGGTCTTCATTGCTGCACATGGGCTTTCTTTAGTTGCAGTGAGTGGGGGCTACTCTTCGTTGCAGTGCGCGGGCTTCTCATTGCGGTGGCTTCTCTTGTAGAGCACAGGCTCTAGGCACGCGGGCTCAGTAGTTGTGGCACACTGGCTTAGTTGCTCCACGGCCTGTGGGATATTCCCAGACCAGGGCTCAAACCATGTCCCCTGCATTGGCAGGTAGATTCTTAACCCCTGCGTCACCAGGGAAGTCCCTATGTTACCCTGAGTCTTGATATATTCTTCCAAGTTCTGCTTCCCATTCCCTCTTACAAGTCTTCTACCTCTTTCTTGAAAAATCCAGTTGTTTCAAAATACTTAACCACCTATTTAATCTGTACCTGTTGATGTCTAGCATGAGTAAAGCTAACTGTTTCACCAGAAATTAGTGTGCAATGGGTTTTGTACTCAAAACATATGCACTTATTCCATGGATGCTGTCAAGTCTTAAAGCTAATATACTCTTAAGGTCATCCTTTAGCCCAGTATACAGAAGTGTACAGAAGAATGGCAATGAGCAGTGGCTAGAGATCATAATTCTTAAATTTCTCATAGATAGAGATGTTCAAACACAATCATATATTGTTTTTAAATAACATTATATATAACCTTTAAATATCAAAAGGAGAACTAAACCATATATATATTACGTATGTGTATACATATATGCATTTTAAGCCTAGAATTTTATAACAAATTCACAGACATAGGGATTGCTACATAGGATAAAATATAGAGATATAAATATATTCACCTCCTCAAAATAATGTTTTTAAAACTACCTACTTTTCTGTGGTTCTAAAGCCTTCTAAACTATACTTCTTTAGAACTGTACAAGATTCCTCTTACTGTTGATTTCTTCTTATTTTAATAAGAGGAAATACACAAAAGTGATGTTTATAGTGCTAATAACTTAGGAAACATTTGTTATCTGTGTTAAAATCTGGAGCCTTATGAAGGGAAAGTTGAGTTTTCACAACTCAGTAAATTTACATTTTCTGAAATATAGGGTCAAAATCTGCACTTAAAAGCCCTACCCCAAAGGGATAGTACAAACTTTGTATGGGTGGATTGGAGGATTGATGTGAGGAGTAAGCACATGCTAACAGCAGTAGCATAAAGACGTTGAAAGGACTGTAAAGTTGTTTTGTTTTTTAAAGTTAATCACTTCACTGCTTATGTGTGCTTGACTGAATTTTTCATGTGTCTTATTCCATTTCTACGTTTTATATTTATATTTTCAATTCTGAATGTATATTTGAAATTCAGTTTCTTCTAGAGGTTAGTCTACCTTGTTTCTGAAAGAAATATCTTCTGAATAATATTCGTGCTGTTTTGCTTCATTTAATTGATATTTAAAGAACTAAATTCTTGCCCTTAGATGGCAATGTAACAAAGAGTGTAACCTGTGTATCCTTCCATTTCACCATGTGTACGTCGTGAGCACTGGTCCACGGAAGACATTTGAGAGAGCCGATAATGCAGTGATTTTTCAAACCGTGTTCCACATTCCCACAGGGGCTTGGGAGACAGGCACGAGGGGAGGAAGAAGGAGTGGACACAGGGACAGCCAATCTTTCCTTCCTTCAGCCAGAGAATGTCAACCTTTCTCTGTTTCATTTGCCTGTGATTTCTGGAGAAAGGGCCTTACGACTAAAAATTTTAGAATAGCTGCTCTTCTCCAATAGTGCTTTCACTTAAAGAGATTAAATAACTACCAAAGGTGTTAGAACCACTATGACTGAATCAGGACCAGGATTTGCATCCCCTGGTTTCCTATCTAATGTTTCTTCCATATTGTTACTTGTTTTCCAGTTTATTTTCTAAAAAAGAATAATACAATATTTAACCAAACTTGGTACTCAAATAAAAACAGGCAACAATTTGGCTCAGTGATTTTGGTAGACATAATTTTGATGGTCCTGAGGGGTGCCTAGTGGTTGCTCTTGGTCATCAACCTGAGAGAGTCCAGCAGCCCAAGTAAATGGTGCTGTGTACTATGTGACCACATGATTGTGGGCAGACTTTTGGAAGGGAGGATGTTAATATACTCATAATGTCGTACTTTAGCCCAGTAATGGAAGAACAAGAGTTCTTACCAATGAGCGGTGCTTAGAGAGCATAATTCTTAAATGTCTCATAGATATCTGTTATTTCTGGGCTTCTTCATAAAGCACAACTCATTTGGAAGGTTCAGGGTTTTATGTAGGTAAAGGCTTCACAGGAAAACTTCCCAGCTTCAGTAAGTATGGTGGAAAGCATCTCTGATGTGTGTTAGTGGACTCAGTAATTTGCTTTGGTGAGAAAGGGTAAAAAAGAGAGTATAATAAGTGCATTAGTTTTTTATTGATGCTGGAACGAATTACCATAAACTTAATAGCTTGAAACAACATAAGTTTATTGTCTTACAGAGCTGTAGTTAACAAGTCCAAATGGGTTTCACTGACTAAAATCAAGATGTTGCAGAGCTACGTCCTACCTGGAGGATCTAGGGAAAAATCTGTTTCTATGCCTTTTCCGTCTTCTAGAAGGCACCCACATTTCCTGGTTATGGCTCCTTGCCCTGCCGTCAAAGCCAGCAACAGTGGACTGAGTCCTTATGCTGCCATCTCTCTGGTTCTTTCTGCCTCCTTCTTCCCCTTTTAATAACACTTGGGGTTAATTACATTGGTCCTACCTTGATAATCTGGGATAATCTTCCTATTGTAAAGTCAGCCAGTTAGCAACCTTAATTCCATCTGCAACCCTCACTTCTCTTTGCCACGTAATATAACATATTCACAGGTTCTGGGGATTAGGACATAGAAGTCTTTGGCAGGGATTTGGGAGGCTATTACTCTGTCTACCACAAATAGTATGGGCATGGATTGGGAAACTGACGTATCTGAATTATAACTCACTAAGAATTGACTAGATTTAACTGTAGGTCTCTTATGGTGATAGTATACTACCTGTGTCATTGATTATATAATTAATTTAAAAAATAAATCTAAAGAGCTTTTTAGTTTAACATTTAACACATAATAAGCTTTCAGAAATGTTAGCTAATATTAAAATTTTAGTAATCTCCTGGTAGTACTTAAATTTTTTGACAAATCAATTGAGCAAAAGTTATTTCTTATGTTAAATATGACAGTGAACAGTTAAGCTGTAACCCAAAGTCTTAAAAAGTTGTTTAAAAAGGAAAAATTGAATTGTGTAGTTCAAGAAATAAAGTTATTTTGAAACATAGCACTTCTAATGAAGAATATTCTGTAAAAGACTTCCTGTCTTTGCTTAACCATGTTGGCCTTTTACGGAAACCTAAGTTCTCTTAGCATCGTCACTCACAAAAGTGTGAACTACAGTGTTTATTGACCCAGAACACAGTTGTTCCAGCTACAATATAAGTTCCTATGTTAAACTCTGGGAGTTTCCCTTCCTGTTACAGAAGTAATTTCATTTCATAAATACTTTGTGGTGGTTCTGAAATACTTTATATATAGCCAGAGTCTCTTTCCAACCCCAGTACCCAAAGTAGGATCTTCCAAGGTGCATCATTTATTTAATGTAGAAAATAATGGGGGACCAGCTTTAATCTGTAAGTAAACACCACAGCCAGCTGTTCTTCTTGCACATGGCTGTGTACCCACAGTTCCACAGTCTCTAAATCCCCTACTTGTTAGACTACCCAGTCATGGTTCCAGACTCAGCTTTTTCCATGATTGGTGGGGAAAATAATCTATTCACTTCTCTGGTGCCCCGTTCTTGCCCTGTCTTTGATTCCTCAGAGCACATACAGTTGGCCCTCTGCATCCATGGGTTCTGCATGGGTGGATTCAACCAACCTCGGAACAAAAATACCACCCCCACCCAAAAAAAATCCCAGAAAATTCCAAAAACCAAAACTTGCATTTCCCACATGCTGGCAACCAGTTACATAGTATTTACATTGTATTTACAACTATTTACATAGCATTTACATTGTATTAGATAACGTAAGTAATCTAAAGATGATTTGACTTATACGGAAGGGTGTGTGTATGTAGTACGCCAGTACACACCGTTTTATGTAAGGGACTTGAGCATCCACAGATTTTGGTATCTGCAGGAGGTCTTAGAACCAATCCCTCACAGACACCAAGGGATGACTGTATATGCTTTTTAAAAATTTCTTTCCATTGAATTCCATCTACTTTACAACTTCCAACAATTCTTCAGTTCTTTGTCACACTAACAACATCTTATATTTTCCAACAATCCTATAGATACTTCTCATTTTTGTTTCTTTTATCATTTTTATGGGATTTGGAGAATGTGAGCTCCGTCTGTCATTGGATCAGATGTGTAAACCTCTACATTTGATTACCATATAAGCATAAGGTAAAAATTTACTTGCAACAAGCATACTCACATTTTAAAAATTAGCAAGGGACTTCCCTGGTGGTCCAGTGGCTAAGACTCCATGCTCCCAGTGCACGGTGCCTGGTTTCGATCCCTGGTCAGGGAACTAGATCCCAAATTCCACATACATGCCAAAACTAAGAACCCACATGCCACAACTAAGACCCAGAGCAGCCAAACTTAAAAAAAAAAAAAAAAAAAAAGAACTATGTTTTTTCATTGATATAATTTAATGACAGCACTGAAAGTACAGTATATATTAAATAATAATAATAATAATCTCAATTTTTTAGACATCATTATTGAGTATTATACTCAGTAATAAATACATCCTACTCTTTTTATATGTAGTGAATATGTAAAATAAAATGAAGTTACTAACTATAGCTACAATTTACTAGATAATTATTTGTTTAATTTCACAAAGGAAAATACCAAACCAAAGTGGAACACAACTCAGAAATACTTTATACCGTAACGTTGACTTTTTGCCTCAGATTTTTCCTTTTGGAGTGATTTAGTGAAAGCTATTATAAAACATATAATTTTAAAATTGTTCAAGTTGTATTTCATATTCAGAATCCAAAGACTTATACTGCTATCTAGTGGCTGCATTGAGTAATTTTAAATTATTAGCTACATAATTCTGTCTTAGCCAAAATGCATACTACTACAGCTTTGCCATTACAGTTTTGAAAATCACTAAGGTTGACTTATTGTTCATCTTCTAAACCCCAATTCTAAAATTGCACTGTACATGCTTATAGACAAGGTAAGAATTCTTCTATTGTGAGTGCAGTATGCTTTATGAATAAACATGTATTATTTTGATAATATAAAATGTTTCAGAGTGGGAATACTGAACAAAGAAATTTTCAGACAAACACTAGAGCAACATTTAAATAATGATTCACTAGATATTATAATTAAATAATAAAACATTGCTTCTTCTGAAAATGTAGTAGATCCTCCTTGATTTCGAAAAATCCCAAGGACTTTCATTCATTTTTTTATCCAGAGATTTTTTAGTGGCAGTACAAGCTGGGTTACATTTTAAGCCAAGCTTTCTACAGGACACAGAAAGTCAAATAAATCCCAAGGTAATCTTTTCAGCTTATTATTAGTATATTGAGAATTTACCTTATAAAGGTTAATTGGGATTTCTTAAAACCTAAGTTATTTACAGTTAAGGAAAAGAAGGAAAGTTGCTGACTGACTTGGTTTTCCTGACTTGGTAACAGAGGTTAGATCAAAACTGAAAAAATGTAGTGGTTAGTTGAGCTAGTGTTTTTTTAATGGCTATATTGTGTCAACACTACTGGAAAAATCACTCTCAAAAAGAACTATTGGTAAGGAAAACAGTGTGTTCCCCAAACCTTGAGATTTGACAGTGCTGTCTCCACAAAATAAGGCTGCCAGGCAAGTGTCCATATCCTGTTGTTAATGGGTAGCAGGACACGTCTACTATTATATTTTGCTACCAAAATATGTCCCCTAGTCACAAAGAATGAACACATACACGCACACACGCACGCACACACACTGTGCACAGACTCAGAGTTCAGATTGTTATCTGGGCTACAAGGAAAACATTTCATTTCCCTCCTAGGGCAGTTTAACCCTGATTTCCCTGACAATTAAATTAATTCATAGGATTTGACATTTTCTGGAGATAGCCCTGTGATGTTTATAAATGTTTTAAATGGTATATAATTCATATTTTGCTCTATAAAATGTGAGTACATATTCTATTCATAACTTTTACCTATAAACGTTAAAATGTGTCATGCTTACAGTTGTGTTGTTGGATGCCTCATGGAATTTTCCTTAAATTCAATCAATGGATTTAAATAAAAATTATGATTTGGAGTTTTTATACTTTCATGCTTGCCAGTCATTAAGGCATTATTCCTTGACATTATTCAACAATAAGACAATCGCACAGTGTACCACAAAGGATTCTCTTTTATTTTCATTAGGACAGAAATCATGCCTGTGTGGTGAAAAGCTTCATGATGCTATTAATGATTGAATTACTCTGAAGGTCCTGGATACATCCGAAGTCATGTGTAATCAGTTACTTCCTCAAACATAATGATATCAGAATAACTATCCCCAAACCATTGCATTCTGAGGTAAGGGCTAACTGAAATTGTTTACTAAAATCTTGTGGAAACTATTTGTTGGGGCACTTAGTCAAATTTTGACAGATTGTGGGCTAATATGAAATGCCAGCATGTGGTCACTTCAATTAAAGATTCACTGACTCCACCTCACCCTTGTGAACATCACACAAATAAGGAAAGTGGTCATGAGCAGTAGTGTGCCAACTGAGGGGTTCTGAGACAGGCTTATAATGGCTTGTTATGTATATATTATTTTTATTCATATATGAATTAATAAGTTACCTTTGGTTAAAAAAAAATGATTAAAGAAGACAATTTAGGTGATACAAACAAACTTTAACACTTCATGAAGCAGACAGTCTCCTTTTGGAGAACCAAAAACTGAGATGAAAGGCAGGATGAAGAATAAAGAACAAGGAAGAGACAAATAGAAAACATCTGCTTTGCTGGGGCCACATAGTCAGCCTCGTTTGAAGTGAGTTGGATTGGCATTTGGGTTGACTGAATATACTGCATTTCTGGTCAAGCAGAATGTTTATAGGGACACAAAAATTATCTAAGTTTTGGTTTTGCTGATGTGGCATGCCAGGAAAAATCAGCTCCATATTACTCATAAAAAGGTATTTCAACAGTTTCCCCTTTTTGATCATCCTCTTAACCATTCAAGAGGTTTGATCAAAAATATCAGTGTTGGACTTCCCTGGTGGTGCAGTGGTTAAGAATCCACCTGCCGATGCAGGGGACACGGGTTCAAGCCCTGGTCCCGGAAGATCCCACATGCCGCAGAGCAACTAAGCCCGTGCACCACAACCACTGAGCCTGTGCTCTAGAGCCCGCGAGCAACAACCACTGAAGCCCGCGTGCCTAGAGTCCGTGCTCCACAACAAGAGATGCCACCTCGATGAGAAGCCTGTGCACCGTAACAAAGAGTAGCCCCCACTCTCAGCAACTAGAGAAAGCCCACGCACAGCAACAAAGACCCAATGCAGCCAAAAATTAATAAATAAGAAAATAAATAAGTAAATAAATACATTTATTAAAAAATATATATCAGTGTTAACGTAACTCTTGGTTATCATTGCCTTTTTGGGTCTCAGTGTACCATCCACAAGAGATGATGTCAGGCTCCTATTCTTGGAGCTGTTCCCTTTTGTCCATTTTTCTGTTCCCTTTTGTCATTCCAGTCAGACAGAGACCATCTGTAGACTGGTCAATGGCTCCCTACATGCATTTAAAGCTTATGAGAGAACGTAGTATATCAGGGAGACAATAATAATTATTAGCAACAAAAGAATGCCCATGATTTGGAGAGCACTCCTGAGCCAGAGTCCCCATGACCCAAACCAGCTAGAATCAAATAAGTCAAGAAATGATCCCAAAGCGGGGGGATACTTCTTTAAGCCAGTTGGCCTGTTTATGTATTTCGTGTAACCTTATCTCCACTTCCCCATAATTGTTTATCCAGCGAACTTGTTCCAGAGAAACTGAGGCATTGGAAATCACACAGAACTTTGTCACTGGCAGAAAGAAGTATAGGATCACCAACATTGTAGCATGTCAGTTGGAGGTTGGATTACCGTCCTTTGTGTGGCCTGAGATATGTGAACAATGGCATTATCGTTTCAGGCCAAGGCAAGGAAAAAGGTGGACAAAAGAATCATAAAGACCTTAACAGTGTAAGAATTAAAAGGATGGTCAGAAAGGGAAACGTTCTTGATCCTCTTGATCTGATGTCTTGGGAAGAAGCAGTCTACCTAGATGTTGGCTACTTCTCTTCAGAGTCAATTTGATTTTGAGATCTTCAGCATTTGCACAGAACCAGGTATCAGGTGGAGCCTTCTTCAGTTGTGAAAAATATGCACCCAAGGCTTGACACCTTGTAAGTTGACAGCAGTGTCAAAATGGTCAAGAGTACTTGGTAGGGTCCTTTCCATGAATCTTGCTTTTGCAAAAGAATCAGAGTAAAATAATAACCGTCTATAAATGACAAACGACTTAAAAATTTCCATTGTTAAAAATCTGCTAAGAGTTTATTACAGTGGAATTGGCAAGGAAATTTGCTTATTTCTGTAGCACACAACATTAAGATGATAACTGGAATTATGATTGATATTATACCAGGACAAAGCAGAATTTTACAAATATTATACAACTTTTGGAAAACTTGTATTAATAACATATGCGCATACAAATATGATGAGTGACAAATCCCTTGATATTTTCCAGTGATCCCCTGGAAAATCTCAAAGTGACCTTGAGGTCAAAAAGACTGTTTAGAATTTGATTTGGGGAAGTAGTCAAAATGTCAAAAGGTGTATTTGACTAATAGGATCATAGGTCATTATGTTCTAATACTTAATTATCTTTTTAACTATAGTGACAATAGAAGATTTTTAAAAATACAGAAAGTTAAATAGTTGTGAACAGATTTAGCTCTTTTGTTAGCACAAGTCCATGTGCCCAATGCACAGTGAGGCCAAACAAACCAAAAGATTGGAGTTTGGAGCATAGAAAGGGTTATTGCTGGGCCAAGCAAGGAGAACGGGTGGCTTGTGCCCCAAAACCCCAAACTTCCCGATGGTTTGGGGGGAAAAGTTTTTATAGGCAAAATAGGGGGTGAGGGCTGCAAAGTGTGTGACTTTCTTCTGATTGGTTGGTGGTGAGTTAACAGTGCTCCAGGAATCTGTGCTCAGCCTGAAGTGGCCATCCTCCACCTGGGTGGGGCCTTAGTTCCTACAGAAGAACTCAAAGATATTGTTATGTGTATTCCTTGAGGAGAAACCAGGACCCTGCCTCAAGGCTGCACTGTTGTTTCTTGACTGCTCCTCCCTTGTTTCTGTATTTCCCCCTCTTCATTAGCAACTGTTTGAATATGCCCTTTGGAACTCAGGGAAGGTCAAGGAGGCTGAATGAAGCCCATTTCCTACAACAAGAAATGGGGGACACAGAACAGCTTTTGTGGCCAGGAGGGCCTGACAGGGTCCTGCTCGGTTTCATAAACATACAGACAGACACAAAAAGAGATTTTATAGCTTTTATCTTAAAATTGTAGCCATGAGACAAGTATGATAATGCAAAACTCACTAGTTTATTTTTTAAAAGTTGAATCCAAATTGTGTTTCTGGCAGATGGAATAAGTTAAGCGTTACTTGCTGAGATGGCTTAAACGTTTTACTAATTTTTGTAGAGAAGGCTTAAGGTTTTTCATTTGCCTAGTTTCCAAATAGCCTTTCCACCTCTTTTTTTCCCCCTTTCTGTTAAGAATTACCTTCCTGAAGTTTGCACTTCAAAGAGATAACCCTCATTTCTATAGAAAAACCAGGCAGAATATTTACATCTCAAAGGCACAGAGAAAGAATGCAAGCTCCTGCAGGGAGAACTTTTGTTTCCTAAGGCTAGAATTTATACAATACCTACAAGCCTTTTGGAATGAATATGGGAAGTTGGGGATTGGTAAAAAGGATAAGGTGGATTTTGAATTGCTTCTGGAGCCACAATTTCGTTCTGTAAAAAGACAAGAACAGGGCTTCCCTGGTGGCGCAGTGGTTGAGAGTCTGCCTGCCAGTGCAGGGGACACGGGTTTGGGTCCTGGTCTGGGAAGATCCCACGTGCCACGGAGCAACTGGGCCCGTGAGCCACGGCTGCTGAGCCTGCGCTCCTGGAGCCTGTGCTCCACAACAAGAGAGGCCGCGATAGTGAGAGGCCCGCGCACTGCGATGAAGAGTGGCCCCCGCTTGCCGCAACTGGAGAAAGCCCTCGCACAGAAATGAAGACCCAACACAGCCATAAATTAATTAATTAATTAATTAATTAAAAAAAGACAAGAACAGCTGTTTCTAATTGCTCAAAGAATTGGATTGTAACCTGAATGATTCCAGCACTCTGATCCATCCATCCAACTACATTATCTACAATTTGCTTCTTTATATCAGGGGGATCTTCAACTAAAATAGAAATAAAAAGATTCCTATGTTCTAGTTTTAGAGCCGTTTGTCTTTGAAAAGGTTTTCTTTCCGTCTGGGTACATAGTTTCATTTAGCCTAGGGAAGAAGACCTTAAAAAAGTTTCTATCAGTCTCTGAATATCAACTTCCAAATTTACCAACTCCTCACTATAGACTATAGAGCTACTTAAAAAATAAATAATAATAATAATAAGCCTTGCAAATATCTTGTCAGGTTTCAGCTATACAAATAGTAAAAATTCCTGGCAGTATGGAATGGCCCCATGGACGAAACAGGCTTCCCCAAAGAGGGTGCAGAAGAAACTATCCTCCCAAGATCCAGAGCCACTCCCAAAGACAGCCAAAAGAAAGAAAGACATTTCCCCCAAGAGCTGGCAACAGTCGATAGGACACTGGCCGCAAGTGTAGTGCAACCCACATTTCTGTCTGGCCATGTTTTGGGGCCCCCCCACTGACAGTTGAGCTGCCTGCATATGCAAGAACCAACAGCCGGCATGCCCTAGGCAGGCAGAAAGCCAAGGCAAGTTCTCAAGACACAAATGAGACAAATAGGAAGACAATAGCCATCCCTGGGACAGAAAAGATTGGTAATTAATAGAAACCCCAGAACCAAATTCACCAGAGTCTGCATTTAGAAAGGAAGGGACAATGTGAAAATTTACCTTCCGTCAAATGACAAAACTAAATTTAATAACAAGTTTGATGTCCTTTTTCCAAGGGAAAACAATCCATGGATTGGGGGAGTAGAGTGTCTCACAAGCAGTGGGATACTCTTCCCCAGGGTTTTTGGGCAAAAGCCAGTTTTATAGGGTGTTGGAAGGAGAAATGCAAAACGGGGCATGACCGGCCAAGAGGTGGGAGATTTCCCTGTAAGGCTAGCAGATCCTGTTCTCTAGGGTAAGGTGAGCTAGCTTAGCTGAGCGGGAGGATTGTGACTGGTGTATGTTAGGATTCCTTGACAGGTGTTTCCCATAAGCGCAGGTGACCTGGGTTTAGATTTGCGATGTGGGCTAGGCCACTGGGCCGCCTCCATGTTGTGGGTGCCGATATACTAACTAACCTTGTCACTCCCTTTCTCCACCGGCACTGCAGAGCTCCGCCAGAGCTGACTCCGGTAAGAATTCTCCCCCGTCACTGTCTTCTGCCAGTTTTCTCAGGATCCCATCTGTAGGCTTCCAAGCAAGTGGGATTTAAAGTAGAGAGTGTAGCCCTGGTATCTACCAGAATTTGGCAAGGTTTTCCATTAATTTTAATTTTTGTTTCCCCTTGGCTATTGAAGGGCGTAACTGGTAGCAGTTTATTGGAGAATCCCTCAGAGTCCCGTCAGTCCTGGGGGAGGCCCATGGGGGGCCCTCTTTTGAGGGCAGATATGGAAGCATTTGCGTTGGTGTGAAAGAATTTGACAAAATCTTTGAGGACAGTCTTTTTCCCAGTGTGCCATTTGATTGCAAATGAGACATCGATTTCTGGGCCGGGGTTTTGATGAGGGACCCCGGGAGGGTGTGGCAGGGGAGGCCCACCTGTTTTAGGTTTCTGGTCTTGGAGCTGTTGCGTTTGTCAGGCCACTAACTTGGTGGACTTTTGTTTATGGTCTTGTGGTCTCTTCAGAGTGGAAAGCAATTCAGAAGATTAGTAGACTGTGAGCACTCAGGTGAAGGAGGGTAGAGGGAAGTAGTAGAAGTCACGTCAGTCTTCCGGTCTTTTGTTTTAGGTACCCCTGTGTCTTTAATTTTTCTTAGCTTTTCACAGCGAATCTTTCAGTGAAGCTATTTTGGAATTTTTAAGCTTTTCGACTGCTTCTGCATGTCAATTAACATAGATACCTCTGTTCTGTTTGTTGATATGAAAACCCTTGCTTTCAAATACACTTCTTAAATGAACAATCTTGTCTAAATGGAACATTCCCCATAATGGCCATTATAATTCTAGCTTGTCTTTGTAAGAATTTACCATTTTTGTAGATACCTATAGCTTCTGAGACCACAGTTCTTAGACATAAAATAAGCAGGTGTGCCAGAAGGTGGCATGCTCAATTCTTTGAAACTTAAGGACCCCATTTCTTTAGCTAAGCCTTGGGTCTCTGAGCCATATTAATACCTACGAGGGATGTGTCTCTGGGTTGGGGGTTTTGTGGTGTTTTACAGTGTACCTTGTTGCGTGGAAATTTTCTTTAAATTTTTTTTAAGTTGGGGGGGTGACCTAGTATCAACCTAACCTTTTACATGACCAATTTATCCTAGCTCGGGAGACTTAGATTTGGGTAGCCGGTGCGCCAAGAGCTTTTAAGCACCTGACTCATGTCAATTTTGCAGCTTTGGCTTCAGAGATTCCCATTAGCAACAGACTTGTTATTCCTTTCACAGAAAGATTTCTTTATAGTGACAGAGGCCCTGATGGCTTTTAATAGTGTGACTCGTACCTACTTAGATTTTGATTATGATGGTCAAAACAGTCCAAATTTCTTGTCTTAGTTTCCTAAGTTGCCCAGCTCTCTTTAGGCTGTGGATTTACCTCAAAGCTTTTTGAGTCCCCTAATAGCTGCCACCTGTTGTGTATTTCCAGTACAACTATCCCAGCCCATTTTGGGGATCTAGACCCTTTCTGAGAACTTTAATAAATCCTGGGACTTTTAAAGGTTCAGGATCTTGGAAACTTTCTAGTAAAGTAAGGAGAATCCCACCTACCTCTGAGGAAGAGGGAGTGACTACTCATGGAGATGTCTGTATAAAACACCATTATTCTGATCAGATAATTGAACAGAATATTTACCATTATACTTTTATGTTTTTAAAATCTTGGAGGTACAAGTTATAAACTTTTCTTTCACAGTATACTCAACTTTTTCACCTCATGCTACTGTTACAAAAATTCCCGTCATTCCACTGCTATTACAATTAGGATAAAATCTATACTAAGATTTTAATGGGTGATTAGAGTTTTTCCAAGTGAAAAAAAAAGTGTATCAAATATACGTATAATCATGTTTGTTTTATTTATAATTTTCACTTGATAATTGTGGGGGACAGCACTGACTTCCAATATTGAGGCTTGTGAGGATATGAGCAAAAATATGGCAAATATTCTTTTGTCATGTGTGATTCTCCTTTATCTATTAGCACTTTGTCAACGATTATATGGTCATGACCAAGGTCATTGTTAATATTCTTTAGCAAGCTCATATTTTTAATGTTTATTTTCTTATTGCTCAAATAATACAACTAAATCCTAAAGTTATGATTTCACTAACATATCAGCAGTCTGTTTTCAAAGATGTGAATGCTTAGCTAATGAAATTATGGCTTCCTTATTCGTCTTTCAACAAATATTGTGCCCATATGGTAAGCAATGGAGTCATTTGAAATATACTTCACACACTAAGATTTTTTATATTTTAAGTTTTGTTTTGAAGTTCACATATTTAAAAGCATTTCATAAAATAATAAATATGATAGCTCTCCTCTTCTATTAAGTATTTTAAAAATTTTTACAATTACTGGATATTTTTTTCTTTAGAGAAGTCAAGCAAAGCAACATAAGATATCCAGTATTTCTAGATATCTTAATGAGGGGGGAGGGGAATAATGATTTCAAAGCAGAATACCTGACACATGTTTATATTTAAAAAAAAAAAGCTTGGAGGCAGAGGAGATATACATTCTCGTCCTGTTGCCTATGATCACCTCACACCAACCTTCTAGTTATTTTCCTCATACTCTGTTCCACTCAAACCACAGATTTCTTCAAAATTTAGTACTCTATGCGTGTTGGTTGACAGTGATCCAATAAAACTAGACACTCACACCAAAGCCTGTGTTCAATTCAGCAAAAATGAACACTTAACACACCATTAAGTCACCCGTTGAAGCCACCTGTTTTCTCTGCTTCACTGCCGCCTGACACGCCAGGAAAAGGTTCTGAAGTGCTTCCGGGGAAAGCGGCACGTCACAGCAACAGCAGAGCCATAGTCAAAGAGCAAATCAGAGCTTTAGTGGGTGGTTGCTAGGTTGGAAAAGCAGTTGGCCGCCCTTAACGTTCTCTGATCCTGTTTGAGAGCAAGGTTCAAAGAGAAAAAGGTATGCATAAGGATGCGCCAGTGACTAGAAAGTAAATATTTAGATACATCTTTCCTTTTCCTTTGTGTTCAAAAATGCTGTTAGTGTTTTCTCTGTGATCAAGTAGGACTTGAGATGTAAATTCCCCAAAAGCTGTATTTTGTGTGCGTGACTCTGGATGCAAATATATCCAAGATGTTTTTTCCCCTATAGTCTCTATAACACAGGGTCTATAATAGTTTGATGAATATAGCAAGAAAATTAATAATTACAGTAAATCACCTCCCTGCCACTAGGCTAAGGTCTATGATTTTGTTACCGAGTCTAAGCTCGCTCTGCTCCCCGCACGACAGGCCAATAAATCAGAGACGAGATGTTGAGTCAAGGAATACGAGTTTATTCGGAAAGCCGGCAGACGGAGAAGACGGCAGACTAAAGTCTCAAAATAACTATGTTATTGGGGTTTGGATGCCAGTTTCTTTTATAGCACAGAGAGGGGGAGGAGATGAGGAAGTAAGATAAAAAGGCCATACGTTTTGCAAATATCACCTGGAACAGCCAGCCTCCGGGAGGGGATGTGTTAATTTCTTCTTTCTTGTAGCTATCCACAGGTGGAACGGGGTCGGATGTTTCCCTGAACAAAGGCACTTTGGTTTAACATTCAGGCAGAGGGGCAGTGTTCCCCAAGGCAGGCCTTTGTGTATAGACAGTATCCTTTTAGTGAACGAAAGCAGCGGAAAGCAAAGGTTAAAGTAAAAGAAACAGATCCAACATGTAGTCCGATCTGGCTCTTCCCTGTTACAATTTGACTTATTAAATGTTCATAACAATCATTTTTTATTTTACAAATTAGGAAATTAAATTTCAAAGATATTAAGTAAGTTTATCATAATTACCACAACTAATAAGAACAGAGTGGAGTTGTGAAATAAGGGCTATCTGATATTATTTCCTAAAGCATCTAAATTCACTTAGCATCCCCTGATCTCTATTCGAAATGTGTTATTTAATCTGATAGCTATGGATCAAGTTGCCTTGTCTGCTGATATCAGATGCTAAATGTCTACAAATATATCTAATTTGTAATTGAGCTTTGGTGATTTCATCATTCAGTAGCAACTTTATTGAGATAGACTTCACATCCCATACAATTTTCACCCATTTAGAGTTTACTATTCAGTGATGTTCATAGTGTTGTTCAACAATCACCACAATCAATTTTAAAACATTTTGATCTCAGGAATTCCCTGGTGGTCCAGTGGTTAGGGCTTCAGCTTCCACTGCAGAGGGCACAGGTTCGATCCCTGGTCGGGGAACTAAGATCCTGTAAGCCTCGCAGAGCAGCCAAAACTAAAAATTAAAAACAAACCAACAAAAAAATTTTTGATCACACCAAAAAGAAACCTCATATTAGTTATCTATTTTATACATATATACACTAATATGTATAAAATAGATAACTAATAAGAACCTGCTGTATAGCAGAGGGAACTCCACTGAACTGTAGAAACTAACACAACATTGTAAAATAACTATACCCCAATTAAAAAAAATTTTTTTGATCACGCCAAAAAGAAACCTCATATCCTTTTGCAGTCACCCCATGATTTCCCACAACTCCCCAACCCAGTCCTAGGCAACCACTAATCTACTTTCATTCTCCATAAATTTGCCTATTCTGGACATTTCATAGAAATGGAATTTTAAAATATGTGATCTTTTGTGGCTGGCTTCTTTCACTTAACATAATGCTTTCAACGTTCATCCATGCTGTTGCATGTATCAGAACTTCATTTCTCTTTATTGCCAAATCAATTATTCCATTGTATGGAAATGCCACGTTTTGTTTTTCCATTTTTCAGTTGATGGATGTTTGGGTTGTTTCCACTTTTGGGCTAGCGTGAAGAGTGCTGATATGAGCATTCATATACAAGTATTTATTTGAATACCTGTTTTTATTTCTCTTGAGTATACACACCTAGGAGTAGAATTGCTGGTTCATGTGAACTCTAAGTTTAACCTTCTGAGGAACGGCCAGATTGTTTTTCAAAGCAGTTGAGCTCCTTTTTCATTCCTGATTCTAGTCATTGAGCCTTGTCCCCCTTTTTCTTGGTCAGTCCAGCTAAGCGTTTACCAGTTTTGTTATTTTTTCTGAAGAAACAACTTTGGGTATTGTTAATGTTTTTCTTTACTGTTTTGCTATTCTCTGTTTCATTAATTTATGTTCTAATCCTTATTCTTTCTTTCTGCTTGCTTTGAGTCTAGTTTGTGTCTGAAGATGGATGGTCAATAAATATTTTGATTGTTTGTTTACAGGACTGTCTTCTCATAGTCTGGATTCAACCTCCTAGGAGTCAGGATCCATGATTATTTAACTTTGTCTTAATTGCCTAATATAGTCTTTGGTCCGAACGACTACTAAAAATATGGATAAAATATTGAAAACATATTGTTAAATGCTTTGAGAAATTAACAAGAAAATAAGGGATAATCAAGACCGAAATTTAAGTTAAAGTGGAAATCAGAGGTAAGCAACAGATGATTTTCACCTTGAGAATACCATCCGAGTAAAAGTGAATTGGGCTCTAGTTTTCACTCACTTAAGGAATGAATCAGGACACAGTTTGAGATAGGAAGTCTAACAGGTTACCCAAGGTTGATTAGCAAAATGTATATAAGCCTGCTTCCCTAGGGTTATAGTAAGGAAATTACCCATTACTGAGGGGAAAACATACAGTAGAAATGCATCTACATAACACTTAAAGCATGCTAAAATAAACATGTTTGGTCATACAAACATGTGTGGCCAAACTATGAGGACAAACTATAATCACTAAATTCATGGTAATATTTCCTCCAAGCAGAAAGAGAAAGGGATGGGATCATATAGGGACACATGGAGACTTTAAAGAATATGGCAAAAAATTTTTACAACTGGGTGGTAGAATGCAGGTATTCATCATGACATGATTCTTTATATCCTATACGTTTTAAACAAGTATTATTTGATATTTGTACAATACTTGATTTTAAGAATTAGATACATATAAATGGAAGGAAACTCATAGATCATTTTTCAAATAAAATAAAACCTAGAGAGGTTGAATGACTAGCTCAAGGCCAAACAGCTTGTTAATCAAGTCAAGAGTAAGCTATATTTTCTTTAATAAGTAACTATAAAACTTTTTAAGAGCCATCTACAAAATAGTATGACAACACTAGGAAAACAACTTAAAGTATCAATAGTGTAATTGGCCATAATCTGCTTAACATAAATTTTTACATCAATTATCATTCTTATTAAATCTCCTAAAAAAATACGGCTACAATAATCTGCACTAAAATTTATCCATTGTGGCTCATTTGCTGCACATTTGTAATCCCAGGTTTACTTTTCCTATGGAAAAAAAAACTCTTGAAAAGATGTACTCTACTGTCTTATATTGTCAAGCTATGTAAGTAACTTTTAGTATTAGAAAAATAGTATCAAAAATTCATAATAAATGTAATCACTTTGTGTGTTTAAAAAAGAATACACACACAAATATGAGTACAAGTACATATACATTTTTTTCTTTGTAAGGAATCACAAGATTCTGGTAAATTTCCTGGTATTTTACCATATTTTTTAAAAAGTGGTTTTAGTCAGCCTTGGATGCTTAAAGAAATAAGTAATAAAGGAAAACTCAGACAAAGCAGATTCTGGCATTGTTTAGATCAGGAGTTCTTAATGTAGGTCATTGGACCAGCAGCATCATTATCACCTGGGAACTTGTTAAAAAAAATGCAGATTCAACAATTGTGTTTTAATGAGCCTTGCAGGTGCTTCTGATGCAGTCTGTAAGAATCACCGGTCTAATATTTAGCTAAGGTTGAGAACTGTGGACTCCAGGGCAGGGATCTGCAACCCTGTGATACATTAGAAAAATTTTAACAAATGCTGATGTCCACCTGCCTTGGTAGTGTTTCTTGTCAAAAGGTTTTTTTTTTGGATTTTTACTTCTCAAAACTAAACTGAAAAGGAAAGATGATTGAGTTTGAAAGGAAAACTTTAGAATGTACTTTATTTAAAAGGGGCAAAGGCACGGTGAGTATGTAACACTCTCCTATGTCTATTGATCAATTAATAGATAGATATTCATAATTAGTTCACTGCTCTGTGCAGGTGGGAAATAAAATAAAAATTTGGAAACCAAGTTAGAGAAGAAGCAGATGCAAAAGGCTTGAACTGAGGGATATTGCCTGGGAGAGCCTAGACTGGAAGCAGAGCCACAGGATGTGTCCTGGAGAATTGATAACACTAAATTGGAAACACTTGAACTGGGGAGAGGCCCTCCAATAAAAGGTAATGTTTGTGGAAAGGGAAGGGTGAAAAATAGTAAGAGTTACTGTTTATGAAGCACGAGTTAAAAGACTGGGACCATATGTCTTTAATATTTGTAAAGTACTTGATTTTACTTTGGAAACTTTTTGTTTCTTAATCATAATAAACCACAACATAGTATGTGTAAAAAACAATGTATACAGGTAAGGCTCATGTATGGATGTCACCACCTGAGAAGTAAGGCCTTTTGGGCTCCACCCTGAGCCATATTCATATTAATCAAGTTCATGTGATTTATGTAAAAGAGTCTAAAAGCCAATTTGTTAATCTCAGATGGAAATGTTCTCAAAGAGGACAAAATTTGTTTACATGCATGGGGATCAAAGTGTTTCATTAACTATAGGCATGGTACAATTGAAATTAATGGTAATCAGAAGTTTCCTTAAGGAATATGGATTCTAATAATTCAAATATCTAAGATATCAAGCCACATCCCACGTCTCACGATAATGATGACTTTGCTAATGAGATTGAACTATCCCGATCCTTTATTTACACTGAATGATTCTCCATATCCAAGCCATAATTATGGACTAGAGTCTGTAAGGGTCATCACTAAACTACCTAATAGCTATGAAACAAATGTTTCTCAACACTGGATGTGCATTAAAATCATCTGGGGAGTTTTTTAAAAGCATCAAGGTCCAGATTCCACCTCCAGAGATTTTGATTAAATTGGTTTGAAGTAGGCTCCAGGCTGGTTTAATCTATAGATGCAGATGCAGAACCCATAGATATGGAGGCCTGACAGTACTTGTTATATGTGCTTCGTTGCTTATTCCAGTTTCAAATCATAAATCTATATCATGAAACAATACAGACTGCAATAGTCCTATATATGGGGAAATATGCAAAGCAGAGACAAAACTTAATATAATGTGTAGGAAAAAAATTGTTTTTCAGTGGAAGACAAAATGTCTACAGCTCTCCTATTTAATTATTATCTGATCTGATTCTATGAAAGCTGTTTTATAACTCTAAATTGCAGATAGCTGATAGCAATGCAAAATCATTATTGTCCATAGTCGTGCAAATTCTGTCTGAAAGATCTATTGACTTCCTTACTCCACTATGGAAGAAGCTACTACTTTTGCCTCCATTTGCTAATCATTTAACTATAAATGTGTCTGTTTTTGTACTTTTCCCTTGAACTAGTTGTTACATCTCACTAGTTTCATAATTAGGTTAAATAAAATTAACACTCGTTCATTTTTATATCTTTATAGGAAATGATTTTATCACTCTCTAAAAGTTATTTTTTTAATATGAGAGCTTCTATTATCTTAATCCTTCAAATAAGAATAGTTTGCAAGAGATTTTTTTTAAAGGAACACTTGAGCTAAGAATTTTAAATTGCACCAGTTTGATGTTGTTTGATAAAAATAATATTTTAGATACTATGTGCTTACCAAGATATAACACAAAAAATATATATTGAATCATTCCATCCTAAATATGAATGTAGTAAATATCTTGTAGTTTAAATAGTGCATATTTCATATATTACTTTAAAAAGACTAAAAAAATTTTTTTCAGATTTTTTTTTAAGGAAATATCAGGATGAACCACTAGGTGGCAAAGTAACATTTGTGATGTCAAATATCAAGAAAGGCCTGAAATCCCTGTTCAGTGTTATTGCAATGGAAATAAAGATGTTCACTGGATTCTGATTTGTAACATTTAAAATTTTTTTCTCTTATTCAAGTGACCCTATGTGTAGTTCATATTCTCAAAGAAAACCAATCTTCACAGTAAACTTCAAAAAATAGCACAAAAAGTTAAAAACATTGGCTTGAACCATCTATCTTAAAGCTAAAGCTAAACTTAAATTTAAAATGATTTTTTATATATGATATAACAAAATTCTCAAGTTGAAAGGGACTTTCAGTATCACCAAGACTAAGCTTTTACTTTATGCTGAAACTGATTTTTAAATATTACTGATTATTAATTATTTACACTCCTATAAGACATTTTCACTTAGAGAAAATGCACTGTCTCACGAGGCAGCATAAAGCTACTGTTTTCTAGTTTTTTTTTTTAATTAGAGAGGTTTTATATAAATAACAGAGAAAATATAAGTAACCTCCATTTACACACTATTCAAAAATTTTAAAAATATTAACGCTCAGCCGATTTTTAAACAGTTTTATTTTTCTGGAAAATTATGCTTTGTATGGAGTAGAACTCTGAGCTCCAAAACTTCAGAGAAAAGCCGGCCCATGTCCCAAAATTCTAAAGGAGAAAGCATTTCATTATCTTTCACGGTAAACAGAAGGGTGCATCTAAAAGATGTCAGGATGTCCTGTAAGCATATGTCTCTAATAAGTCAGCATATTTCCCTTTCTCCACCTGAAAACCAAACAAAAACAAAAACAAAAAGTCCAAAAACTATAGTTTCAGTGAAATTATGGACTCCTTAGGGGTAAAGGGTCTCAAAACCATCTGAGTTAAGTCAGAAACAATGTAGGAAGAATGGAAGTGGTAAAGCACAGGGTAAAGTAAAAGGGTCCAGCTCTATCCTAAACATCTGTCTTTCCTTCATTGACATTGTATCTTGGGGGTTTCTTTTCCAATTTGTTTTTTATTTTTCATTTTCTTTTTTTTTTTTCATTTCAATTTTTGAAAATGTTTAATTTCTCTTCTATGTCATACATTCTGTTTGACACAACATCAGTTTAAATCTATCATTCTTCTTAATAGGGGAACTCTAGGGACATTTCCACTAAACACAAGGACACAATAGGATGCCCACTGTATTAGTTGTCTATTGCTTAGTAAGAAATTACCACAAACTTCACAGCTTAAAACAGCATACATTTATTATTGCACAGGAGTCCAGGCTTGATTTAGCCGAGTCCTCTGCTTAGGGTCTCACAAGGTTGCAATCAAAGTGTTTTGAGCTTAGACAATTTAATTTGTTCAAATTGTAACACAGATCACAAGCTTGTGATCCCTTTTTTTTAAACAACAGCAAAAAAAGTGGCTTCCAAGATCACTGATACAGAGTTATAATCTAAGAATATTACATATAAAGTTCCAAACACATTCTGAACTCAACCCATGAGAGACAAATTTCAGTAAGGTAATTAGTAAAATTCCACCCCCGACACACACCCCACACACACACTTACCTTGCCTGCATATATGTGCATTATGTTTGTTGTTGGTGTTATTCACCTCACTAAAGCAGGCTGAACCCATCCTCATTGGCTGCGTTCCTGAAAACGGTACAGTTACTCTGGTTATTTTGCTGAAGACGGAGAACTAGAAATGAGACAACTGAAAACTCTTAACATTTGCTTCATGCTTCCAACATTATCCACACTTTCTCTACCATGAGTCTGCTGGAATGAAAAACATCAAAATTAGGTGAGAGGACCATTGAGTCTGAGCAAAAGGCACTAATTCACCAAAACTCAACAAAATGTACACTTAAAGGAGCTGAATTTTATTGTATGGAAACTATATCTCAATATATCTGCTAAGAAAAAAAACTGGGTATTGGACACACACACATACATAGAAAGAATTCTTGAAAATATAAGAAGTTGAACATAGTAGTAGATCTTAACAGATCAAGAAGGCAAAAGTGGGCTTCCCTGGTGGCGCAGTGGTTGAGAGTCTGCCTGCCAATGCAGGGGACGCGGGTTCAGGCCCTGGTCTGGGAGGATCCCGCATGCCGCGGAGCGACTGGGCCCGTGAGCCACAACTACTGAGCCTGCGCGTCTGGAGCCTGTGCTCCGCGGCGGGAGAGGCCGTGATAATGGGAGGCCCGCGCACCGCGATGAAGAGTGGCCCCCGCATGCCGCGACTGGAGAGGGCCCTCGCACAGAGGCGAGGACCCAACGCAGCCAAAAATAAATAAATAAATAAATAAAGAATAAAAAGAAAGGAATTCCTTTAAAAAAAAAAAAAAAAGAAGGCAAAAGTAAGCAAGGATAAAGAGCAGAAAACTATCCATGTAGTTATACATCTCTTGTATAAAAATAATACCCTCTCAAAATGGTGAAGATATTGTTCCAGCAGTTTTTTAGTATTTGTTGCCATAGAGCAATTGCTGGTTTTTTCTCATTGTAGACAGCCACCCAGTGGGATACTGTGAGATTTTAATTTCACCTTTGAAACTCTTAACACTTCACCAAGCGTATGAAGTTCTGGGTTTTTGTTAACATTACTGTTAACAAAACCCATAAATTCGAATACAAAAATGTTTCTCCGACTCAGAGCAGTCATCTTCCTTTTGCCTTAGATGGAAGCTACCACTTTGTCCACTCTATCCGTCATTGCTGTACCTCCTATCATATGCATATCTCATTCTCTGGGTCTGTATCGTATCTTTTCTCCTATTATTTTTTCATCTCTTTATTTTTTTCCTTTAAGTTCTTTGAAATTTTCTCATTCATGCCTTCCACTTCTCTCTGATATCCAAAATGGTGTCAACTGTTTCCATTGCACTTTAAAAAATAAATCTGGCTATTCTGGTTTTCATGTCCTATAGCATATTGGTAATGATCTCTCAGACTAACTTTGTTTCAGACTGAGATATTTGCTTTAATTCCTCATATAAAATTCTCCCATCATGAACAACAGTATCTTTTTCAGCGTCTCTCAGTTGTTTTTGCTTCTTCTCAAGTGACATGAAGAGGTCTATGCTTGCTTTTTATTAGGATTTGTGACGTGTCAGACTGGGCAGGGTCCCTTCTGAATCTTCCAGGTCCATACAAAGGGAAAAGGGAAAGGTGGTCCTTTGCCCTCCTTGTTAAAGGAAAGAAGTCACTATAATGAGAAGCAAAGAACATTGCCACTGTTTCTTTCACGAGTTTAGTAAAGAAGCCTAAAATTAGTCAGGGAAGTGATTTCAGCGTTTGCCTCGTACAGTTGTCCTCGTTCACAGCTAGTGTGGCAGCCCTCCCACGTTTCCCTCATGTGGCCACCTGCACAGATGCAAGCATTTCCTGCAGCAAAAGATCTGCAGGACTGCTGAGTTAGGTGTGTCTTATCTGAAGAACAAAGATGTGGAGTAGAGGAAGATGAAAGCCCCTTCGTATTTCCTGCTTGACCAGAGAGCACTGCTAATAAATAGGTGTTTTTAAAAATGAATGTTTAATTTGAGCAGCCCATAGTTCAGTTAAAGAAGCATGGGATAAATTCTCCTTCATATTGGGAGAGTTAAGCCCCTTCCATTTTGCTTGGTAAGAACATGGGTTGAATCTCTTTGTAAATACTAGGTCAAAACCAGGCAGGGCAAAGGGATCTTGGAAAATCCCTGGGATTTTCCCAAGGGATCCCAAGGGATCAGTGAAAAGCCACTGGCAATTTAGTGTCTCCTATAATCTGAACTGGGATTGAACTAGAGCATACATAAAGTAGGACACATGTGGGGATTTCCTGTGACTTCCAGCAGTCTATGGGAAGACAGGCTTTGTTGTTTACCAGATACTTTTCCAGAGCCAGGGACTTGTCTGCTGTACCTCTAGCTGCCCAATCCAGAGGCCACTGTGGAACACTGACACAGTCAAGGAGATAGCTTCTAACATTGATATCTGTAGGGAAAAAATTATTTATTCACAATAAATAGGTAATAAGTAACTACTCCACCTGGTCATCATGTACATATGTCATATGTTCTGACTTTTACTAGACTTATATTTAAAGAAATTAATTTTATGTACCAAGTAGCAAGAAATGTGCCTTATATTGTGCTTAATAAAACTCAAGTCACACTTAAAAACCTTACGAAATATTTGTTAAACTACGTGTGGAAAACAGCTGTTTTCCATTTAAAAGTCCAGCACTTTATTCTCCTTTTCTCTCCATCCCTCCACCCCATTCATACTCTCAGTCTCGATCTCTTTCTCTCTCTCTTTCTCTTTTCCTTTCTGTCTCTTTCTCTCTCTGGCTTGGAACAATATCTCAGTGATACACTTGTCATAGAATTATAAAATATTCTGTACCTGTATATATAAAATATGCATTTTGTAAATAGGAACAAATGCCAGAATTAAGCCTATCATCTTCTGTAACTTCTAATACTTAACCTGGTAAGATTTTCCACATAAATCACTATTTGAAGATGGGTTGGAGATATTTTCTAAGGGAAAATTCAGTAGGTCTACATTAGTAATGTAAACCAAATATAGCAGGAATTATTTTAATAAAAACTTGAAAAACAAAATCTAGAAATTCAAATCAGATAGATAATTTTGTCCCTGAAATGATAAGGCTGTACAGATTGTAAGTAGCTTTCTACACTTGAAAGCATTTTTAAAAATTCTTATATATTCCATAAATGAAGAATCAAAGTCATCATAAACCAATAACTGACTCTATATGCTTATTAAGAAGTGACTGGATAGCCTGAATCTCCTGTATAACTGTGATATCAGTGTGCATCCGGTTTGTAGTTCTGTTTTTGATTTGGTTTTGTTGTTGTTGTGAATGTTGTTCTGGTACTGTTGTTCTGGTACCTGAGTAGACAAATGAATTCATGTCTGTCTTAACCATTGTCCTTTCTAAACACAACTGTGCCATCTACAGCCAACTGGTATAAAACAGGTGACACTTCCCCAAGTCTCAGGTATATGTGACAGAGTTCTGCGGCATTTTCTCACAGATAGCTGGGACAGTTGTATTCTCCTTCACAGTTATTTGAATTGAAAACATCATGGGAAAAATGAAGCCATTATTAGTGAGAACTAAAGCTGAAATAATGCCATGAGGTAGATTGGGGGCCATCAGGGGTATGCTGAATTGAGGAGAAAGAAACGCTAAATGGGAATACGATATTGAGAATCTGAATAAGCAAGAAGTGGAAAAATACAGCTAGAGAAGAGCTGTGTTTTCAGCATTTCTCTAATCCAGCATACTCGAGGTTTATGAAAAACTTTAGGTGTTAAGGCCTAAGTCTCTATGGGGAGGGGTGTGGAGACCTGTGCATTAGATATTTCTAGTGGCCTAGATACTGTGAAATTTTCTCCAGGGTGCTTTTGATATTTGGCATCACCTCAACCATCATTACCATTTTCAACTATTTCCCCTGATATGATAGCACTTTAGTCTATGTATTATACTTATTAGGCTAAAACGTCATTTTCCTTACACAATTGCTATTTTTAAAATGTCATTTGCAGTCTCCATCACTATCAACTTGTTAATTCATTAAACATATATATATCAAGCTTTTACTGTATACCAGACACAGTGTTACCTGTGGCCATATGAGGAGAACATTGGAGGGATTTCCAGGAGGACACTTAATGAGAGAAAGCTTGTCAAGCAAAGAATGAAATAACTTTTCCCAAATAATTTGAGGCTTTCGCACCAGGAGGTAAAGAAAAATCCCTATTAAAATGCCGGTTCTTCAGAGAATTGAGAGTTGAACAACCGGAGGAAATAAACCTTACATCCAAGGGCAGGGTGATTCAAGCAGAGGAAACAATGAGTACCAAGTCCCTGATGCAAAAAATGAATTGAACACCTTCAGCCTGAGAGGAGAAACCAAGATCCTGGGAATTGACGATCACACAAGAAAGCTTGTACTCAAGCCAAAATATCTTTACTCAAAGCACATTTCTCTTCCTCAAGGAATGAAAAACCAAGATGTAATGTGCATGCATTACATAGTCTATATAAAATCAAATTTACCTACTCAAATATTATCAGAAATGAAATACCATAAAAGTCATGTACTCGGGGGGGTCATTTAATAATATAGGAAGTATTTATATATTGTAAAAAGTAGATTTACAAAGAGTTTGTAGTTTGCCTTTTTCCTACAATTCTGCCCCAAAGCTACCAGATGAGTGCGAGCTATGTAGATTTTGATAGTGGGGAGGGGTAGGAGCCCCAGTGGGTTGTAAAGGGTGCATGTATGGAGGGCAGTGGGCCAGTATGGGGTATGGGAATGCTTATAGAGTGAGGAGGGCATCTGTGCTGGAAAGTAGCCTGACACTGAATGTGGGAACCCGAGCAGGGTGAGGAGAGCTTTTGCATAGGAAAGTGGTCAGCTCAGGGTGTCAGAGCCCAAGAGGTGTCATGAAGACTTGCATGCAGGAACTGGCCTGGTGAAGAGTGTCATATGCTGAGTGGGGAAAGGAAGCTGTCTGTACAGGGACAATGGTGACAGTGGCAGGAGATTAGCTACGTACAGGGAACTTGATAAAATCAGGGAGAGATACCAATATGAAAAAGGAGAAAACTAGAAAGAATGCTACAGTGTTAGATAGGAATTGGAGATATCAGTGTTAACTCATGGTTTGGGATGAATGGATGTATAGACTGATAGACGGCTATAAATGTAAATGTGTATGATGTGTGCGCGTGTGTATGTCTGTGTGTGTGTAAACCTAGCACCCAGATCTTGATTTCTAATATCATTCTCTACTAAAAGGAACCAGGACTCCTCAAAAAACAAACAAACAAACAAAAAATTTTAAAAGGCTGATTTCAAAGCCATTTAAAAAAAGTACTTGGTGAGCCTGGAACACATTACTATGCCAGAAAGTAAGGAAATGCTCAAAGAATAAGAGGGGATGTGTCAAAAGGGCATAGAAGCCAAATGAAAGGACTCCCACCAGCCATATCTGGGGCAGTTTGCTCCTCAAAATATATAATTATATTAATGTATTATAACCCTTTGAATAAAGTAGAAACCCATGAGTCTATATTAATTAATTAATTAATTATATAAATTAGAACTTTGGTAGGGAGCAGGATATTTATATTATTCATTATAAAAACTTTCTCTTCCTTCAAATTTTGTTTGTTTCTTGGTTCTCTGTTGCTGCCTCCACCGCTTTCTGTTGGTATTCCTTGGTCTGTATCCTTGGCCGGTTGATATTCCACTCAGCTGTCAATGAACAAACTCAACCAACCTTGAAACTTAGGAGTCCTCCTTGATTCTGCTTTTCCCTAAACCCCGACATCCAAAAAATAATCACGTGTATTTTATTTTCTTACCATTTCTCAAAGCTTTACTATCTATTCCAGCCCACTTACTTCTGTATCAGTGCAAGCCTAGATCACTGCCTCCTTTCCAGCCTCTCTGCCTCTAGTTTATTCATGAATTTATTCTTACATTCATTCATCAAATATATACTTAAATTCTATTATGCATTAGCACAAGAAAGATTGTCCTTGTTCTCATGTACCTTACAGTCTAGTAGTGATTAATGAACTAATTTAATAATTACAAAGTTGACCTTTACAGTACAATTGTGATAATTAATACAAAAGAGAACTATGGGAGTTGTGAGAAGATATAATGGAGGAAAAAGATCTAATCTGTGAGTATTATAAACATCACTGTCAACAACGTTGTATTTGACCTGTGATCTGAAAATGAATGGTTTGTAATTGTGGGGTGGGTGGGATAGAAAATGGCAAATGATACGTACCACACATGCAAAGTCTTCAAGGCAGAAAGAGGCAATATATGTTCTAAACAGCAAGACAAGCTAAAGAATAGTGTCTAAAGAACAGTGAAGGAGGGTGAGAGAAGATGAGGATTTGAGAGAGACTTAGAGAAAATGTCAATATGAGTCTGGATGTACTGGATCTGGTGTTGTTCAGGAGAGATATCGAGGATGACTCCTGAATTTCTGATTTTAGCAACTAGTTGGATGATCATGTTATTTGCTTTGAGAAAGAACACCAAAGTGATCCCACGCTTACCATGGAGGAAGAGGGAAGGCTTCACTTTCAGGTATAATGATTTTTACTTGCCTATCGAAGCTCTCAGTGGTGACATTGGGAGCTCAGAGCAGACATGTGATGGGGATATAAATTTGAGGGCAGCTCTAGAGATAAGAAGACTTTTCAGATGCCACGGAGTAAAAGCAGCTAAAGGAAGGAAGCCTTATCTAGATGCAGGAAGTGATTAACAGCCCCAATTTCTTCTGACACATCAGCTGGAATAATAATTGAAATACATCCATTAGAACTAGCCATATGAAGGTCATTGGTGCATGCAGAATAAATTACTTCAAAGTCTTAAACGTGCCAGTCAGTGGGTGGGGTGGTGGTCTGGGAGCAACCATGTCATGTGACATTCCTGAATGACTCACCTACACCTCAGGGCACTTAAACCCTGCCCTTATTTCTCACTGCCCTTACCTATCAGTGCCCCTAAGAAATATTACCATTCATTCAAGCCCTAATCCAAATTCTTCCCCTCAATGAACCTTTGCACTTTGTGTTTTAATTCACAACACCCACCACTTTTAATGTGTATTGTGATTTCTATACATCCATATCACTCCCTATAAAGATATTAGCTCTTTGAGGGCCAAGATCATATTTTGTTCATCTTTGCTTCCACAATGACTTGCACATGGGGAGCAAATGTGTTTACTTGTATTTTCTTAATTTTCTATTACTCATGAGTTGCTTTTCAATGGATTTCTCATTATCCTGTTCCTCTTTTTTATGTGCTTTTCTGAAAGAAGCTGACAGGATGTTTCCGAGTGAGCTTTGCCAGGTGTTGGCACATTTGTGGAATCACCATGGATACAAGTTCTGCTCCTCAATTTTTAAGTCAAGAATCTTAATCTCGCCAGTTATCTAGCAGTGGCCAAGTTCTATTCACAACAACCAAGTTTAGGGTATACATACATACTTACATACTCTAAAGGTGATATCTATTCGTATGTTAAGTGTTCCCAATTAAAGAATAGTTTGCATGATTATGAAACAGAAAAAATAATAAATACATTAATATTCAGCTTTTACATGATTTCCATATTTGATGTTTTGACAAAGGGAAGAGAAGTAAGAAGCAATGAGGCTACGTGACAAAGTGGGAAGAACATGGTGTTTTTGAAATCAAAGAGCCCAGGGTACCAATTTCGACGGTGCTCCTTATAAGCTTATTTCTCTATGAACCAGGAATGACAAGGCCTACCAAAGACACTTATTATGAGAATTAAGTCAATTTATGAAAAGTTCCTAGAATTCTATCTTTAATATTATATAAAATGTAATCTAAATATTCTCACTATTTCACCTGTGTTTATATCAATATATCATGTGTTTTTTTGTCCCAATTCTTCATTTATATGAGGAAATGTGTATTTTTTAGTCTTTTCAAATTATTTTCCAGCTTAAGTACTATTTTATTTATCATCATTTTCTGGAATCATTGAAGTAAGAGATTCCGGAGACTCTGGAGTAACGGGAAAGCAAACATTACTTTCTACTGGGTTGGCCAAAAAGTTTGTTTGGGTTTTTCGTAAGATGTTTCGGAAAAACCCAAACGAACTTTTTGGCCAACCCAATACGTTCCAAATGAAATGTACACAACCAACTGATCCTACCTGACCTCCAAGCCCAGATCATCAAAGCATGTTAGAATATCCAGAGGTTAACTCTGGCAGGGAAAACTATGTATGCAAGTCAATATTCTAGACCTTTTTTTACCTAGAGAGGCAGAATTGGGGAGCATATTGTTATAGAAGATGTATTAACATGAATCTCTCAGGCTCTGAGTTTTGCTCACCTTCTGTGAGCAAAAGGTTAATTTTATGTGTCAACCTGACTGGGCCACATGGTGCGCAGACAGTTGGTCAGACGTTATCCTGAGGGTGTTTCTGACGAGATTAACATTTGAATTGGCAGGACTGAGTAAAGGACATTGCCCTCCTTAATGTGGGTGGATCTCACTTAGTCATCTGAGAGGCTGAACAGAACAACAAGGCTGACCCTGCCTCAGTAAAAGGAAACTTATCTTGCCTGATTTCCTTGAGCTGGGACTTTAGTTCTTTCCTGCCTTCAGACTCAACCTGAAACATTAACTCTTCCTAGGTCTCCATCCTGCTGGCCTTTAGATTGAAACTACACCATTATCTTTCCTGGGTCTCCAGCTTGCTAACTGGAGGTCTTGGAACTTGTCAGTCTCTATAATCATGTAAGCCAGTTCCTTATAACAAATCTCCAGATAGATAGATAGATAGATAGATAGATAGATATGTAAGATATATGTATATGGGTTTGTTTATGTATATCTAAATCTACATATAAATCCTCCTGGTTCTGTTTCTCTGGACAACCCTGACTAACACACCTATCTTAGAGAAATTGGGAGAAAGATCCTGGAGAGGGTCTTCCCTATGGCTCAGCTAATGATCAAGCTTATTGTAGATTATCTTCAATATTTACTATTCTCAGTGTCTCCAGCTATCTTGACTGCTGTAGCATGGTAAAAGTATACAATTGCTAGAAATATTTAGAAGCCTTGGATGGGTTTTGAATATGTTCTAAGATACTCAGGTAAACAGATGTCTCAATTGTTTCTGCAAAAATACATATTGCAGATTTTTTCTCCTTAACATATTTAGTAGTAACTTGATTTTTTTTTTTTACATTTGTAAGGAAATGTTTAATCCATCCTGAAAGTATTTATTAAAGACCATGTGGAAACTAATGCATGCTTTTTGAAATTCAGTGATTTTTAAAACGTCTCCCCATGTGTTCTTACTCTCTGCACACCTGGGCACACAAACACTTGTACTGTCTATAAATGTTTAGATGAGAAAAGGACCAACATATTTTATTTAGAACTAACATATACTAATGTTTTATGGAAAATAGTTTGAATTGTAGTCAACCAGCTGCTATCAAAATCTGTACCACACTTTTTTTTTTTTTTCAGGTAGCTTATTTGCTGTGGAATTTTCTTTTTTCTGTAGGAAAAATATTAAACGCTATCTGTGGTTCACTGTGCACAATCTTTTGGAATTTTAGCAACAGATGAGCCACAGTGTAAATCTTTTAATATAAAGGGGCTCTAGAAGCAACATAAATTTGAGACAACTATTCATTATTATACATAAAAGCTTCAATCAATAACATAATCCTTATTACAGAATTAACTTTCTGATGTGAATCTTCTCCTAATAGGACTGGATAAATTACAAACTTAAAAATTCTTTTTCTCTCCCTTATGTCTAAAGGAAAACAAATAAATGTCTATTTATCTTTATTAACAAATAATTTTCAAGAAAGATAAAATCATGATTCTCATACAGATGTAAAAATGAACAGGTGTTAAGGATGTTATTTAACTCATAACCAATGACAGAACCAGGCAGATGTCTTAACTTGTTCAGATGAGAATCCAAAGCTTAGACACATTTATAGATCAGGAATACTGAAGTAAATATGCCGATGGATGCAAAACTGGTTTTCCACAAAGAGGGAAAGAGAAAGTTCAACCGAACCTCTGCCAGACAGGAAAGAATTTGTATGTCTATAGACAAGAATTATTTTGCATCGTTGTCAGCTAACATTTACACAGTTGCAAAATAGCTTCCAAGAAATGGAATGAGATAACCGAGAGAGGTATCCTCTAGGATCTGGACAATCCATAGTTTTCCACTAAAGCATACATTTTTCTTTACATTTGAAAATGTAAACTTAGCCTGGTACCCGTAGCTGTTGATGAGCAAAGCTATTGACATTGAAATCTGTTTTGGTTGTTTCGGCATATACCAACCAAAAATTTCATAGAGCAGAGGAATCCCTCATCCAAAGTCTCATTCCTCCATTTCAGCCAGAGGCATGCAGCAATTCAAAGACCCAGAATAAGTGTTAAAAAAAAGGAAGAAAGAGACCCAGCAGCTAATCTTGTGAGGTTGGACTCGAAGAAGAGGGCAGGGGTAGCTGATGAGAGCTGGTTGGAGAGAAAGAGAAAGGAGGGAGATGATGATACTCTCTATCATTTCTCTATCCCTCCTGAAGTAATTCAGCATTTTAAAAATTTAAAAATAAGGGCTTCATTATTTAGCACAATTATATATATACAGGAATCTATTACTTCTATACCCAGTAATCTAATTTTTTTAATTGTGGTAAAATATACATAACAATCTACCATTTCAACCATTTTTGAGTATACGACTCAACTCAGTAACATTAAGTACATTAACATTGTTGTGTAGCCATCACCCAGTCATCCATTTTTATCCTAAATGCTTATGGAACATTTATTTCTAAGAGGAAATGAGATGGGAAGAGGAAGGAGCTATAATATGTTTGACATAAAGAAATCTCCTTGTAGACTTCCCTGGTGGTCCAGTGGTTAAAACTCCAGGCTTCCAACGCAGGGGGCACGGGTTCAATCCCTGGTCAGGGAATTAAGATCCCACATGCCATGTGGTACGGCCAAAAAATAAAAACAAATTAAAAAAAAAAAAAAGAAATTTTCTCCTTTTCAATATGTATATTTTAAAACATCCATCATTTATATAATTACCGTCTGTGAAATTTCCTATGTCCACTAAAATTGGCCAAAAAAAAAATCAAAAATTTTTTCAAAAATTTTGAAAAATTATGACAGATCTGGGATCTGAGGCTTGTCTGCAAGTGAAAGTTCTTCTATAAGGCCATGTTTTAAAAGACTTTCCAACATGTCTTTTGTCTACTAATATAAAAGGATGAACCTATTGCTATACAATAACAAAAAGTAGCTAAGACTCCATAACAAAGAGTATGTGTGTGGTTATCATTAGCCTTAAAAATGTTTCATACAAACCTCAGCAGAGTCAGAGGACCTGCCGGTCATGTCTGTGGGGTTTCCTGCCTATAGTTTCTTCAATATGAGTAAATCATTTTACTGGTTCCTAGTTGATTTCTCCAGATTGATTCTCTGTTACCTGATTGGAGCCCACTACTTATGAAGCTACCTATAATCAGATCTATATAATTTTTTTAAAACAACTAATAATAATAATAGCTCTTACTTATAATGTGCTAAGCAGTCTCACAACAACTTATTAAGCAGGTAGTATCCTATTGAAAACATATAGATGATGAAATTGAGCCTTTGATTGGTTAAGTAATTGAACTTTGTCATGAAGCTATTAAGGGGTTGAACTTTGACAGACAATTCTTCGCTTTTTTCACTCAGTCTTTTATAAAATATTGCAGCTGGCCGCTGACTAGACTTGAGAACACAAAGATAAAATATGAGTTCAGGCCTTACGTGGCTCAGTTGTGTGTAGAGTTAAACGTGTTTAGTCGGGTACCTGATGGATCTGGACTGGAAAAATTGTGGTTTGAGGATTTTATAAGCAGGTTTTGCCCTTCACCATAGACACTTAAATATCTTTAGGGGAGTTGTTTACTTTGCTCTGAAAAATCACCCTTTGATGATACCCTGTAGATAAGGAATGATAAAGCAACTCCCTATGCATTGTTCTTACACGTCCTGATCATTGGTGAACTGATTTAAATCAGAGGCTTTGAATCCACATATAAACGTAAATCATGTGTGCCTCTGAATATTAAGAAAATATTTTCTACTTAAATTTGGATTTGTGTCGACCTATGTCTGAAGATTGCTATTTGTTCTTGGGACATCTTTGTGGTTTTTGCCCAAGAATTTCCTGAAAGGATAGATTGTTCTAAATCTATAATATAGCATGAAGGATTCACGGGAAGGATCTTTCCTATTCATAACAGAGCGAATACTGTAACAAAGTTGGATTTGGAGAAGGGCTACCTAGAGTGAGTGGTTTTGTCGTAAGATTAGTGCTGTTAAAGACTTAATAACCTCGGTTTTGGATGTGTGATGTGCATTATTGTATATGTCTTGATCAGTTCACAATGGTGAGAGTACATACCCCGGAAGGAAGAGGATAGACTTAGTATCAGTCATCCCATACAGGCATTGGACTCTGGTCCAAAGGGCAGTTGGGCCTAGGTTGTACCACGTAGAAATGCCTGCAGCTTCACATGGGTGGAAACTGACCCTCACTCTGTATAGGGACTCTGCACATAGCCTTTGTCCCCTGGGTTCTAACACTCACCAGTTATTGCCGGAGATTGTTCATTCCAGGTGATATACTCAGGCTGTTATTACTAGCCCTTCTATAAACCGTGGTTAAATTTCAGAGCCCAGTTTTAGTTGTACTATGGGGAATAAGCAACGTTGATTCTTCCGGGAAGATGGAATGGGAATATCTACAGAGACTACCATGAGATTTTGGCTGTCCCTACAGAGAAGTTAATCACAGCTTTTATGTGTTTCTTTCATTTGTGTATCTCATGACACTTATTTATTCATTTTTGCTTGTCTTTAAATGTTTATTGCCATTATTCCCTGACCAGACTGTAAGCTCCTTGAAAGAAGGGACCAGTCGTGTCTGGTTTGCCTTGCACAATGACTAGTACAAAAGAGATGCTAAAAAAAATTCCTTAAATGAGTGAAGCAGTTTTATTTACAGCAGAAATGGCAGTAAGATAACAAGAAATCAGCTAGAGGAAGAGATGAAATCTCAACTTAAAATCAAGTTTGCTTAATTTTGGAATTGAAATGGGAAAATGCCCATAGGGATTTCAATTACCAAAAACAAACTGAAGTCAAGTCAATTCAGTATAGATTCGCAGGCATGTGCAAGGAAGGACATAGTCCCACTGAGTAAATTTCAAGGTGTGGTGGGAGTCCCAATGATAAAGTTGCTTTATAATTACGTGGCTTGAAAAAGGACAGTTCACTGTGCTTATGATAAATATGCATATGTGTGAGCCAAAAAAAAAAATTCTTATTCCTCATAATATATGCTTATTCTTAAGTCATGGGCCATGTTAATAATAATAATTAGTATATATTGTAAACTAGGTGATTTAAGATAGTACATGCATTTTTACGTTTAAAGGAAGGGACTTCTCCAGAAAGAGAAAAGCAAATACCGTATGATATTACTTATATGTGGAATCTAAAATATGCTACAAATGAAACTATCTATAAAACGGAAACAGACTCATGGAGGGACATAGAGAACAGACTTGTGGTTGCCAAGGGAGAGGGGGATGGGGGAAGGATGGAGGGAGAGGTTAGGGTTAGCAGATATAAGCTATTATATATAGAATGGATAACAACAAGTTCCTACTGTATAGTACAGGGAACTATATTCAGTATCCTATTATAAACTGTAATGGAAAAGAATATTTAAAAAAGAATATATATGTATAATGTATATATATAACTGAATCACCTTGCTGTACAGCAGAAATTAACACAACATTATAAAGCAACTATACTTCAATAAAATAATTTTTAAAAAGGGACTTCTCAGGAGGCTTTCCACTATAAGTATGAAATAATTAAAATTCATTATTCCACTGTTTTAAAGAGTGAAGTTATAGCTGTTTCTGGGCTGGAAATACTTTGAGGTGTTAGTCTGTTCAGGCTGCTATAATAAAACAAAAATGTACCCTGGGTGGTTTATAAATAATAGATATTTATTTCTTACATTTCTGAAGGTTAGAAGTGCAAAATCGAGGTGCCAGTGTGATCAGGTTCTGATGAAGGCCCTCTTCTGGGTTGCAGACTGCTGACTTCTGCTGTATCTACACCTGGGGAAAGGGGTCAGTAAACTCTCTAGGGCCTCTTTTTTTTTAATTAATTTATTTTTGGCTGCGTTGGGTCTTCGTTGCGGCGCACGGGCTTTCTCTAGTTGTGGTGAGCTGGGGCTACTCTTCGTTGTGGTGCGCCGACTTCTCATTGCAGTGTCTTGTTGTGGAGCACGGGCTCTAGGCGTTCGGCCTTCAGTAGTTGTGGCACATGGGCCCAATAGTTGTGGCTCGCAGGCTCTAGAGCGCAGGCTCAGTAGTTGTGGTGCACGGGCTTAGTTGCTCCACGTCATGTGGGATCTTCCCGGAGCAGGGCTTGAACCCGTGTCCCCTGCATTGGCAGGCAGATTCCCAACCACTGCGCCACCAGGGAAGCCCCTAGGGCCTCTTTTATGAAGAAGAGCACAGTCGCATTCATGAGGGTTCCACCCTCATGACCTAATCATCTCCCAAAGACATGTCCTAATACCATCACCTTGGGAGTTAGGATTTCAACACATGAATTTTGGGGCGGACACAAACATTCACACTATAGCACTTGGTGTTGTCAAATAGGAGGGTTGGAAAAGCAAAAAGAATCAGAGCAACTTAAAATAGTCACAATATTTCACAACCCAGTGAAGAGCCTTCTTGATGTTTTCATCAATAATAGAGTCAGTCAACAAAAATGCATCATTTGAGGCCAACGCAAGGGTGCTTCACACGCCAGCAAGTTATCCCCACTCTAAAACGACAATTATAAATTCTAATGTGATTGTTTAGCCATGGAAGTTACTGATTTAACAAATATATATTAATCTAGAATAAAGGTTTTACTTTGTTTCTTTTGTTTCAAAATCTAGCATTCTGATTATTTGCGTTACAGATTTAGTTGTCCACGTCTGAGGAGCAGCAGAGAGAAATTCATTTTAAAGTTACAAAAACATGAATATGGAGATCAGCTCTTATCCTCTGATCTCCAAGGAGTTTCTGAGAGAAAGATAACTGTGAGGGAATTAATATCAAGGGCATATATTTCCCGAGTCTTTAATTCATCTTCGTGGTTGGAGGCTGCCCGGTAAACTAAATGGAACACATAGGTTTCTGCTTTTTCAAATCGTGGCATGTCGGAGATCTTCTGGAAATAGCATCTTTATTATCTTCCTTTTACCTGTCTCTTTTCTTTTTTTTTCTTTTTCTCATAGCTGTTTGTTATCTCTCCAGGCTCTATAAGCTAAATCAAGAAATATGATTTGGTAGATTACCCAAATGGCTTGTTTTGTGCAAGGTAGAAGCAGAAGTTTTCCACCCTCTCCCCACCCCCACTTAATAGATTTTTCCGAAAATTCATCCCCAGAAAAGCATTTCTCTTCTGTGGCTTAATCTTCTTAAGGGTGCCAGCCACATGCTCAATAATTACCATATTCTAGTTCACTTGTTTCATTGCCTTTGTGCTCGTTGAGGAAGAACAATACAGCCTGTTTTCTCTTAGTGTTTTCCGAGATCAATTTTGTATCTAAGATACAAAAGCTTGTTCTAAAGAACAAGCTTCCAAATATCTTCTTGAACACAAAGAACTCTATTCTTTCATTCAGTGTGAAAGAATTCTACAAATAACCACCCATACACATCACTGGGTTGTGAGGAATAAATAGCATCCTTAAAATCCCAAACACATTATTTAAAATTACTCACATCAATCATTTAAAATCTATTGTTATACTTCAAACATTCAAATTGGAAAATGTAAGCATTAATATTATAAAATATTAATGAAATACCCAGTATGAACAATTTCCCACCTTATAAAATTTAATATTAAAATCCACAAATTTCCAGAAGACTAAATTTTTCTCTAAAAGTTTTAATTATGACAGAATTTATACTTTAAAAATTAAACTTGAAAATGGAAGCTTCAACAGAACCTGGTCTCATTTGTGAATTTGTAACAATATTGCAAGAAACAAATGAATTGGGGCCCTGAAGAGTCGTCTAGTCAGACATAATTTTATACATTTCTAAACCTCCTTCCTAGATCATCCACATACTGACAATATTATTATAGATTATGTATCTATATTCCATATTTTCCATTTTAGTCAATATGTAATTCCGTATTTATAAGACACTAAGTTTGATCATAATATTTTTGTATTTAATTGTTCAAATGGGCCTGCTTAGGTTTATATTTCTGTTAGTAGAAAGCTTGTGTTTGAATAACAGAGCAGATATTAGACCAAATATTGATCGTGTTTGGTTTCCAATTATAGGGACTCATTTACAGCTGTTTAAGATTGTTAAATTTTTCTTATTATTTAATCCATAATTGTTTGGAAGTTTATAAAAAGCATTTTTAGCTGTCTATATGTATGCTGAAAGCCCAACAGAATTTGATAGCTAAACATTTCTTTTGAAAGTAAAAGGGAGGTGGGATAGAAAGCACTTTTGCAAGTAAGACATGTACCCCAAAAAGGTGTGTTTCAGTGGAAAACTATGTATCTTTCATAGTATCTTCCAGCCCTGTTGGTTGTCTTTGAGCTATTTTTCAATTCTTTATAAACTGTAGGTAACTGACAAGTGTACATGCTGTCTCCTCCAGAAGTGATTTAATTGGTTTCCTCCACCCTGTGGAAAAGCTAATTTTGTCTCCATTTGCAATTCATCTCGACGTACCTTTTTTCTCTACTGTTTTGTACTGTTTTGACTTTTACTTTGAATCGGTTTTAGACTCTGCGTCATACCATGAGTAAAATAAGTTCTTTACTATATATACGGTCACTTTTACATCTGTATCAGAGTCATGATTTTACCATTTTCTGGAAATTATCTTTTGACAGAATTTTTCAAACTAAGATGAATGCCACAAGTTGGCAAAAGCAAATGCTGAGGCAGAGATTGGGATATGAGATGTTTATTAGAGATTAACAACTGAAAGGGAAAGAAAGGAAGTAGAATTAGGCCTAAGAACAAGTAGAATTGCGGAGCAAGCCCGTGTCTGCCTGTGCTAACCCCGTGTGTAGCCCATTAAAAAGCCCTGCAGAGGCCACCTACCTCCCCTGCCTCAGTCGCTGGGTGCAGGCTGTCCCAAGGAGGGTGTCGGCCAAGTAGGCTCTCTGCCACTAAGGCAGACCCTGCATCTATCCTTCTTCCTCTTCCACATGCATAGACTTGACCCAAAGATGCCTACATATCACCGTGTAACTTCTGATCTGTACTTTTGGGGTGTTTCCCAAGGCTGGGTGAGCCCGCACAGGAGGCAGCTGGAAGCCACTTCTACATGGAACTGGTAAGCGATCTACAACACAGTTGCATTTGGAAGTGACTAGGAAACGTGTAAGTATAGGCCATTAATCCATACTCACCATATCCCCTTAGCCAGATTCCAGGAATGCCTGCAGCTTCCCCCAAACCATGGACACTAGAAAAGTGCCAAGTAGAAGGCAGAGAGGAAAGAAATGTGACTTATGCAACTAAATCTTATGTTTGCCAATTTCACGAAAACATATAAACATGTGGACGTGTGGTAGGATCCTCTCTATGGCTTGGAAGGAGCTCATCTAGAAACTTACGCATCATTCTCTTCACAGCCAATCTATTTCGAAGTGTACGTGTCATAAGGGAGCACTGAAGAGAGAGTGACTAAACCCGCCTGAGGGAATAAGAGGAAAACTTTACCAAGGAGATATTTGATCTTGCAGGTAGAGAGAAAATACTGGTCTTAAAAATCAACAGGAAACACCTAATGGGTGTAGCTTTAAATATCTCGCATGGATAAACATTCTGAATTTGAATGTTTACCTCAACTAGCTGTTTTCTGAAAACCAACTACGTTTAACAAATAGGAATGTAAATATTCTGAGAATAGACTCTTTAATTAGATTATTACTTCCTCTATGAAATTTTGCCTGAAGAACATTTGCTTTACTTGCCGTAAGGATGAGGCAAGTATTTAGGTCAACTTTTTTTTAAAGGAGACACAACTTATCAATAATACTCTGTAATACTGATCAGAAAAATCAGTGTATCTTTAATTCTCTTCCCAGACTCTCTTTCCTTTACTGATCTTGTTTCTTTACTTCCCGTTCTTCAACTATTTTCTTCCTTTTTAATACACACCATTTGTTATGGACTGAATGTTTGTGTCCTCCCCAAAATGCAGATGTTGAAATCTAACCCTCAATGTGAGGGTATTTGGAGGTGGGGCCTTTGGGAGACCATTACGTCATGAGGTTGGGGCCCTTATGAAGGGGATTAGTACCCTTGTAAGAAGAAGCCCTAGAGGTAGCTCTTGATCTTTTCACCTTGTTAAGACACAGGGAGAAGTTGACAGTCTGCAGCCCTAAAGAGGGTTCTCATGAGAACCTAACCATGCTGGTGGGTGGTCTTGGACTTCCAGCCTCCAGAGCTGAGAGAAATACATTTCTGTTGTGTATAAGACATGCAGTCTATAGTACCTTGTTATAGCAGCCTGAACTAAGACACTATTAAATAAGAATTCCAATTCTCCTCCTTCCCAATTTTTTCCTAATATGCCCTCTGGAAAACCTCCTCCAGTAAACTTACCTATGTCCTTTTTATCTTCCTCCCATAGTTTTGCCTTAAGTGAGATCTGATTCCTTTTCCTCTCGAAGGAGATCATTGTTTAGCTCCTAAACTTAGGATAACCATACAGTTGACAGTGTTAACTAAGAAACTTCAAAGAGTGAGAAGGCGAGGGTTAGGGGGTAGCGTTATACCAGGATAATGGGCATAAACTTGAATTGTCAAACAAGGATGTATGTCACACTACCTCAACCCCAAACAACATGGGACTAGAGCTGGGTAAGAACAAAGTGTAGAGTCTCTTAAATCTTCACTGTCACTTCCAAAATGTTTTTTCATTATTACTTAACAACTCATCATCCAGAGAGCTGCACTGCCCACCTAGAACAAAGCAAACTACAGCTCTCAGGCCACACCCAGTCCACTGCCTGTCTTTGTAAATAAATCTGTGTCAGAACACAGCCATACTCTTCATTCTGTATTGTCTGGCCAACTTCAGCTACTGTAGCAGATTTGAGTTGTTTGCAACAGAGACAGAGTGGCTTTCAAAGTCTGAAGTATTTATTATCTAACTATTTACAAAAAAAAACCATGTTGCTGAGACCTGGACTTCCTGAGCTTTTCTTGAGGAAGGGCTGGTGTTAGTTATGTCTACAGGTCTTATTCACCAAGAGTATTTAAGTAATATGCCAAGCACATAGTAAATGCTCAATATTTGTTTTATGGATGAGTATCAAAATGCAGAATAAAGCTACCACAACTAGTAAGTAAAGTGTGTTATTGTATATAAACAGACGGATCAATTGAACAGAATAGAAAATTCAGAATCTCTATCATATTTGGCAGTATTTAGTATATAGAAATATTATAATTTCTACAAAAGGAAAAAGGTGATCTATAAATTAAAATAAAACTGGAAAAAATTTAAACTATTTTTTTAAATTATATATTTACATTAGACCTTTTGTGCTTAAAAAAAAAAGTTTTCCAGTTAGATAGGAATCCCCAGTTGACAGACATCTGCCACTACCTCATGCTGCCTTCCCGCAACTGCAGAAATGACTCCGCCTCTGCTCTGGATCAGGCTCCTCCCTCTCCGCACACTCTGAGTTTTCACTCCATCCGTTTCGTTTTCTCCCTCTAGGACCTTCATTCCCTGCCTCGCCTGACTTTTCCTCAAGAGGTAGTGGTTAAACATGAAGACTCTTGAGTCAAACTGCCTGGGTTTGAATCCTGGCTCTAACTCTTTCTAGTCAGTTAATTTAGGCAAGGGTCTTGAACTTTCTGTACTTTCCGTGGCTTCTGTCAATAACAAAGGTAGTTATCTCATCGATGTTTCATGTTTGTAAAGTGCTAGCACAACATCTGATAAATAGTCCTTGATACAAATTATAAATAAAATAATATTTAGGGTTCTCTTATCTAGAAATATGAAATGTCCCCAACTTTATATTTCCCTTCAAAAATCAAGCTTTTTTTTTTTTTCCCAGAGGTAATTACTCCTGATTTGGGGTCCTTATTTCCATTCTATGCATTTGAATGGGATAATTCTCTGTGTGCTGCTTTGTAACTTTTTACATTTATTAATATTTTATGAACATTCTGAATATCTGAATATTCTTAAACATTCTATGTAATATATAATATAAAGAACATTTTAGTGGATGCATATTATTTTATCTCATGGATATACTATAAATTATTTAAACAAAGCCATGTTGTTAAACATTTAGGGTTGTTGTTGTTTTGTTTTTTTTTTTTTTGGCGGGGTTGGGTCTTCGTTGCTGCATGCGGGCTTTCTCTAGTTGCGGCCAGTGGGGGCTACTCTTCGTTGTGGTGCACGGGCTTCTCACTGCGGTGGCTCCTCTGTTGCAGAGCATGGGCTCTAGGCACGCAGGCTTCAGTAGTTGTGGCGCATGGGCTCAGTAGTTGTGGCACGTGGGCTCTAGGGTGCACAGGCTTCAGTAGTTGTGGCTCACGGGCTCTAGAGTGCAGGCTCAGTAGTTGTGGCTCATGGGCTTAGTTGCTCTGAGGCATGTGGGATCTTCCTGGACTAAGGATCGAACCCGTGTCCCCTGCATTGGCAGGTGTATTCTTAACCACTGCACCACCAGGGAAGTCCCTGTTGTTGTTATTCTTAGGCAAGATTGATGTAATGAACCACCATGTACCCATGACCCAACTACAACAATTATCAACTCATGGTCAGTCTTATTTCATCCATACCCTCACTCATTCCCCAATCTACCTTTAAAAACTTTAAAAGATAAGAACTTTTTAAAGAGCATAACCACAATTGTATTATCACACCTCAAAAAATTTAAAGTAATTCTTTCATATCATCAAATATCCAAGCAATGTTCAAATATCCTTGATATTCTCCCTTTCTCTCTCCCTCTTCTTCTCCCTCCCCCCTCCTCCACTTCCCCCCTCCCCTCTCCCTCCCCCTCCTCCCCTTCTCCTCCCCCTTTCCCTCTCTTGAAATTGTTCACATCAACATCCAGATAAGATCCATACACAGCAAATAATCAGTAAGTCTCTTGTAATCAATAGATTCCTCTCCATTTCTCTTTTTATTTATTCCTTTGCAATTTATTTGTTGGGGAAAGAAAGACAAAGAAAATAATAGGTCAATGGATCTATAGTATTTCTCATGTCCTGGATTTGCTGATTACATCATCATTGGTGCCATTTAACATGTTCTTCTGTCAACTGTAAATAAGTACTTAGATCTAGAATTTGTTCAGATTCAGTTTCCACGTTTTGACAATAATATCTCATAGGTGGTACAGTGTGCTGTTCTCATGTGGTACATAAAATTGGATTGTCTGTCTTTTTTCTTTTAATTAATTAATTTATTTATTTTTGGCTGTGTTGGGTCTTCGTTTCTGTGCGAGGGCTTTCTCTAATTGCGGCGAGCGGGGGCCACTCTTCATCGCGGTGCACGGGCCTCTCACTGTTGTGGCCTCTCCTGTTGTGGAGCACAAGCTCCAGAAGCGCAGGCTCAGTAGTTGTGGCTCACGGGCCTAGTTGCTCCGCGGCATGTGGGATCCTCCCAGACCAGGGCTCGAACCGGTGTCCCCTGCATTGGCAGGCAGACTCTCAACCACTGCGCCACCAGGGAAGCCCTTTTTTCTGATGTTATCAGCCATTGATGATCAATGCCTACATCTATTAATTTATCAGCATTATAAAATGATGATATACTAATTACAGCAGTTTTGCTAATATAAGTAGTATATAATAGCTAAAGCCTCACAGTTAAGTATTTGTTCACATCAGTGTGCTTTTTTTATATTTAAGAAAAAATTCTAAAAAGTAAACATCTGAATCAAAATAAATTTACATTTGAAAATTTACATTACATACATATTTATTTATTTATTTATTTATTTATTTTTATTTTTTTGACTGTGTTGTGTCTTCGTTGCTGCACACGGGCTTTCTCTAGTTGCGGCAAGCAAGCTCTACTTTTTGTTGCGGTGCGTGGGCTTCTCATTATGGTGGCTTCTCTTGTTGCGGAGCATGGGCTCTAGGCTCTTTGCCTTCAGTAGTTGTGGCTCGTGGGCTCTAGAGTGCAGGCTCAGTAGTTGTGGCACACAAGCTTAGTTGCTCTGCGTCATGTGGGGTCTTCCCGAACCAGGGCTCAAACCTGTGTCCCCTGCATTGGTAGACGGATTCTTAACCACTGCACCACCAGGGAAGTCCTACATTACCATACATATTGCCCAATTACCCTCCAGGAAAGTTATACTAACTTGTATCCCAATGTTGGGTTATCATTGCAGTAAACATTTCTATTCATTTGTTTGCCAAAAATGAGAAATTCATTGTGGTTTACTTTATAATATTTTGCTTACCAATAGGGTTAAGCATTCTTTCCTTAAATTTATTTATTTAGTTTATGTATTTTTATTTTATTATTTTTTTGGCTGTGTCGGGTCTTCTTTGCTGCACGCAGGCTTTCTCTAGTTGTAGCGAGCGGGGGCTGCTCTTCGTTGTGCTACACAGGCTTCTCATTGCGGTGGCTTCTCTTGTTGCGGAGCACAGGCTCTAGGCGCGCGGGCTTCAGTAGTTGTGGCTCGAGGGCTCAGTAGTTGTGGTTCGCGGGCTCTAGAGCACAGGCTCAGTAGTTGTGGCACACAGGCTTAGTTGCTCTGCGGCATGTGGGATCTTCCCAGACCAGAGCTTGAACCCACGTCCCCTGCATTGGCAGGCGGATTCTTAACCACTGTGCCACCAGGGTAGCCTGCTTTCCTTAAATTTAAATTTGTATTTCTTCTTTTGTGAATTTTCAGCTCTTGTTCTTTGACCATTTTTCTGATGGATGTCTATCTTTTCTTTTTTCCTTGTTTCTTCAATATATTTAGTTAAGTATTATGGAAACGTGCTTTCTGATGAGTAACCCTACTGTAATAAATAGTCACCACGTATGTGTAACATCCAACTGTTTACTTTTTTGCAGGAGTAGTCCTAATAAATTCCAATACTCTTTTTTGCCTCCACCATTCCAATGAACTGCTTCTCACCAGGGCCTCTGATGACCTGATTTCCAATGCCAAGGAAAATATTTCAATTCTTACATTTCTTGAGTGTATTGCTGCATTTTCCCCCGTGAACTATTAAATCCACCTGAAACTCTATTCTCTCATACTATTTGTACAAATAATATATTTTGATTTTTCTTCTCCTCTTTGATTAGACTCGGTATCCTTTGTTGTTGTTGGTCTCCTCGGTCCTTTTGCTTCTGTCAAAGATTGTTATTGTCCAAATTTCTGTCTAGGTTCTCTTCTCTTATCAGTCTATTCCCTGTGACTGAAATCTTAGGTGAATGACTCTAACTGTATATCTACATCAGAGTATGTATCTTTTGATCTTGGGAGTTGCATGTACAAATGCCTTCTGTATATATCTAACTGGATAAGTCACAAATACCTCAAACTCATCATATGCGAAAGTCCACTCGTCACCTTTTACCTCCATGAATTTTGCATACCTTTATTAATGGTCCCATCATTTATCTAAATGGTCATGTCAGAAATCTGATAGGTCTATTGTTGCTTTCATAATTTTGGAGGAACTATGGTATAAGGAAAAGTGTGTACTTTGCAGCCAAAACAACCTGGCTTAGTTCTAGCCCTTCCACTACTTAGTTGGTAATCTTTGGGCATGTAAAAAATATTCTTTGATCTTCAGGTTTCTCTTCTGTCAAAATGCGAGCAGCACTAGATTCTCACATTTGTAGGTATGAGTAAATGGTAGCATATGTAAAAGTAGCTAGCATGAAACACATAGTAGACCTTCAAAAAGTACGGATTTTCCCTTCCTCTCTCTTCATTCACCACACATCCAATTCATCACTTCCTCAATCTCCTCCCTATATCTTTTCAAATCCATTCCTTCTTTTCCATATTTATTACCACTGCCACAGATTAGTCCTTCATTGTTGCTTGCTTGAATTGGCAATATCTTCAACTAGTCTTCCAATTTCCAGTCTAAACGTTCTCCAGTTTATTTTCTGACCAGAATGTGCTTTGGAAAATTTATGCCTGATTATATCATGCCATTGCTTTAAAATCATCAATAGTTCCTGATAACCTTCAGTAAAGTAAATCCAAGCCTTCTTACCATGCAATTTAAGACATATTATATATTTTTTTCTTTTCCATTATGGTTTATTATAAGATATTGAATATAGTTCCCTGTGCTATACAGTAGGACCTTGTTGTTTATCCATGCTTTGCAAGTGCTAATCCCAAACTCCCAATCCATCCCCCAACCCCCTGCACCCCCTGTCCCTTGGCGATCACAAGTCTGTTTTCTGTTTCATAGAAAAGTTCATTTGTGTCATATTTTAGATTCCACATATAAGTGATATCATATGGTATTTGTCTTTCTCTTTCTGACTTACTTCACTCAGTATGATAATCTCTAGGTCTATCCACGTAGTTGCAAATGGCATTATTTCATTCTTTTTTATAGCTTTTTTATGGCTGAGAGGTATTCCATTGTATATATATACCGCTGCTTCTTTATCCATTCCTCTGTCGATGGACATTTAGGTTGTTTCCATATCTCGGCTATTGTGAATAGTGCTGCTATGAAGGCATATGATATTTTAATCTCTGCTTATTTCTTCTATCTCACCTCTTGCCACAACCTGCTCCCAATCTGTGCCCCCCACCTCCAGCTTTGCCTATTTTTTACACTAATCATAGCCCTGAAATGCATATTCCTAATTCTAAATAAAACTACTTAACCTATAAAGCAGTATTCTCACAGGGTGGGAGAAAATTATCTTCAGAATCGAGGATACTCCTCTGAGAGGAGGAATCTTTTCCAACTGTCCCCTCCCCACTTGGAGATTATGATCCATTGCCTATAGGATGACACATCATCCCACACACTTAAATGAGAATCATTATAATAGAAAGCCACTGCCATAGAAAGAGAATGCATTGCATCCTTCAAATGAGCTGGGGCAGAAAATAGTGTGAGACCCATTAAGATAAAGATTCAATATCAAATTGAGTTAACCTATCTTAACCTCTCCACCCTCTTAGATCCTTTTACATACCTCCATCATGTCATAGGGGAAATGAAATTATCTTTTAAAGTATAATCTTTCATTAGATTGTGAGTTCCTTGAGTGTAAACCAGCTTATGGCCCAGTGCCTAGTATATGATGGATACTTACTATCAATTTCAAAAGTGAAAGTTGACTCCAATAGACATATTTATCCAAAGTTCAGTCAAAACTAATTGAAATTATAATAAACCCTGGTATGATAAATTCTAAAAGATATTGTGAATTTTCACTAAATCATACTTTCATTCTAGTTCCATTGCTATAGTCATAATGAAGATCTCCCAGGAATGGGAGCAAAAGAGAGTGCCCGCCCAACTTCCCAGAATTTTTGCAGATGAAAGTAATAACTGCATGTAATAGAGAAAAAGGAGAGCTTTTTAAATTCATGACACAAACAAGTTCCTGGTTCTCGTGTGAGTATTGTTTTCTTTCCATGGACCTCCTTCAGGAGTAGTCAAGAAGGAGCTCATGTACTTGAAGACCATTCCTCTGCAGTTTGCCCTTGACAATGGTCAAAGGATGCTGCATGCCCTGTGCGCAAGGTAGGACTGCTTCACTGCCCAGCAGCAGGCTTCCTTCTACAGAAGTCAAGAGGAATAGATTGCCCTGGGAGGAAGACCCTAGTCTGCAGAGCTCTGTGCTTCCATGTCAGGAGTAAAATGGGAGCCCAGAAGTAGCCATAGTCCTCGTAAGACCTTCCACCCTCCAACTCCTTCCACTCACAGCCTGGCTGCCACTCTCTGCCTTGGAAATATTAGGACTAAATTCATTACTTTTCTTATACCAGTTGATGTCAATCACCAGAAGAAACCTAAGATTCCTAGATTGCCTGGGTTATAATATTGCCCATATGGTGCCTTTTCTGACCCCATATTCCACTCTTTGCATCTTTTCTCAGTGTGGCCACTGAAACTCATGCTAGATTATTAATAAAGTCTCTTCTGTGAGGCTTCATTGTATCATGTTGCTTTAATGGAAACCTGTTTTCTCCCTGAGGACTTTCCCTTTTTATAGTCTTCTCAAATGATGACTGATTTCTTTTCCACTCTCGTCTTAAAGTAGGGCTAGAAAAGTAGTTGATATCTTCCTCACTCCTCTTTACCGCTTCCAGACCATTTCCCTGTTTTCTTCCCTAAAAGTTCCCAGCTTTCAAACTTGTGTCATCAGTTTGTGTTTCCCATTATCTGTCCTTTGTGCAGTCATCTATAACTCCCAAGGTCAGCTCATCCCCCCCTTATCTTAAATAAAGATCATTGGCTGTTTAGGTCATTGTCAAGCTCTCCAGCATTACTCCTGTCAGTTTTTTTGTTGATTGCAGCATCCACGCAGATGATCCTTTCCATTCCCTGGCCTTTTAATTCCTGGACCTCCTCTCGGCCAGTGGTCTCTTGCACACTCCTCAGCCACTCACTACTATGACTTTATCAATATCGATAATTACAACCTCCTAGGTAATCTTTAGCCCTCCCTCCAATATTACCCCAAATCTTTCCTGATCACTCCCTAAACACCAATGTTATTTTCATACTGAGAATACCACCCTCTCACTCTTCTTCTCCCACCTCCTGTGTGTCTTTACTCCTCTCATTTACCTAGCTTAAATCTTATGTTCGTTCATTATAATTACTCCCTTGACTATATTCAATTCTCTATCCCTTTCTCATTTGTTTTACTTGTATGGCTAATCCATACCCCTAGTTAAAATCAATTATCTGTCTACTACTTGCGTGTAATTCCGTAGCTGAGCATAACTAGAGAAAAATATACAGTCATACTTACTTGTGTCATTTCAAATTCATGAACATTAACCCAAATCATTTTTAATGGTGATGATTACTATATCATCAATTCGTAGACCATTCATTCTCTTATTCGCCTAGACACTGTTTCTTCCTTTCTGCTCTATTCTCAAACTTTCAGCAATTCCTTTTTGATCCTTGCTCTCAGCTATTGATTTGACTTCCTATTTAATTAAGAAAATAAAAGCAACCAGAAAAGATGGAGCATGGGCTCACAAGACTAAAGTATAGAGCTATCTGAATCTTTGCATTCATTCCTATTACTATGGGTGAACTGTTCAGTTTGTTATTATGGGCCAGTTTTCAATTGTCCACTAGATGCCATCTCCTGTCATGCCCTCAAGGGCATTGCACTGACAGTTCTCCTCTTTCTCCCTTGAATCATCCATGTTTCCTTCTCTTCTGGATCATTCCCTTCAGTATAAAACCGTACTATTCTTTCAAAATTATCTTTGAAAAAAAATTATCCCGTAACCTCATTGTCTCTTCCTGCTGACATCTCATTTCTTTCTTTTCCTCTATATCAAAATCTCTTCAATGAGCTGTCTATACACCCACTTTTCCTCCTCCCATATTCTCTTGAATCTATTCTAATCAACTTTTCATTCCCTTCACTGTATCCAATCTGTGTTCTCAGTTCTTTTTCTTTCCCTTGACTTGTCAATATAATTTAACCCATTAGCTGACTTTCTCCCCCTTGAAACATTCTTTTTTCCTCTTAACATCCAAAACATCACACTCTCTGAGTTTTTCTCCTACCTCTCTGGACAATTTCTCAGGCTCTTTGCTGTTCCCTCTTTATTTCCTGACCTCCAGATGTAGGAATTTTCTAGGGTTTGGTCCTTTGGGATCATCTGCCTATATCAATATTCAGTCCTTAGGAAACCTCATCCGATCTCATCGTATGATATACCATCTATATGCTACGATTCCCACATTTACACCTCCATCCTGGACCTCTCTTCCAAATTCCAGACTTATGACCAACAGCCTTCTCTTTATCCCTACTTGGGTATCCAATAGTCACCTCAAGTTTAAATGTTCAAAACTAAACTACTAATATTTCTCCTCCATCACCACCAAAACAAAAATGTTTTCCACAGACTTTCTATCCCCCCAAATGCTAACGCTATGAAGGTAATTTGAAGAATGTGGAGGTTGCCTTGTAGATGTAGTTAAATATTAAAGCTATATCTATTCCATTTCACTATTAAAGATATCATTTTTATGGATTAAATTTAATAATATATTATTTCCTTATATAACTTGAACTCAAGGAACCCCTGTCTAAGTTTGGGTCCTTTAGAGAAGAAAAAAAAAAGCCTGAGAGAATACCCTCATGTTAATTAGTTAGGAGTACAATCCCAGGGCACCAAGAGTGAGAGGGAAAGGAAGTGAGGTAAAGAGAGTTGGAAAGGAAATGCAGGTGATGTGATGTGGTGCTCTGCTGGCCATCACTATTTGACAAGCCTTGAAAAGACGTGCATGGAAATCCTGTGTAATGGAACAGTCCATTTGCAGGAAGAATAGAGAGCAAATTTATCTGCTGTTGTCTCTGTGTCTCTTGCCAACCATTGGTCAAAGTTTTCCCCATGAGAAGACTTTACCCTGCACTTCTGTGTTGTGTCACCTGGTCTCACCTGGTCTCTATGACGGTCTCTAGGGCAGGCAGATCCCATATTTTACAGTGCTGGCTGTGGGTGGGGCAAGCAGCCCAGGGTCTGAAAGCTTGGTAAGGCCAGGAAACTCAGAGGAGAAGTGTGAAAAATGTTTGATAAACCCCATATAACTGCATCAGTAGATTTGATAGTTAATGTCTCCTAAACACCCGTACCATCTATGCTTCAATACTTTAGAGTAATTTTAGGTAATTTTTTAATTAAAAGAGGGTAAGCCATATAGCAGTACTATCTCTTAGTTATTTTAAAAATGACTGATGAATTTATATGTGGCTTTTAATTGTGAAATAGTTTGAAAATAAATAGGCATTTCAGATCATCAGCTTATCATTTTATGAATATTTACAGCTCAGAGTTTTTTAATTATTTCCTAAAATATTTTTCCCAAATTAGAAACTACCTGCTACTATATTTTCTTCTAATTATACCTCTCAATCTGTTTGATGTTTAGAATGTTGATGACTAAAATGAATTATGGGACTTTTTAATATTTAATCATAAAGCTATATTTTCCTCATAAAGTTTTCAGTTTGAACTCCTCCAGCAAGGATTCTTTTCATTTCTATCTTTTCTATTTTTGGTACCAACTGCACAAAATAATATTTTTATATGAATTAGTTGTGAGATCTGCAGATTTACAAATAAAATATCACTATTAAAAAAACTTATTTTGGCATTAAATTATTGTAGGCTACTACTGAGTGGTAATGTTAACTTGCCTTAAAGGTACCTCAAAAATAGATGAACCTATCTAAGTAATTTAAAACCTCAAACTTTGGTCACAATCTAGTGTTAACTAAATAAATAATTCTAAATCCTAGGGATGGGTTAGTGTTAAAAGATCTACAAGTTATTTTCCATATAAATAACTGAGTTATTCTCCTTAAGTAAAGTATAAAAATAAACATTAAATATCTGTTTAAATTATATTGATAGGGAAAATTTGATATTAATTTTAAAAAGAGATTGCAATAATTCTTTTCATTAAAACATTGGCCTCCATTAGGCCTGCAAATTTCAAACAGTGCTCACACTGTCAAGAACTTTCTTAAAAAACATGATCCATTTTCACCTCCCCTAGTTTTTTAATGTAAATTTTATTTGTATATAATATATGTGTTATACATAATTGCATATACAAATCATAAGTATAGAGCTCAATGAATTTACACCAAGTGTAACTAGCCTCCAGATCAAGAAAGAGAATATTACAGAGTCCCTCCTTGTTTTGTAAAGTAAACGTGAAACTAGATGCAAATATGAATTTGTTTAAATTAGGAGTTGTCATCTAACTGCTTCTGAGTTTATTTCCAGTCAGAATTATTTAAAATCATTTTTATAGTTAGAGCACAGTGATAGTGAGATCTGAGTTTCACATGTAATGGTCATATGAGTGAACAGACGTTCTCAAACAAAAATGAAACCCCTGTGTTTAAAAGCATATATGTGTGTATGTGTGTGTGTTTGTGTCACTTTGATAGAAAAACATATACTATTCTTATTCATCGATTTATTTACATGAAGAAGACAGTATTTTGTCTTTTCTAAATCAACTTGGTGCACACCATACTTGGTCATAATAAATAAAAGATAATGACATCTTTCTTCTGAACAATATTTGAGAAAGTTCAAAACACAGACGTGTTGTGGTCAGGTTTACAGACTGCTAGGCAACAGATGAAAGAATATTTATTATACTATTAATACAAAGTGGCGATAAAATAGCTTACATTACTCTTTTCTGCTATAGAAATAGAGAGGCAAATTTTATAACTTCCAAAGGTGAATCTCTTTTTATAGCTCTTTGTAATAAGGTAGTCTTTTGTTTGATGTTTCAAAAGTAATTTATCTGTTTTAAGTAGCAGTAAGTCATTACCACCATCTAAATATAAAGCTCTATATTAGAATAACTTCTTTAGTAAGAAAAATAGCACTGTGGACATTAGGCTGAGCACCCAACTGCTAAATAAAAGATTGATTTAATATTGCAAAGGTATGAATCTGTAAAGCAGGTGATCTTCAGTAAACCTCAATGGCAATTGAACCATTAGGCAACTAATGCCAGATGTAAACTAATAACAAAGACAAGTTAGAAGCAGCTATGAGGAGCACTTGTATAGCCACTAGGTGCCAGTGTTTTGTGGAAAACTCATTAAATGATATAACTGATGTCTAATTTAGTCCTTTCTTTTTTTAAAGTCACATACTGAATTGGGCTATTGGCATATCATATTTCTAAAATGAGTATATTTCTTTGTCTTGGATTAGTCAAACTCACACCAAAATAAAATAATGCAATATTTGAAAGAAGTGATAAAGCAAAAAAAATTACCATTATCAATATAAATCTGGCTGTTAGAGCTGAATCATCATTGATCAATAATCAAAGGATTTATGAACTGAAAACTTAAGTAAGATATGGTAAGATAGCTGCATAAGCATTTTTAAACTGAGACATATTGCTTGGTTCCAAAATACTTTCTTTTCCTACATGATCGCTTACAGAAAATTAGAAATGGGATCACATATAAGTTAATGTAGGAAAATTATTTTTAAAGAAACTCTCCTTAATCTATCAATTGGCATTGACCCAAAGTTGGATATAAATAGGCCCACATCAAAGCTAAAATGGTAGAGATTATCTTCAGAAGTAACCAACTCATTGATAGCCAAATACTGAAGACCTTTTTCTTATAAATATGCTAAGTTATACGGGCTGATTCCATTTGTTCCTCAAAATAAACCTAAATAAAATCACTACTGTAATCCCTTAGTGTCAGGTAGAGTTGGTGCCCCTTTGCTTTGGCATAGAACATGGTATTTGAATATATATGGAAGTTTGGTGGAAAGTTGTAAATAGATGAGTTTTTTATACTTTCCAAATAACTCTAAAGTCCAGTCTAAGATATAGATCAAGTGTGTCTTAAAGTTACTAAAAGGTTTTTCCAAAACTGATGTTGACTATTAAGCTATCGTCTGATTATTAGACAACTAATTTAATTTTTGAATATTCAAGGTAATATTGTCATAGGGCAAGGATAATGATTTCATGGAGTCTATAAAGAGAAACAGTGAGTTGATTCTGTCATTGTATGTTCATACTATCCAGGCAGTTTCCTTTACCAACAGAAGTAAATAGGTGACTTAGGATATAATAGCTTGATGACATTGTTTCCGAAATCACTCAACTCTCTCTACCAATACTCTATATTACATACAAATAATAATCTTGGCAAAGTGATGGTCTATTTCAAGCCTATCTAAATATATGCCTTTTATCTGAATAATACTAAAATTCCTACTGAGAGCTCTTAAAATGAGTGTTTATCAGCTTTATTTCTTAGTAAACTAGAATGTGAGGGAGATCTGGCTGTGTTATCCTTTGTTTTGTGATTAATTCCATTGATTGGAATGGTTTTCACCCTTTGGGGGGTGACTTCCCAAGCTGTAACCTGGATGGAAGCACATAATATTTCCAGAATGTGCCAATTAAAACTTCTATTTTATTCATCTCTGGTTATTCATATGAAATAATTTCCCAAAATCCTAATAATCTTTGAGTAACCTGATAAAATTGTGACTTTGGCATATTATAGATACACAATAACTCTGTGGAATGACTGACTAAGCATGCAAACCTGAGGACCAATTTGACCTTACATACCCTGCTTCCCTATCTTTTAAAGGACATTTAACATCCTTTTAAAAACATCCTCTATGCTTTTTGTTTGTTTGAGAGTTGCTATAGTTTTAAAGGATATCTTTATTTATTTATTTATTTAATACAGCAGGTTCTTATTAGTCATCAATTTTATACACATCAGTGTATACATGTCAATCCCAGTTGCCCAATTCATCACACCACCACCACCACCCTTCCGCCGCTTTCCCCCCCTGGTATCCATACGTTTGTTCTCTACATCTGTGTCTCTATTTCTGCCCTGCAAACCGGTTCATCTGTACCATTTTTCTAGGTTCCACATATATGCGTTAATATATGATATTCGTTTTTCTCTTTCTGACTTACCTCACTCTGTATGACAGTGTCTAGATCCATCCACATCTCAACAAATAACCCAATTCCGTTCCTTTTTAGGAGTGAGTAATATTCCATTGTATATATGTACCACAACTTCTTTATCCATTCATCTGTCGATGGGCATTTAGGTTGCTTCCATGACCTGGCTATTGTAAATAGTGGTGCAATGAACATTGGGGTGCGTGTGTCTTTTTGAATTACGGTTTTCTCTGGGTATATGCCCAGTAGTGGGATTGCTGGATCATAGGGTGATTCTATTTTTAGTTTTTTAAGGAACCTCCATACTGTTCTCCATAATGGCTGTGTCAATTTATATTCCCACCAACAGTGCAAGAGGGTTCCCTTTTCTCCACACCCTCTCCAGCATTTATTGTTTCTAGATTTTCTGATGATGCCCATTCTGACTGGTGTGAGGTGATACCTCATTGTAGTTTTGATTTGCATTTCTCTAATAAATAGTGATGTTGAGCAGCTTTTCATGTACTTCTTGGCTATCTGTATGTCTTCTTTGGAGAAATGTCTATTTAGGTCTTCTGCCCATTTTTGGATTGGGTTGTTGTTTTTTTTAATATTCAGCTGCATGAGCTGTTTATATATTTTGGAGATTAATCCTTTGTCCGTTGATTTGTTTGCAAATACTTTCTCCCATTCTGAGGTTTGTCTTTTCATCCTGTTTATGGTTTCCTTTGCTGTGCAGAAGCTTTGAAGTTTCATTATGTCCCGTTTGTTTATTTTTGTTTTTATTTCCATTACTCTAGGAGGTGGATCAAAAAAGATCTTGCTGTGATTTATGTCAAAGAGTGTTCTTCCTATGTTTTCTTCTAAGAGTTTTATAGTGTCTGGTCTTACGTTTAGGTCTCTAATCCATTTTGAGTTTATTTTTGTGTATGGTGTTATGGGGTATTCTAATTTCATTCTTTTACATGTAGCTGTCCAGTTTTCCCAGCACCACTTATTGAAGAGACTATCTTTTCTCCATTGTATATCCTTGCCTCCTCTGTCATAGATTAGCTGACCATAGGTGCGTGGGTTTATCTCTGGGCTTTCTATCTCGTTCAATTGATCTATGTTTCTGTTTTTGTGCCAGTAGCACATTGTCTTGATTACTGTAGCTTTGTAGTATAGTCTGAAGTCAGGGACTCTGATTCCTCCAGCTTTGCTTTTTTCCCTCAAGACTGCTTTGACTATTTGGCGTCTTTTGTGTCTTCATACAAATTTTATGATTTTTTGTTCTAGTTCTGTAAAAAATGCCATTGGTAATTTGATAGGGATTGCACTGAATCTGTAGATTGCTTTGGGTGGTATAGTCATTTTCACAATATTGATTCTTCCAATCCAAGAACATGGTATATCTCTCCATCTGTTGGTATCATCTTTAATTTCTTTCATCAGTGTCTTATACTTTTCTGCATATAGGTCTTTTGTCTCCCTAGGTAGGTTTATTCCTAGGTATTTTATTCTTTTTTTTGCAATGGTAAATGGGAGTGTTTCCTTAATTTCTCTTTCAGATTTTTCATCATTAGTATATAGGAATGCAAGAGATTTCTGTGCATTATTTTTGTATCCTGCAACTTTACCAAATTCATTGATTAGCTCTAGTAGTTTTCTGGTGGCATCTTTAGGATTCTCTATGTATAGTATCATGTCATCGGCAAACAGTGAGAGTTTTACTTCTTCTTTTCCAATTTGTATTCCTTTTATTTCTTCTTCTTCTCTGATTGCTGTGGCTAGGACTTCCAAAACTATATTGAATAATAGTGGTGAGAGTGGACAACCTTGTCTTGTTCCTGATCTTAGAGGAAATGCTTTCCGTTTTTCACCACTGAGAATGATGTTTGCTGTGGGTTTGTCGTATATAGCCTTTATTATGTTGAGGTAGGTTCCCTCTATGCCCACTTTGTGGAGAGTTTTTATCATAAATCGGTGTTGAATTTTGTCAAAAGCTTTTTATGCATCTATTGAGATGATCATATGGTTTTTCTTCTTCAATTTGTTAATATGGTGTATCACATTGATTGATTTGCCTATATTGAAGAATCCTTGCATCCCTGGGATAAATCCCACTTGATCATGGTCCAAGGATCATAATACTTTTAATGTGTTGTTGGATTCTGTTTGCTAGTATGTTGTTGAGGATTTTTGCATCTATAGTCATCAGTGATATTGGTCTGTAATTTTCTTTTTTTGTAGTAACTTTGTCTGGTTTTGGTATCAGGGTGATGGTGGCCTCATAGAATGAGGTTGGGAGTGTTCCTTCCTCTGCAATTTTTTGGAAGAGTTTGAGAATGATGGGTGTTAGCTCTTCTATAAATATTTGATAGAATTCCCCTGTGAAGCCATCTGGTCTTGGACTTTTGTTTGTTGGAAGATTTTTTTTTTTAATATTTTATTTATTTATTTATGGCTGTGTTGGGTCTTCGTTTCTGTGCGAGGGCTTTCTCTAGTTGTGGCAAGTAGGGGCCACTCTTCATCGCGGTGCGCGGGCCTCTCATTATCGTGGCCTCTCTTGTTGCAGAGCACAGGCTCCAGGCGCGCAGGCTCAGTAATTGTGGCTCATGGGCCCAGTTGCTCCGCGGCATGTGGGATCTTCCCGGACCAGGGCTCGAACCCATGTCCCCCGCATTGGCAGGCAGATTCTCAACCACTGCGCCACCAGGGAAGCCCTGTTGGAAGATTTTTAATCACAGTTTCAATTTCATTACTTGTGATTAGTCTGTTCATATTTTCTATTTCTTCCTGGTTCAGTCTTGGAAGGTTATACCTTTCTAAGAATTTGTCCATTTCTTCCAGGTTGTCCATTTTCTTGGCATAGAGTTGCTTGTAGTAGTCTCTTAGGATGCTTTATATTTCTGTGGGGTCTTTTGTGACTTCTCCTTTTTCATTTTTAATTGTACTGATTTGAGTCCTCTCCCTCTTTTTCTTGATGAGTCTGGCTAAAGGTTTATCAATTTTGTTTATCTTCTCAAAGAACCAGCTTTTAGTTTTATTGATCTTTGCTATTGTTTTCTTTGTTTCTATTTCATTTATTTCTGCTCTGATCTTTATGATTTCTTTCCTTCTGCTAACTTTGGGTTTTGTTTGTTCTTCTTTCTCTAGTTCCTTTAGGTGTAAGGTTAGGTTGTTTACTTGAGATGTTTCTTGTTTCTTGAGGTAGGCTTGTATAGCTATAAACTTCTCTCTTAGAACTGCTTTTGCTGCATCCCATAGGTTTTGGATCGTCGTGTTTTCACTGTCATTTGTCTCTAGGCATTTTTTGATTTCCTCTTTCATTTCTTCGGTGATCTCTTGGTTATTCAGTAACGTATTGTTTAGCCTCCATGTGTTTGTGTTTGTGTTTTTTACGGTTTTTTCTCTGTAATTCATTTCTAATCTCATAGCATTGTGGTCAGAAAAGATGCTTGATATGATTTCAATTTTCTTAAATTTACTGAGGCTTGATTTGTGACCCAAGATGTGATCTGTCCTGGAGAATGTTCCATGCACACTTGAGAAGAAAGTGTAATCTCCTGTTTTTGGATGGAATGTTCTATAAATATCAATTAAATCTATCTGGTCTATTGTGTCATTTAAAGCTTCTGTTTCCTTATTTATTTTCATTTTGGATGATCTGTCCATTGGTGTAAGTGAGCTGTTAAAGTCCCCCACTGTTATTGTGTTACTGGCGATTTCCCCTTTTATAGCTGTTAGCAGTTGCCTTATGTATTGAGGTGCTCCTATGTTGGGTGCATTTATATTTATAATTGTTATATCTTCTTCTTGGATTGATCCCTTGATCATTATGTAATGTTCTTCCTTGTCTCTTATAACATTCTTTATTTTAAAGTCTATTTTATCTGATATGAGTATTGCTACTCCAGCTTTCTTTTGATTTCCATTTGCATGGAATATCTTTTTCCATCCCCTCAGTCTGTATGTGTCCCTAGGTCTGAAGTGGGTCTCTTGTAGATAGCATATATATGGGTCTTGTTTTTGTATCCATTCAGCAAGCCTGTGTCTTTTGGTTGGAGCATTTAATCCATTCACGTTTAAGGTAATTATTAATATGTATGTTCCTATGACCATTTTCTTAATTGTTTTGGGTTTGTTTTTGTAGGTCTTTTTCTTCTCTTGTGTTTCCCAGTTAGAGAAGTTCCTTTAGCATTTGTTGTAGAGCTGGTTTGGTGGTGCTGAATTCTCTTAGCTTTTGCTTGTCTGGAAAGCTTTTGATTTCTCCATCAAATCTGAATGAGATCATTCCTGGGTAGAGTAATGTTGGTTGTAGGTTCTTCCCTTTCATCACTTTAAGTATATCATGTCACTCCCTTCTGGCTTGTAGAGTTTCTGCTGAGAAATCAGCTGTTAACCTTATGGGAGTTCCCTTGTATCTTATTTGTCATTTTTCCCTTTCTGCTTTCAATAATTTTTCTTTGTCTTTATTTTTGCCAATTTGATTAATATGTGGCTCGGCGTGTTTCTCCTTGGGTTTATCCTGTATGGGACTCTCCATGCTTCCTGGACTTGGATGGCTATTTCCTTTCCCATGTTAGGGAAGTTTTTGACTATAATCTCCTCAAATATTTTCTCTGGTCCTTTCTCTCTCTCTTCTCCTTATGGGACCCCGATAATGCGAATGTTGTTGCGTTTAATGTTGTCCCAGAGGTCTCTTAGGCTGTCTTCATTTCTTTTTCATTCTTTTTTCTTTATTCTGTTCCACAGCAGTGAATTCCACCATTCTGTCTTCCAGGTCACTTATCCGTTCTTCTGCCTCAGTTATTCTGCTGTTGATTCCTTCTAGTGTAGTTTTCATTTCACTTATTGTAGTGTTCATCTCTGTTTGTTTGTTCTTTAATTCTTCTAGGTCTTTGTTAAACATTTCTTGCATCTTCTCAATCTTTGCCTCCATTCTTTTTCCAAGGTCCTGAATCACCTTCACTATCATTATTCTGAATTCTTTTTCTGGAAGGTTGCCTAGCTCCACTTCATTTAGTTGTTTTTCTGGGGTTTTATCTTGTTCCTTCATCTGATACATAGTCCTCTGCCTTTTCATCTTGTCTATCTTTCTGTGAGTGTGGTTTTTGTTCCACAGGCTGCAGGATTGTTGTTCTTCTTGCTTCTGCTGTCTCCCCTCTCAAGGATATCTTACTTTAAATGTCTAGTTTTCCCAGTAGCCCTTCTAGCACACAGTATGAATATGGGATGTGCAGGGGGCAGTTCTGTGGCTTCCCAGGGAGAGGTATAGGCCTAAAGGGATGACATTTGAACCTACTAGATAATGTAACTGTTGCCTGGTGGTTATAAATGTCACAAGAACTAAACTGGTTAAGGGTGAGAGAGACCAGCACTGTCCCTGTGGTCCTTGCTGCCTTTGTCTAAGCCAGTTATGGCAGGTTTGTACCCAATGTCAGCAAATTCTAGCCAGGTTCAGACCAGAGCTAGAATATCAGAATCAGACTAGTGAGGCAAAACCCAGTGGAAGAGACAGAATTTACAAAGACAAATTTTTAAAAAAGGAGGCAGCGGGGTGCGGGGGGGATATGAATGAAGCTGTGCTAATTATACACAGGAAAAACATGTACACATAAAGAGGGCTGCCCTACTTTTGTGTGTGTGTATGTGGAAGTTTCAGGTATAAAGCATTACAGGTCAACATCTGTATATACTCCAGAGTGATCAACACCACAAATCTAGTTACTATCCATCTCCACACAGTTGACCTTTATCCATTTTGCTCACCTCCAACCCCCTTCCCTTCTGGTAACCACTAATCTGTTCTCTGTATCTATGTGTTTGTTTTTGTTTTATTTTATTTGTTCCTTTGTTTTCTTTTGTTTGATTCCACATATGCGTGAAATCATATGGTATTTCTCTATCTGACTGGTTGAGATCTATTTCTTTGTCTTCGAGTTTGCTGATTTGTGTTCCTACTTCATCCCTTCTGCTGATTAACCCCCTCTAGTGCATTTTTCAGTTCACTTATATTCTCTGTTTGGTACTTTATTATATTTTCTGTCTCTATTGAAGTTCTCACTATGTTCATCCGTTCTTCTCCTGTGATTGGTGAGCATGTTTACGACATTAATTTGAACTCTTTATCAGGTAGGTTATTTATCTCCATAAGGTCTTTTTTTCTGGGAATTTGTTATATTCCTCCATCTCCTCATTTTGTCTGACTCTTTGTGTTTTTCTATATGTATTAGGCAAAACATCTACCTTTCCCAGTCTTGAAGGAGTAGTCTTGAAGTGTAGGAGTGTAGGAGATGATCTGTGGTGCCCAGAAGTGCTGTCTTCCCTGCCCTCCAGAGCCAGATGCTCAAGAGGAATCCCTTTGTGGACTGTCCTGGGGCCTCAGCTGCTGCATAGGGAGGGCAGGATGTGATGCAGCCTCCCTGTGCAGATGTGGCATGGCTGTGGCACAGGCAAGTTAGAGTACAGCCCACGCACCTGGCCTGGTTGTGGTATGGCTGCTGTGCCAGGTGGGTTGGGTGCAGGGAGCTTGCCCAGCTGCAGCCCTGCTAGTGTGTGGAGAGGGCGGGGCATGGTGCACTTGCCCAGTTTGGTTGTGTCATGGCTGCTGTGTGGAGTGGGTGGGGCATGGAGGACACCTACTGTACTAGCAGGTTAGAGGAAGGCACCAAACATGGCTTCCGCCAGCTCTGTCAACAGCAAGTTAGAATGAGATTGCAAAAATGGTACCCACCAGCATTTTCATCCCTGGAGAAAGTCACTTCAGTTTTCTGCCTCTCTGACAGACACTTTGGGATTAGTAACTGGGTCTTCCTCGCATACTGTCTGGGTGTTTTTCAAACTGCTGCTTTTTGATGGATCTCAGGGCAAGTTGGTCTGTGGTTGAGCCCTTTAAGAGTGGGTTCTTGGCAGCTGCGTGGGTGGGTGGTGTGCAGAGAATGCCCACTGGTGCTAGCAGGCTAGAGGGAGGGCTCCAAAAATAATGCCCCCACCGGCCTTTGTGTCCCCAGAGAAAGTCACTGCACGTTCCTGCCTCTCCAGGGCTACCATTCTTTTGGGAAGAAGGTGGAATCTTTGTGTCATTTCACAGCCACTTCAAGGACTGACAGAGGTACATGTTCCTTCCCTGGCTGTCCTGAAGTTGCCTCCTCTTCTTAGAAGCAACTAGAAAAAGATTATGTCACTATTCACTGTACGTAAAGACTCTGAAAAGTAAAATTATTTTACTTTGACTGGGTCCCAGGTGATAAACTGACAATAGCAGCTTTGAAAAAAATAAGAAGCCACTAAAGAAACTGATATCATTCTCTTCATTATTTTTTAAAATTGAAAAAAAAAAACCTACACAATTAGCAGTATCAAGGGTGATTCCTGAAAACACACACATACAAACACATATAATTTACAGTCCTAATTATGCTGTTGCTGACTACGGGAATATAAATTGTATAACCAATTTGTAAGCTTCAGTTTCTTCCTCAATGAAGAATGCCTGCCTCACAAAGTTACCTTATATATTGTTTCATATTTTATTTTATTTTATATACATTGTATAATATTTTTTCTGTGTGCTTCCATGGAAAACTATGCATCTTCTGTAGTATATACCCTTCTAGGTTATCATATTCCAGCCCTGTTACTTTTCTTTGAGCTAATTTGCAACTCTGTAGGTTGTAGGTAACTGAGAGATAAGTAAATTGTCCTGTCTGGTAGTGATTTAACTGACTTCCTCCCCTCTGTGGAAAACTAATTTCGTCTCCATTTGCAATTCATCTGAACATTCCTCTATTCCTTAGTAATTTATGCTGTTCTGACTTTTCCTTTGAACCAAGAGCCCCTGACAGTAAGTGTCCATTTTCCTCATCCAGTGTGGACTGGTTGCCCTCCAGGCTAGCTGCACAGTACTGGTACTTCCCTTCATTGTCATCCTCAAAAATTCTGTCATTTTTCTAGGTTTTATCCACTGTTTACTGTATACTATATCTGTCTCTTTGCTTAATTTGCATTTGCCTTTGTTCAGAGATATCCTCTAGTAGTAGCTTCCCATTAATGAATGACTGAACGGTGTGTATGTATATATATGTATATATGTGTGTGTGTATATTTTTATCCTTGCATTCCTAAAAATGTCCTCATTTTACTCTCTTTCTCTTTTGCCGCACCATGCAGTTTGCAGGATCTTAGTTCCCCAGCCAGGTATTGAACCCACGCCCTGGGCAGTGAGAGCACAGAGTCCTAACCACTGGACTGCCAGGGAATTCCCTTTACTCTCATTCTTGAACATTAGCTTGTCTTGAGTATAGAACTGTTCACTAAATACCATTTTTGTTAAAACTTTTGAAGACATTGCTCCAAAGTGTCTTAACAAGTGGATTCTAAACCCCCATAGACTTATCTTCTTATTTTCTTTTCTCTACTTCCTGTTTTTCACTTCTTTGTGTTTTGTTTTACTTTTGGTCCTGGATTTATCTTTCAATTATTTTAGAATGTTATTTATTTCTATTATTTTTGTGCTCTGATTTTTTTTCCTTTTCATAGCATCCTATTCGTATATCTATTGAAAAATATACACATTGAAAAATAGTATTTCCACATTGAAAAATAGTATTCCCTATGTTATCTCTGTTTCCAGTGGATTTTATCTCTTATGGTATTTTTTTTTTTAATTTTATTTATTTATTTATTTATGGCTGTGTGGGTCTTCGTTTCTGTGCGAGGGCTTTCTCTAGTTGCGGCAAGTGGGGGCCACTCTTCATCACGGTGTGCGGGCCTCTCACTATCGCGGCCTCTCTTGTTGCGGAACACAGGCTCCAGACGCGCAGGCTCAGCAATTGTGGCTCACGGGCCCAGTCGCTCCGCGGCATGCGGGATCCTCCCAGACCAGGGCTTGAACCCGTGTCCCCTGCATTGGCAGGCAGACTCTCAATCACTGCGCCACCAGGGAAGCCCTATGGTATTTTTTTTATTGCTTTATTCCTTTACTATTGTTTTAGTAAGGTTTGCAAAGGAAGAAAAATAATAACATGTGATCAGTCATTTGGTTAAAAAAAGAAATTCCTTTTTAATCTTCCAGAATACTAATTTTTGGTTTTTTATTTGTATTGGGTTGAATAGTGTCTCTCCAAAACACATGTCGAACCAGTGAACGTGGCCTTATTTGGAAACAGGGTCTTTGCAGATGTAATCAACTTAAGATGAGGTCATACTGGGTAGCGTGGGTCCTAAATCCAATACGTCTGGTGTCCTTATAAGAAGAGGAACATTTGGGCACAGAGACACACACAGGAGAGAAGGGATGTGAAGACAGAGGCAGATATTGGACTGATACATGTATGAGCTAGGGACCACCAAGGATTGCTGGCAACCACCAGAAGCTGGAAGAGATAAGAAAGAAAGGATTCTTCCCTAGAGGCTTCAGAGGGAGTATGGCTTGCTGACCCCCTGATTTTGAACTATTGATACTAGCCTCTAGAATTATGAGAGAATAAATTTCTGTTAAGTCATCTGGTTTCTGTACTTTGTTACAGCAGCCCTAGGAAACGAATACATCTTTCCCCATTAAGATGAATTTATAATTTAGTAAAAATAGATTAAGCTGCTTTTGAAAAACTTGTCTCAGATTAGTACCTTTTAAACCTTCCTTTTTGAGAAACAGAAAATGCAGACAGTTGAGAATCTAAAACTTCTTCCCTATAATCATACAATGTTCAAGGACTTAGTGTTGATTTTTCCTCCTTAGTGGTTTCTCCTGGTCGGGTCAGCTCAAGCACCCAGTGATAACTGCATAGAATAAAACAGTTTTTCCTATGCTGATAACTGAAGATAAAATTCCAGTTTTATACATTTAGCTAATTAGAAGTGTAGATGATGACTGCTTTCCATATATAATTTTAGGGCCTGGGCAATTTGACGCCTTTTTCTATACAATGAGATGGGCATTTTTTTTTTCTTTTATACCTAAGAATTTGTTAAGCTCTATACATAGTTTTATTTAAATATATTTGGTTCAAGACTAGTGAGAGATAGAAGGAAATGTATAAACAAAAAAGACAAGCCAAGAAAGGGATGTGTTCAAGAAGAGAAGAGTCAACTCTATCGAATGCCACAGACTCCAAGAAAATACCGTCGGGAAACTGTTTTGTGTGGAGGAAGTTATTGACATCTTTGGTGCCTTGAGGGGTTCTCTGAGCAGAGACCAAATTGCAGTAAGCTTGTGATTGAATTAGAGGTAAGGAAATGAAGTAGGGAATGCTCTTTTCTTTTCTATGGAAAAGTTTGGTTTTGCAAGGAAGGAAAAAGGGGGGCAGTTATAGGATATTATTTTTAGAACAAGAGATTCCGAGTGTTATATTTAGAAGGGAAGGAGTTTGAAACGAAAAGCAGCTGGAGCTGAAGAAGTTGAAATACTAGAGAGAGGGAAAGATAGAGATGAGATAGAGATAAGGACAGGGAGGTGGGGGGTGGAGGGGAGAGAGAGAAAGAGAGAGAGAGAGAGAGCGAGAGAGAGCGTGAGAGCGACTGAGCGAGAGCGAGAGAGAACGAGGGAGAGAGAGAGAGAGAGGGAGAGAGAGGGAGGTGGGGGGAGAGGTAGAATGAGAGGTCGGGGGAGAAGATAGTATATTTTCTTGAGCAGAAGGGGACACTAATATCCAGACAACGATATATATTAGCAGTAGCTTTGGACATAAGCACAGCCCCTGAGACTAGAAAGAAAAATAATTTGTTTTCAGGGAGTTAAATGGGGAGGGGACAGGAAATTGAGAACTCTTGACTTTCTGTGAAGTTAGAAAGCAATATCGCGTGCTAAAAATATTTATATAAAGAAACTAAATTGAATAAGCTAAAATTATTATTTTATTTCCAAGTTGAAATGGCAAAAAATGACTACACAAGTGCTCTGAGAGCTCTCTTTAAAACAACGTGGAAGGAGGATCACTGAATAACGAGAGTCCTAACACATGGCTTCTTAGGCCATTAACAGAAATTATGGATTTCACACAGTCCGTCAACCTTGTATATTTAGTTGATTTACAAAACAATAAATGACAAGTACAGACTGGTTTCAGATGCTAAGAGACGGGTAGGTTCTGCTATTTTATCTCTGAAGGCTCTAAGTGTCCTGTTTCGATTTAAAAGAAAAAGTGCTTCCTCTAAAAAACATCCATTGAGGATGTGGCTTTATGACACACTTTAACTTTATTTGCCTAAGTGCTTGCTTTTCAGGGTATAAGGAAAAGCTTCATGGAAATTTTATTTGACTTTATCTGGTAACACTTATTTTAGGAAAAAAAAATCAACTGTTAATTAAATATGTAGCTCCTATAGATAAACTGTAAGTTCCTGACATAAATTTCAAAATCAGTCAAATATAGATAAGTGACTGACTGAAGTATTTTATGCCAATCTGCTTATTTAGAAAAGAAAGCAATTTCATCAGCTAAGCATATAATTTATTCAATCCTCTCAATTAAATGAACACATTCATAGTTAAACATGACACAAATGTTTGCTAGAATGCCAAGAGACACGCAGAAAAAGATTCTTGTTTGAAAAAAAAAAGTTGTATAGAGATATTTGTGAAGCACACAAACTCAAGGAAAAATTGTGTAAGTATTTTAGTATTGCTGTTCACATTCGTGCCTTTTCTCTTTGCTTTTATCATTATGTTTATATAATCTAGACCAAAAAGGAGAGTAATAGCGCAGGTATACTTTCTGTATTCAGCTCGGGCACATGGCTGCTTGTAGCTGGTTCCATTTCCAAGTGAAATCACACAGCATTTGGTATGAGCCAATCCAAACTTGGATGAAAATGATGTCTCTTTCTAGCAAATTAATTAATCCTGCCCTTATGGTGAACTACTTTGTGATGCTTTTCTTCCGGCCCATTGGGTTAATGATGAGAGAGCAGAGCAGCTTTGAATGTGGTGCCTGTCTTCTTGGTTTTTACTTTTCTACCAAAGATTTTTTTTTCTGAATGGATTTTAGTTTTGCAAGTTATAGCACACTGTCGGGTTCAAGAAGATTAAGGAAAGAGAAAAAATACAGAATTATAGAAATGGTCCTAGCCACACTTAAAAACGTTTATTGAACTCATGTAAATGAGACTGCTTTAACTCAAAAATCAGATAGAAATTGAGGGTTCTGATTACCATAGAAATAGAATAACTGAGTTCATTTAATGCCTCTTTTCTTCATACAGCAAGGCATTTCAAGGTTTATTGAGAGGTAGAAGAAACAGTATGTTGTCAGAAAGATCTTATATATACTTCATTCAACATATAATGAATTGATAATAAAACATTACATTCATGATATTTTATATTTTGTACTTGTATACTGGAGTTGTTATTTTCCTATGAAATGATGAAACAGTTGTTTTTTAAAAAACATTTATGTTATACAATAGAAATTTTCTTTTAAATATACAATAATTCAACCAAGGGGGAAAGTAACAAATATTAATAATGATATGTTAAATAGTTTGTAATAGAATAAGAGCACACACATAGGATGTGAATAATGCTATTGTTCTCAAATTCTTGATTATTTTTCATGTTTAAAAAAGTTTCCACAAGTATGGTGTGCAAACTGAGTTTTGTGTTTGCAGCTAAGAAACCAAGACAAGCTATAAATTTGTCAGTTTTACTGATTAACCTAAATCAGTGCATACCTAAATATTAACCTAAATTGTACATGCCTAAATATCTGATAATACATAGAATGATTAACTTACTGGTTTGTAGTAATTTGGGTGAACTCTCAGTTTTTAAAACAAAAAGCTCATTTCTATGGTTCTGCATCTCTGGACGTTGCTGGGCCTAAGGCTTAGACCCTCAGGACACACCAGTGTATATTACCAAGATTATTTATCATAATTTGCATACGTTTTTATTTGTAAGAATTCTCTTTATAAAACATTCCAAGTTATTTGTATCTTGGTCTGTCTTTTAGGGCCTTATTATTCAAATGTGGTCCCTGAGATCAGCAGTATCCACATCTCCTGGAAGCTTGTCAGAAATGTAGACTCTCAGGCTCCGCCCCAGACCTGCTGAATCAGAATTTTAATTTAATGAGATTCTCAGATGCTTTGCATGCACATTAGAATTTGAGCAGAAATGCTTGAGGGAGTAAAAACCTAGTATGCTGGAAGGTTTAAAGGTCCCAGGTGGTGTGGAAAGAAACACATTTCAAAGAAATGTAGCTCAAATCATATTCAACTTTACTTTTTCACATCTTGGGTTTTCTTTATAATCAATAAATTATAAGTGAGACATTTAAATGAGTCAGTTTAAACAAATGGGTATAGTTCAGAATTGAGTAGAAACAAGAGATTTTATTTGCATAGTACTCTAAGTTGGAAAATGTTTTTAAAAATAGAAAAATATATCAAGTAATTATTAGTGATATATTTTTCTGGCTAATTTCTTCATTATTTTAAATCATAATTTCAATAATATTTAATATGTCACTGAACTAAATATAAATATCCTTAAATAGTCAAGTGATCGAGCATTCTGTTCACCTTCCTTGCATGACTTGAAAAGATTTCTAAATCTAAAGAAGCTGTAATAGGGAAAGTGCACATGACTCGGTCCTGTTTTAGCAATTCGCTAAATGGATAGCTAGAAGGTTTCCTCCCTTCACACTGAGTCCTCTACAAACATTTGTTGAATGAATGAATCAGTGTTAGAGACAAAGACTATTCTTTCAAGAATAGACTGTACCAGAAAAAGATATAGGGCAATATCCAAAAGGAAGATACATTCAAAGTGTTTTTGTTTGACTGTTTATAAAACCAGAAAGGCAATTTGTTAAAGATAAGAATTACATTATCAAGAAGAAAGGATACCCATGTTTGCTGATCAGCACATTCTCTTCCTGGGACAACTATGTGTGGGAAGCAATATTATAATCAGAAAGTTATTGTGAGCCAAAGACATTAGATGGGTGATTATAGTGGCTTGTGCCATCAAGCCTGAAAAACTGGTACGTAGTTTTTTACCATTAGAATATACTAATCCCACAGAATGGATATTTGATTGTCTGGGTTCAGGTTAAATCGTCATCTGATTAGTACAAGAGACATTTTATTACTATTTGCCCTACCTATTCTGCCTTTTCTTCTTTTCTTTCTTTTGGAGAAATGCTTTGAATGGCAGGAAGAGTGGATTGAGGGAACCCAATCCTATTAGGAGCCCACTGACCCATTGTATGTGTGTTTACATGTGTATGTGTGTATCTCTGTCCCAGTTTAGCTGGAACAGGCCTCACTTACACCTCCTTAGCATTTGTTCAGAACTTTTTATTTTTCTTAAAGTATTAGTATTTATATTAAAATAATCAGGGATGAGTTTGTGAGATCTACTCTTTGTGTTTCCAGGTCTGTCATTGTCTGTCAGGAACACGGTTATACCTTTAAAATAACCTTTAATAACCACCTACCTTTTCCTGAGTCTGTTCAGATTCAGTATAACAAGCCCCTCCCTTTCAAGAAGAGCATACAGTATGCACACTGATAAAACCAAGTACACTTGGACGTGAAAGGCTAGGGATAGTTAACTTTGCAGTTTCAGGTGCTGACAGGAGATGCTTTTGAAGTTGCAGCCTCTGCCAGACATTTGGTAAACTAGTCAACTGTTTGGTGGCAACGTGTCACAGTCTGGCAGATGCATGAAGCCACCAGTCAATAGGGTCAATGGGAAATATGGAGTATTAAAGGTTAGATGCATACGGTACTTCTGCAGTACAGTATACTTTAAAATCTCTTGATGTAGTAGTTTGGTCATTTATTAAATGCTGTAAATTACAAATATTTATTTTATTGTTTGGTAAAGCTTTTAAAATTTTGCAGTAGACTCTGGGCAACAATGAACTCAAAGTATGAAAAGCATGTTTAATGAAAACTTTAGTACTAAACATCGACTTTTCAAACAAGTAGATATAATGTGAACTTGCACAGAAAGCTTATCAATGGATACCATTCATCCCAGGAGCCAGAGTAAAGCTAATACTCGCTACAAAGGGAGAAAACACAATCTCTGAAGAAACATCATCTATTTGAAAAGTTAATACTTATTTTAAGAAGAATGTTCCCAAAGACAACAATTTAATATATACAGCTGATACATTTCATTCTTGAGAAGCATGAGTTTTCATTTGGATCAAATGAGTGTCCTTCTAAATAGCTGAATTTATTTTCAATCCCAGTTCTTCTTGGACACATGTGCAAAGTGAAGCAGTAGCTCTGATGTCAGTTTTATATATGTCATTATATGCTTCAAATAAGAATTCATGTAAGTTAATTCCAACAATGCTTCAGAGTTTTTCCACCAGCTCATGCAAGCAAAGGAAAAATTTTGGAGGTGAAACATCTGACATTTACAACATTACATAAAAGTTGTAAATTCAATTAAAAAGTTCAACATTTAAGATACAATTATTTATTTGTACAATGATAAAATGAACACAAATTTTGGTGGAGCAAGCATTGTGATAGAAACAATGTTGTGGCTAATTTAAGAAACCTATTTTATCTATTGACTATTGCCACATTAATGCTGCTTAATAAATCACCCCAAAATTCAGTGGCTTAAAACAAAAATTATTTATTTGCATGGATATATGATTAGCTGACTGTAAGAAGACCAGCTAATAGATGAATTCAGTAATCAAGAGTGAGATGATGGTGGCTCAGGCTAGGAAGATAGGATTGAGGACTTGGGGAGTGATAAGAAGGGACTGAATTTAAATACATGGGTCAGCTTTGCGTCAACTGATCTGGGCTATATTCAGCTGCCAGTTTATTCTATGTCTGTCTCATCCTTCCTGTGGACCCAATGGAATAGACAAGGACCTGTTCTTCCCGTGGTTATGGCAAAGGCTCTGGAGAGCAAGCAGAAATGCTGCAGACTTCTTAAAGCCAGAGGTCAGAACTAGCACACTATCAAATCTATCCACATGCCGCTGGCCAAAATAAGCCAAGGGGTGGGAAGTAGATTCTGCTCAGGATGACTAGGGTGCGGATACAAAAAAGGATGCAAAGATTTGGGCCAGTCATTCAATCTACAAACCCTTTTGGAAGCAATAAGCTCTTAAACAGATAAACTTGGAATTGGCTGTGCTCATACATAATTGACTGCATCCCATAAAGTACTGCACTCTATAGTCAAAACAGAGGATGTAGATGTCAAAATTTACACTTTTTAATATGTTCACAGAGTAAACTACAGAATTTGGAGGAGTAAAGCTGATGTTAAATAAACATAAACACACTTCGGCTTTGAAGTATGTGCTTTCTCTCTTTGCTGCTCATCATCAATTTGATTTTTAAAAATATCTTGAGACTTGGAAGACACAATTTTGTAAAACAACCTAAAAGGCCTACAGTGGAATTGAACTTCTTAAAAAAAATAAAACGCTTCTAAATTGTGGTTGCATTTTGTTCCAAAAAAAAAATTTTTTTTTTCAATTTATTTATTTTTGGCTGTGTTGGGTCTTTGTTGCTGCGCGCCAGCTTTCTCTAGTTGCGGTGAGCGGGGGCTATTCTTCCTTGCAGTGCGTGGGCTTCTCATTGCGGTGGCTTCTCTTGTGGAGCACAGGCTCTAGGCGTGCGGGTTTCAGTAGTTGCGGCACGCGGACTCAGTAGTTGTGGCTCACGGGCTCTAGAGCGCAGGCTCAGTAGTTGTGGCGTACAGGCTTAGTTGCTCCGCGGCATGTGGGATTTTCCCAGACCAGGGATCGAACCCGTGTCCCCAGCATTAGCAGGCAGATTCTTAACCACTGTGCCACCAGGGAAGCCCTTGTTCAAAATTAAAGTTGAAAATATTTAACCAAAATTTTCTGCAAATGAAACAATAAAAAACTTACTTTTAGAAAAGAAAAATTATTTAAAACAATGCTAAAATCAGGAAGGCATTAAAATATATCTGTTTAAAAGCAAAGGAGAAACTGAATAAATTAAAGGATGAGAGCTCAAACGGGGTACACAATCTAATTTTTGAATTCTAAAATGGCACTTTGGAATATCGCAAGTTGTGGGATGAATCTTTTGACAGAGGCCTTATTTTTAATGGATAAATTTATAATTTCCACAAAAATTGAATAAAAGACCTACAATTATAAATATGGTGAAACATCAAAAAATAATAGAAAAAGATAACTGACAAGTTTTTTTCTTATAAAATGTACATCAAAGAAAGGTTTCCTGAACGGAGGCAAAAAGAAAGCCTGTCAAAATATTTAGGTGAAATATTTGCACAGCTGAATGGCAAAAAAGAAGAACTGACAATATCCTCCATTTAGCAAAATTTGCTCAGATCTTACCAGGCATCTTAACATCTATAAAGAGATTGTTTGTTTAATTAAAAATACAATGGTCCACAGAGAAATATTTGTATAAATTGTCAACAATTTCAAATTTAGTAAACATAAAATACGACCTCAAAGAACATTGCAGGTAATTGTATGAAAACAAGATATTTAGGACATTTTTAAGAAAAGATGTTGAAAAAATACATTCTTAAGAAAAGCACCAGTGACATTATGTAAAAAAACGTTTAAAGAACATGAATATGTGCCAAAATTAATTATTCTGCTTATATTTTTTAATGTTTATATAATCAACATAAATAATTGTTAAAATTTTTGCTTTGATGAACATGGATATATGCTATTTTTATTTTTAGAAATCTTTGTATAGTTTCAGCATTATAATAAAATAATTTGGGGAGTAAAGAGATAAACATTTCAAAAAACAATGTAATTTTTTTTCATGTCTTTAGTTAAATTCTTTTTTCTTTTAATTTTATTGGCGTATAGTTGATTTACAATGTTGCATTAGTTTCAGGTTTATAGCAAAGTGATTCAGTTATACATCTACATATATTCATTCTCTTTCAGATTTTTTTTTCTCATGTAAGTTATAATGGGGTATTGAGTAGTGTTCCCTGTGCTATACAGTAGGTCCTTGTTGGTTATCTATTTTATATATAGTAGTGTGTGTATGTTAATCCCAAACTCCTGATTTATCCCTCCCTGCCATGTTTCCCCTTTGTTAACCGTAAAGTTTGTTTTTGATATCTGTGAGTCTGTTTCTGTTTTGTAAATAAGTTCATTTTTATCATTTTTTAAAATTAGATTCCACATTTGAGTGATACTGTATGATATTTGTCTTTGACTTACTTCACTTAGTATGGTCATCTCTAGGTTCATCCATGTTGCTACAAATGGCATTATTTCATTCTTTTTTATGGGTGAGTAATATTCCATTGTATATATGTACCACATCTTCTTTATCCATTCCTGGGTTGATAGACGTTGCTTCCATGTCTTGGCTACTGTAAATAGTGCTGCAATGAACATTGGGGTCCATGTATCTTTTCGAATTACGGTTTTCTCCAGATATATGCCTAGGAGTAGGATTGCTGGATCATATGGTAGCTCTATTCTTATTTTTTTAAGGAACTTCCCTACTCTTCTCCATAGTGGCTGCTACCAATTTACATTCCCACCAACAGTGCAAGAGGGTTCCCTTTTCTCCACACCCTCTCCAGCATTTATTGTTTGTAGACTTTTTGATGGTGGCCACTCTGACCCTTGTAAGGTGATACCTCATTGTAGTCTTGATTTGCATTTCTCTGATAATTAGTGATGTTGAGCATCTTTTCATGTGCTTTTTGGCCATCTGTATGTCTTCTTTGGAGAAATGTCTATTTAGATCTTCTGCCTGTTTTTTGATTGAGTTGTTTGTTTTTTTGACATAGCTGCATGAGCTCTTTGTATATTTTGGAGATTAATCCCTTGTCGGTCACTTCATTTGCAAATATTTTCTCCCATTCTGTGGGTTGTCTTCTCATTTTAAAACTATGTAATGTAATTTGACTCTTTCATTCCCAAAATTATCCCAGACTGAAATTTAAAGCAAATAGTCAAACCTATATGTCAGTAGTATAGGCATGACATGATAGTAGTCTGAACTACGTAGATAGTAGTTGTCAGAGAGAAATGTGGATAGAGCTTAATTATACTTAATTAAAATTAATAGGAGCTGAAGTAGACATCTCTAGATTGTATATTGTGATTAGTGGAACTAGTTAGTATAGTTAGTTGGTTAGTGGAAGTCATCTGTTAATAGATGGTATTGACCTTCATGGGATTTAAAAAAAAAGAAAAGATGAAGATACAGTTTGGTAGGAGACTGTTTTCAAGTGGGGAGGATCAAGAGACATTGGGTCTCTTGATGGTGGGCTGAAGCCTCGGAGATGAGGTTTTGATACAAACTGAAGGGCAACATCTTTCCTAATGACCATATCAAAGGCATGTCTCCTACCAAAGGTACTGAGTTTTGTTCATTTGAAGCCTCTGAATGTAGTTATTTTAGGTGTTTTGAAACAGTATTAGGATAAAAAAATACATTTTCTGTGTTTATGTTGGTATGACAGACTACTAACAAGTTAATAAACATGAATGAAAAGAATACTGTTGTTACATATTAATTTTGTGTGAGACCTAGTCAAATCAATTGAGTCCAGTAAGATATAGAGAAAGGTAATTTTATATTTTCATTTACCCAGTAAACATAATGCATAATTCAACAAAAAAATAAATCTATTGGAATTCAGTGCACTAAGGAAATTAAAAATTAATATATTTACATTCTCTAAATCCAAACATTTTCTACATTCTATTTATTAGATCTCCATTCTTTAATGATCAATTAATTTCACATAACAAGAACTGGCAAATTCAATTAACATTGTAAAGCATCATATGTGCTATGTGTCTACTCAACTATGGTCTCACACAGTTCCACATCCACCGTTTTATGCTCTATTTTGTGGTACTTTGTGGTACTGGAAACTCAGAACTTTTTTTGTTTTGCTTTTTTGCAAACCGAGTCCATGTAGGTCTCACCAATAGTGGGCGCTAGTGAGAGAGTAGAAAAGAGAAGTCAGTAGAAAAAAAAATTAATATATTTACATTCTCTATTGATTTATTTTACTACTCGTGAAAAAAATAGTTTTGCTATGTACAAATGTACATGCACATACATATACTGAATCGCAGCTCATATACTACCCCAGTTGAAAATGTACAGATACAACATAAAAAGATGGGGCAATTTGGTGTTTTAAAGTGTTAAAAAAGACTATTTTAAATTTTAATCTGGTTAATTTGTCTAATTATTAAGACACTAGATATTGCTTTAGTTTGTATTAGATTTTTTATTTATGTAATCTTATTATGGTTACTAAAATCCATGTTTTTGTGATTTCTGTCCTTTAGGATCTCAGATTATTTTATAGTTTATCTTATTCATTTATTTGAATATTTTTAAAGGAATTTTCATGTGTGTGCACATGTACATATTTTGGAAAATCCTTGTGGAAAATAGAATATAGAATTCTTCAATGATATAAAATATGATGTAGAATCCTTCAGTAATACTACACTAAATGGTAGTTCTAAGACTTGTCATTACATCTCAGGGACTCTATTTAAACATCACTGTATTGAAGACAGACGTTTAGTCTGGTCAAGTGTCAGTGAATACAGATAATCAAGTGCTTCCCAGATCACTAAAAATGAAATAGAAAATAAGTGACCTAAATGGAAACAATTAATTGGTTCTAACAAATATTAGAAAGCTAATTCTAAAATTTACATGGGACATTATTTTCCTGAACCTTTAAAAATATGTCAGTCATATTACTTGATGCACTCATCCTTCATGTCTTGAAAAGTAACCCATTCGTTATGACATTAAAACACAACAGAAACATCCCCTCCTTCTTAGTGAGAATGCTGCCTCCCCACCCCACCCCACCCCCAGTTCACTATTCCTCGCGTTGTCCATTTCCTTGGTACTTGCCTTCCCTCCCCCACAGTCTTTAACTCTCAGCTGATGCACACCCCACCCCATCATTCACTGAGAAAAGTTACTGCACGGGAGCTCCCTCACATTCCCAGCAGCAGATCTATTCATTTTCTCTGCACTCCTACTTAGAGTAGGAACGAGTGTCCTATCAAGTCTATTCTTGCAGGCACTGGCCTCCATGCCCTCTTGCCTTATCAAGAACTTCACTCCTCAGCCATGCCTCCTCTCCCCTACCTCCTGAATCTGTTCATCTCTCCATCATCAGTCTCTTCCTCTGTATTGGCATAATTCTGTCAGCATACAGATATTCTCTACTAGTTCTATTTTAAAATCCCTTCCGTAACCCCTCATTTCCTCCTGTTACTGTTCTATTTTTCTACTCCTGTTCCCAGAAAACATTCTTTATTTAGCGGCTTTACTTACTCTCACCGACTTCATTTCTCCAACTCATACATCAAACTACACATATATGACTTCATTCTCCTTTCCACTGACTCTGTTCTTTTCAAGGTCACCAACTACTTCTGAGTTGCCAATTCCAAGAGGAATTTCTCTGTGTTTAACCTACTTGGCCTCTTGACGGTATTCAACATGTTGGAAATGCTGTTCCTCTGGAAACCTTCCCTCCTGGATTCCTTGACCTAATAGTTTCAGGCTTTTCCTCCTACCTCACAGTCTCCTCAAAGTCTGTTTCTGATTTAGATCTTCCTAAATGCCTTCCTAGTATGCCTCCTTCTCTTTATTACCCACATCTTCTTCCTAGGTTGCCTTTTCTTTCTCATAGCTTTAGATACTATTCCTGTTCTCCCGCATTCCATGTCTATTTTTCCATGTCAGACCTATCCTCTAGGTCTGAATCCTGGCTCATGAAGTCGAGACTCATGTATTCACCTGCCTATCTGACATCATCTCTCAGATACCTAGTTGGTAAGAAATGTTCAAACGTAGCTGATGATTCTCTCCACTAACCTATTTCTTTCTCTATTTTCCCTTGTTACGCAATGGCTCTGCCAGTTACTCAAGACAAAAACAAACAAACAAATCTAAAAATCATACTTGATTTCTTTCTGTTCTACACCATCATCCCTAAATCCAATTGATCATCAAGTCCTCCTGGTCTAATTAATTCTAAAATATGGCTTGAATTTATCTAGAAGATGTCAGCTGTGATTCTGAACTGCACCAGCCCTGTTCTAAGTTATCTTCCTTGTGTTGCCTAAAATATTACAAAAACTTCTTAATTATAACCCCTGCTCTCATGAACAATTCTTCCATTCTCCAAACTGTATTAAGAGTGATGTTCTAAAATAAATAAGATCATATCACTTATCTGTTTATTCTCCTCTAATTGTTCCCCATGGAGTCTTTCCATGATCAAGCTCCTATTTACCTCTGCAAATACAGGTCCTCTGTGTCACCTCTTGCTTACATTCCATTCTTCAGCCACCTGGCCTTCATACTGCCCTTCCCGTATCCACGTTGCCTTTCTCTGCTTGAAATGATCTTCCTCCCACTCCTAACCGTCATCTGGCTCATTCTCATCCTTTATATTTCAGCTCAAATGTCTCCTTTTTGCAGAGTCCTCCTCTCTACCCAAACCATTTAAAGTAGCTTCTGCCTACTACTCTTTATCTTCTCACTCTGTTTATTTTGCCCTACACCTATCTATCACCACCTGAAAACATCCAACTTTTTGGCCGCCCTGTACAGCACGCGGGATCTTAGTTCCCCGACAAGGGATCAGATCTGTGCCCCCTGCATTGGGAGTGCGGAGTCTTAACCACTGGACCACCAGGGAAGTCCTCTGATTTGGTTTCTTGTTCACTCTTTATCCATCTGAATGTTCACTTGAATGGAAGCTTCTGGAGAACAGGGACATTATCTCTGTGGATCAGTTTTTGTTTTTTTTTTTAAGCCCAGGCCAATGTCTGCCCTGTATAGCACTTGATAGGTAATTGTTGAATAAATATGTGACTAAATGAATAGATTATTTATAAAGTATGTTTATTATATGAAAAAGGTCAAGGAGTGTGAAATTGGATGACATCACAATCTAAACCAACCTAAGTGGTCAATACCCTCAATTGTCTAGAAAATTCAGAAAATGTAAATAATCCAAGAACATACGGAGCAACAGTACAGCTGAGAGAACAAAAAATAAACATACTAAGTTTAAAGGGACACATTTTTCCTTTTTGAAAAGTTACAAAGAAATGTATATATAATTGCAGAAATCTTAGAAAATATTATAAGGAAAAATAATCTAGGAATACCTGCTCTCCTGTCAACTGGTCAAAGCCTCAATTAATGTTTTATTACATAATTTCCAGATTTTTCCCATGGAGATCTACATATGGTCATTGAGCACTTGAAACATGGCTAGTGCAAATGAGGAATTGAATTTTTAGCTTACTTATTTACTTATTTATTTTTAATAAAACTAAAATTAAAATTGAGGCAGTATAAAATATTTTTTTTCCAAACACCACTTTATTGTTTGGCATGACTACATTTTGCTTTATTGAAAATACAATGTCTGAATTGAGATGAGCTGTAAATGTGAAATATACACTGCATTTTAAAGACAATATAAAAAATCCAAAAAATCTTAGTAATAACTCTTTTATGGATTACATGTTGAAATGTTAATATTTTGGATATAATGGATTAAGTAGAATATTTTTAATCTAATCTATTTTTATGTTTTCTAAAGTGGCTACCACAAAATTTCAATTACATATGTGGCTTCCGTTATACTTCTATTGAATATCACTTTATACATATACATCTATATTTATATATGCATATACTTACACATATATAGGTTTTTGTGAAACATATTCTTTTATAAACTACTTCCTTGACTTAATGATATTATACAAACATCCTTTGAAGTCAATAAATACAGATCTATATTTAGCTTATTTGAATGATTGTTTAGTATTTCACTGTGTGGAATATTAGATATATTCCTTATTACTGAACATTTAGATGATTTCTAAATTTTCACTTTAAATACAATGCTAGGGACATAATTTAAGGGATGTTTATGCATGAGTGATGGTTATAAAGGCCAGACACCTTCAGTGCTAAATTTTAAAGCAATTAAAGAAGGCAAGGAGAAATTTTTCAATAATCATTGAAGTAATGAAAGTAATGGAAAGCAAAAGTAGTGGATTACTATGCATAATGGTGAAAGAATGGATGGAGAATCAGTCACAGTGGGTTCCAGGAGGAACACAAGTGGTGGCAAGAAGAGTTTTCAATGACAATGGGAGCAGTAACAAGCAGAAGACAGAAGTGGCTAAAATCAAGGGCATCAAGGTTATCTGAAGACATTTGGTCCAAATGACCTTACCCAACTCCTACACATATTGTTCTAATAGAGTCATGTCCCTACGAATAATAAATAAGAGATTTTATATGTTTCATACCTTCTGCTTATTAAGACAGAAAGTAAATAACATATATTATGAAGATTTCTATCAATACCAGTTAAATTCTTTTTTACAATTCTATTTAAGACAGTTCTAATTTTCTGGAAAAATATGTTATATGATGATTTCATCTCTCTGAGAACACTTTAAAAAATAATTTTAGGTAAATGAAATACTGCTATTTTTTTTTTTTTTTTTTACTGCTATTTTTAAAAACAGCATACAAGCTCATGGATATAAGAGGCTGAATGCTCTGGCCTATGTCTGTCATTTTTGCCTGACTCTAGAAGATGCTGTGAGTACAACGTCAGAAGACAAAGAGCCTGCAGGGACAGGTGCTCTGGTCCAGCCCTCCTGAGAACACATCAGAATTTACCCATCTAGGCCAACCTCAGGGGTTTGCCAAGGGATGTGGAATGGAATGGTTCTCAGACCAGTTTGGGGAGGCCTTTATCCTTTGTGCTCCAAAATGTCAGATCTGCTCCAGGTGTCCAGAATAGGTAACAATATTGTCTCCGGAGAACTTCTAATACACTCCACATTAGGGGAGATAAACAGAGTAGGACTGTCTTGATTTTCCAAGAGGTTTGAGTCTACTATATGCTCAGTGTTTCAGTATTGTGTGAATTACAAATTCCAGTGTTGTCAGGCCACTGGTAGGTTCCTAGACAGAAAAGATTGAAATTTAATATAGAGAAAATTACAGATACAGAAGAAAAAAATATTTTATGGTATTAAATGGAAATAAAATATAATACCATATTTAGCATTGCTAGAAAAAGTCTTTTACAATTTGAACCAGTTATGCTACTTACCCCATAAATAGAATCATATGACTTTCTTGGTTAAGAGCAGTACAGTTGACTCTTTTTCATCCATTTATTTCAGCAGTAAGGGTTTTGCCTCCTATGTCCTACATTTCACTCAAGTTAAATAGATAATAGGTAGGACCTGGGCATTGTTAAATTTCTAACAGTTACACCTTTTATATAAACACATTGTAATTCACTTAGAAGCCACTCGTCTCTGCATCATTCCTACAGTGTCATAGAAGCACCAGAAAGAAGGTCTGTCCTCTATTTCTGGCTCTGCCAGTTACTGATTTTTAGCGAGGGTATGTCAGTTAATCTCTGAAAGTTAATTTCCTCGTACATAATATGGGGACAGTACATCTTGTGCTACCTACTTCACAGGGTTGTCATGAGAATCAAATGAGGTAAAACATATAAATACACTCTGTAAACTAAAAGAGAGATTATTCTTGGAAGCTTAGAACAATTTCATTAGTAATAACAATGACAAGTCCTCATTTTGTAAGTATTTCTTTTTTTTTTTTTTTTTTTTTTTAGTATTTCTTTTATTAGGAATCTTCTGATTGCAAGCAAAAGGAATCAACTCAAAGAAGCTTAAGGGGGGGCAAAACATGGAGAGAGGTTTGTAATATAAGGATGCAAAATCATCTCTTGGTATATGAAACCAGGAGCACATCAAGATCTTAGGAAAAAAACTGAAACCAGTTACTTCTCTCCTCTCTTCTATTTGCCTGAAGCTTTTTTTTTTTTTTTTAAATCTAAAGATAGATTTCTTCTGCTTTTCCATGAATGAAAATGTGGCTACCCACAGATCCAGAGCATATATTTTACAGATCCAGCCACCTAAAGACACTGATCTCTTTCATTTCCAACTACAAGTTCATGGGGAATCTGGTTATGCTTGCATGACGTGCCCACCCATGCCCTATATTGTGAGCAATGATCAAGGACAAGACAAACGAAACGGCTGTTCAGTGAATACTGCTATTCTCCGATAGATTGGAAAGATAGACCCTTTTTCCTTCCCTAGAAAAGGGGCTGTCAGACATCAAATCCCTTAGGTATCCACTATTCCCCTTTACTTTCGAAAGCATTTTCGCATGTGAGTGAGGTGAAAAAATGTCTTAATACACAACAGATAGAATTCTCTGAGGGATGAAACTATTTTTGTTGAGGAGAAAAAATACTTTGGCAAGCTATTCGAAAGAAATGTGAGATCTTGAGGGTGTGGGTACCACCTGAGTCCCAAGAACAAAAGAGTGCTTGAGGGTTCTCTGTTCCAGAAAATGAAAGGCATCAGATTCAGCTCTTAAGACAACTGGGGAGGAAAAAGAAGGAAGGAGACAGGGAGGCCAAGAGTCCAAGAAATGCTGTGCATCAAAGCAGCATGGAGTAAAGAAGTTGTAAAAATCTCCCTGGTGGTAGAATAAGCCTCAGCCTCCATCTAACCCAAAAAAAGTCCTTTAAGGAGGAAAATAACTCAATGTGGTTTTTAATTGATTCTGTGTAATTTGGGTTATATGTCTGTTCTGTGGACATTATGTAAATGAGGTAAGTGTGTGTGTGTGTGTGTACCTTAAGTTCGTCTGGACCAAATCAGTAAGGAAGAGAAGAAATGTATGCAGAAACGAAAAAGCCCCTTGCTTATGAGAGGCAGAGCGTACACCACCCAGGATCTCAAGGGCAGCGAGGCAGCAGCTGAGTCAGGGCTATACATGTATTATTCCCTATGATCTGCCCAACAACTTGTCAGGTAATTAAAACACATCATTAGTGATTGACAGATGAGGAAACTAAAAATCATTTACCCAGTGTCTTATGGCCAATTAGTCTCAGAGCAGGACCGAAGCCTATATGTTTCCTCACTCCTGGGCTCATGTTACTGCACTGAATTTTCTTTATTTCCTTCAAATGTTATGACACCGACAGAACAGGGGTAGCATACCTTAGTGGCAAGAATCAAGAAGACATTGCTTTTCACAAAATGCTTTTAATGTTTTTTAAACGCTTTTAATGAAACCACTAAGATTACCTCTTATTCATTCATCTACTCATTTAATATATATTTGTTGAATTCCTATTCTGTGACCAGCACTATAGTAGGTGACAGCCCCTTGCTTCTGAGCAAGAATAGTTTGACCAAAGTGAATCTTAAAATTGTAAAACAAAAAGACTAAATAGTAATGGAGGACCATGCAGTTCACAGTGTTCTTGATTTTTTTTAAGTACTCTTTGAAATCGCAGTGTCACACAAAGCCTGATCTGGTTTCAGCAGCAGAACTGAATAGTTAAGATTCCGAAACTAACCTCATCAACCCTCATACATTGCTGGTGGGAATGTAACGGTGCAGACACTTTGGAAAACAGCTTGGCAAATCCTCAAAAAGTTAAACATAGAGTTACCATATGACCCAGCAATTCCACTCCTAGTATATGCCCAAGATAAATGAAAACATGTATTCAAACACTTATGCACAAATGTTCATATCAGCACTATTCACAATAGCCCCAAAGTGGAAACAACCCAAATGTCTACCAACTGATGAATGGAAAAACAAAATGAGGCATATCCATACAATGGAATAATATTATCAGCAGTAAAAAGAAATGAAGACTCATACAGGCTACACCATGGATGAAACTTAAAAACAATATCCTAAATAAAAGAAGCCAGACAAAAGGGGCCATATATAGTATGATTCCATTTACATGAAATGTCTAGAATAGGCAAATCCATAGAGTCAAAAAGTAGATTAGTAGTTGCCAAGGGCTGGGGTGGGTAGGGAATTGGGAATGATTGCTAAAGGGTATGAGGTCTCTTTTTTGGAGTGATAAAAGTGCCTTGGAATTAGTGGTAATGGTTGCACAATCTTATAAATTTATTAAAAAAAATCATTGAATTGTACACTTTAAAATGGTGAATTTTATACATGGATTATATCCCAATTTAAAAAAAACTAACAACTTCACATTTCTAATTGTGTATAAATTCAGGATAATAAAATCATTCTGAAAATGAACACTAACTCTACTGCAATCGCTACTTCCATTGCTACATTTTCCTTTTCGTTGTTTTCCTATGCTCGCCAAAATTCCCTCAACCACTGTATGTTAAAAAGGAGTCTGAATAATCTGATGAACTTCTAAAAAAGAGCCAATGCCCTTTTTTACCTTACCTTTCTCAATATTCTGGCTCTGTTTTGTGCTTTTTAGATACCGTTCTCAGCATCAACTTCTTCTTGTTGCTGAAAAAGCAATTGCTAGTGACTCAACATAGGATAGATCAGTTGTCTCTCTGCTTTGAGAATTTTAGAGGCTAAGGGTAAAGCTTTGAAAATTATTTAAAATTTTACCTTCTAGGACCAAGAAGGGCTTGGAAGGTGCTCCGCCAATGTAGACAGTCTTGCTCACCCAGGTGTTCGAAAGGAGCTGTTTAGGAAAGGAACAGGAGCACGTTGTGAATCAGAGCGCCCCTCTGTTGGCAGCTGTGCAGCACCAGGTGTCTGAAGCAGAGCTTTGGTAAAAGGATGAGGGTGAACTTGTGGCTGAAGCCTGAGGGCTAAGCAGCACTTCCCAGTCAACACATATTAAACATTTGTGGGCCAACACACTCAGCATGCTTGTGGAAAACAGTGTGCCCCGGGCAGGCCTTGAGCCCATGCACCTACCCGGAGCGCATCAAAGGGCAGAGAGAAGCTCTGCTGAGGCCAGGCCTCCATCTGCCCACCCCACGGGAATTAGAAGCAGGATATGCAAGGAGAGCATGGATCCCAGGTGGAAACCAATGTTTGTACCAGCACCCATGCCATGTTCCTGAGTTATTGAATTTCTCTTCCTGGGTGTTAAGGGTAGAGTAACAGTGGGCTGGGAATAGAGGGGCATTGGATAGGCCAGGCCCAGGGCGGGGTGACCAGAGATTTTCTGCCAATACATATATTTTACCCCAGTCGCTATTCTCATAGAAGATTTAAGGTCTGATCTTCAGCATTTGACTGATTGACTCTCTATTTTCCTGTGGTTGAGTAAAAGAGTCAATTAGTGGTTGAGTACTGTGGTTCTTTTTCAAGGAAAACCTTGAAAATTTCATGCCTTGAAGTTCCTCATATGTGGTTTTTTCCCCATTCAGTGACCCTGAACTCTTACAAAGAACTCATTTCTTAATAACTTAATATAAAACATTATTTTGTCCCTTTTAGCCCCTAATCCATACATAGCCTAATAAGGTGTTGATAGTCAACAAATGCTTGCTAAACTCCTTACTACCATGATTTGGAATAATATTGCCAATACTGGTAATCAGGACAGAAAAGCAGTAAGTGCCTCCCTGAATTCCCTTGGCCTGGCTCCTAATTCCAGTCCTGATAACCCTTCTGTTGCAGTTCCTGCTGAGCTGAACAAGAGACACACATGCCAGTTTCACAGTTTAAAGAGAGAGCTACAGAAGAACAGCTGAGCCAGCAGGAAGCATAAACTGCGGGGGAGGCGTCAATATACCTATTTTTTTTTTAATCCAGTGTAGTAAATAAACACATAGACTTTAATAAAGCCAGGTATCTTTCCTTGAGAAGTTAGCTTATGCTTCAAGCTTGGCCCAAGGTTTGCTTGATCCTTTTTTAGAACAGCATTTTGAAATTTTGGCAAGGTCAAACAAATAAATGGGAGAAAGAAAAAAAAAAAGACATGACCTTATTCTTAGGTTTATTCTCTCACAAAGAGAAGCAGGATGTTTAAGAACCAGGAAAAGACAAGGCAAATAGGAATCACAAAAACATTCAAAATTTTTAGCATTGTCAATCACGATACAAATAGATACTATATCATGAATTTGACTATTATATAATTTCTCCTCTCTGGATCTTATCCAAACCCTTCATCTTGGCCCTCAATGCCCTCAGTTGTCCTCTTCACCTTAATTTCTTCTCTCTCCTATTTTGTGTAAGAGTAAAATGCTTAAGCTCTTGGATCTGACAAAGCAGAAAGAAAAAGTACTATAATTTGGAGCGCATGATGTGTCAGGAACTGTGTTACACTTGATGTTATTTAATCATGAAAACACATCTGCTGATATATCCAGTTTTGCAGAAGAAACTGAGGCTTACAACTTCCAATTTAGAATAAAGTTAGAATAAATTCTGAGCACCTGAGAATGGCCTGCCCAGCTCTAGAGGATCTGCCCCACCTCCCTTGCAGCCCTCTCCTTTCTCATTCCCACCACTCTCTTCTTCATTATTACGCTTCAGCCAAACCGACCTGTGGGTTCCTTGATTAGGCCAACCTCAGTTCTATCCTGGGGACTTGGCACTGGCACTTTGCAGTGAGAGAGATTGGAATCCTCTTCCCCCAAATCTGGTTCCTTCTTCTCCTCCAATTCTCAGTTCAAAAGCGTCACCTCCTCAGACTGATCTCCCTGAACCCTCAGTTGAAAGTAATTCTTCCCTCAGAGTAACTCCCTGTTGTAGCCATGAAAGCGTTTCACTAAGATCCCACTTTAGTGGAGTGTAGTTGGCTGACCACCTCCAACTGCCCCGTCTTTAGATCCACTGCAGTGTTCACATCTGAGGCTGCCCAGAGTCCATCACTGAGCATCACAGGGGTTGCTAGACTCAGGCCGTTTCTGCCCAAGGCAGGACCCCTCTAATGAGCAGTATTTCCTCAGGAGTCAGGGAAGGGAGCCCCATTGGCCTGGCCAAGACTTTCTCAGAGTCGTACCATAGTCTGAGACTCTTCCTACCCAATTCTTCTTTCCTTCTCTCCTTCCCCAGGTGTCCGAGCTGCATCCCATTTGAAGGTTCTCCCCATCTCTTCCTGCTCCCTGCTCTCATTTATCCTTCACAGGCATTTCCCCCAATAAACCTCTTGCATGTCTAATTCTGTCTTGGAGTTTGCTTCTCAGAAGACCTGAACTGGTATACTCTTTTTGTAAAACTCTTTATCTTCATAGCACTTACAACTATTTTTAATTGAATCCTGTTTAATTGATCCACTTACCTACTTATTTAACATCTCTCTTCTACCACTGCACCATCCCAACAAAATAAGTCTTATTCACCCCCTCATTTCCAGTGCTAAGAACATTGCCTGATTCATGTCAGGTCTTTAATTAATATTGTTGAATGAATGAATTAATGGCATAGAAGACTAGATTTATATTCTAAATCCAGCTCCTTCCCTTTATTTATTTAATATGGGTATTTAATGTGCTAGCGATTGGAGATAAAACAGTAAACAAAAGAGACAAATTCTCTGCTCTTTTGAATTTATGTTCAAGTGAGCGAAGACAGGCAGTAAACAAATCACAAAAATAAGTGTGTGATGTGATGAGTTATAAAGAAATGGCAGTGCATAGTAAGGGAATGAAGAGTGACATGTGGTGGTTAAGCAATATATCTCCCTGATAAGGTGGCATTTAACTGAGATGATGTAAGAGAGTCAGCCAAACAGCTATCTAGAGGAAGAGTGTTCCAGGCAGGGAGAACATAAGTACAACGGTCCCGTGACAAGCATGTTTGGCAAGTTCAGAGAATAGCATGCAGGTCAGTGAGGCTGAACCACTGAGAGCAAGGAGAATGGTAGGAAGTAATATTTAGGGTGAAAGAAGTGAACTTGATAAACCAGGTAAGAACTGGTTGTATGTATGTCATCATAAGAACTTTAGGTGGGATTTTTCTCTAAGTAAGATGGAAAGTAAATGGATGGGTAGTTCTTAGTAAAGGAGTGACCATTCTAAAAGGATGACTCTGGTTGCTAGATAGAAAATAGGAGGGGATAATGGTGGAGACAGAGGGACAAGAAAGCAGGCTATTGTGATATTCCATCAATATCTCAAACTAGGATATATCAATGGATAGTGATATTTGGCCAAATTCTGAATATATTTGAAGGCAGAGTAAACAGGATTTCCTCAGGGGGTTGAGGGAAAGGGAGGAATCAAAGATGATGCCAGCTTTTTGGCCTGAGCAAATGGAAGGATAGAATTGCTGAGTAATGTGTTTTCCTCCAGTCAAGCTCAGTTGTACAGGTACAGACACAGATAGGCCAAGAGGTGATTTAACCAAATTTGAGGTTTTTCTGTTGAATACAATGGTGGGGATGTTTTGAGGGTATCTGCAAAGGAATGATTATCCTGGTACAAGATGCATAAGTTGCTTAAGGAGAGAAATTATCACATGACAGGGCATGAGGGACAGGGAAAAGGCATATGGTCAATGGATGGAAGGTCTCTGTGGATTGAAGAAATGGTGGTGATGAGGTTTCAGAGGGCGTGAGATGGAAAAATCAGAGGTAGAGGTCAGAGAGTGGGGAAGCCATGTTCTTTCCTTAGCATAGTAACAATTTCCTTTTCTACCCCTGCCTAATACTTGGGAAGAAGAGTCATGGCTTAAATGAAACAACAACAAATCCCAAACCCACCTCTCCATCTACCATCCCATGTGTCTACCACTTTCCATGGTTAAAAATTCTGGGAAATTTCCTCATTAATCTCTGCATTCTCAGCACTTACTTACTCCTTAATTTTACATGGTATGGTTTCCATTCACAGCAGTACATCAAAATACTCTGGTATATTTGCCAACCATCTACTGTTTTTTTTTTTCTTTTTTTTTTTTCCTGAAGTTCTTAATAAATACATAGAGCAAAGTGGTTTATTTTTTATTTTTTTATTTTAAACATTTTATCAAGAAGGCACTTTTTTTTTTTTATACAGCAGGTTCTTATTAGTCATCAATTTTATACACATCAGTGTATACATGTCAATCCCAATCGCCCAATTCATCACACCACCACCACCACCACCCCCCCCCCCGCGGCTTTCCCCCGTTGGTGTCCATACGTTTGTTCTCTACATCTGTGTCCCAATTTCTGCCCTGCAAACCGGTTCATCTGTACCAACCATCTACTGTTGAAATGACAGACTCAAAGGAATTCAGAATTATTGGGATCTTGCCGATGATCTAATTCAACACACTTTTATAGGTAGGGATATTGCAGTTTATATAAGTTAAGGGACTTTCAAAGACAGATATGCAGTTGAAAATAGAGCTCTGAATTGCTCCAAGGTTATTTGATTACCTGCTTAGAGCTTCTTCTACCATAATACTATTTCCAATTCTCTTTTGTTTATACTTGTCCCTGGGAGTATTTTTTATGCGTTTGAAATAATATATTACCTTTTTTTTTTTTCTTAAACATCTCCCTCCTTTACTTATGTACTGTTATATTCCTCAGTGCCCCCTGGCCTCATGGACACTGACTTCAAGACTTACCTGCTTCAGCAGGAAGCTGGCATCATATTCACGTGTGCTCGCAAACCAGTCTGATGGTTGAAGTCACTGCCTAATACCTTCCATGTTTTTCCTCTTCTTTTCCGGTTCTCTTCTGTCATGGCTGCTGTCTGTGAAGCTAAATGAGGGAGACTGAGCATTGCCAGTGGTGCAGTGCCCATCAGGAGCACGTACATGTCCATACTCAGGGGCCGTCTCTGTATGCTTTCAGTCCACCAACGTGCTGGCGCCTGGGTGGTGGTATGCTCCTTGCAGAGACGATGGCCTTTATGTTACCTCTGCCCCACAGTGTTGTAACTTGCAAACCGAAGGGTGCTGCTTGTCTTTTAAAGTCTTTCAGTAATAATTCAATGAGCTTTTGTATTTCAACCTTTGCCCAGAATCTCACAACATCTCTAATAAAAATGGTTTTGGTTTGGGGCCTTTCTAACTATAGACAGGTACGGATGCCATGCTAGCCCTGCTATTCTCCAATTATTTATAGACTCTCCCCAAACCAGACTCTCTCCTTCTTACTTAGAGAGCAAAACCCTCCATGTAGACAATGGAAAGGTGTCCGCGTGTCACGTCTGCTTCCAACTTAGCCAAAGACACACGCTGCGCTTCGGCTGTCTGTGTGTGTGTGTGTGTGTGTGTGTGTACACGTCTGGTTGTCCTGACTCTCTCTTCTCTGGTTCATCCTTATCCCCACACGAATCCGTCAATACACCAAGCCAAAATGTCTCACGTAAACTCTCCTTTCCCACTTCTGCTTGTATATCTCATGGCAGGATGAGTAAGAAAATGGTTGAAGACCAGAAGGTGTTTCTGGATTTTAATATCATTTCTCACACTAATCCCATGTGACTTCTGACTGATATAGAATCTCAAGGTTGTAAGGGATCCCAAAAGTTCATCGATCTCTAGATCTTTCCCAATATATGATCATCCAGTCTAGAGTTTTACATCTTAGTCAAGAATAAACGAGTTTCTGAGGTTCCCTATTTCCTTCGGGGGAAATTGTACACTTTTTTTTTTTTCACTTCAAGGTAAAATTTGTTGGCTATAGCTTTCTTCCAATAGGTCTTAAATCCACCACCTTGAATCCAGACAGAAGATGTCTATTCCCTCTGATTTATGATATCTCTTAAACCATTTATAAATAGCTATCATGTCACTTTGTATCTTCTCATTCCTGCATTAAATATCCCTAGTTTCTTCAATTATTCCTTATGACATGGTTTGGAGTTACTTTAAAACCTAGATGCTATCACCTGAATGTGTCTCAATTTGTCTTTTAACATATGTCTCTAACTCTCTTAACATATGATGCTCAGTATTATTCAGCAACAAAAAGAAATGAAGTACTATACGTGCTACAACATGGATGAACCTTGAAAATTTTACGCTAAGTGAAAGAAGGCATAGACAAAAGACCACATGCATGGTTCCTTTTATATAAGATGTCCAGAATGCGTAAATCTATAGAGACAGAAAGTAGATTATTGGTTGCCTAGGACTGGGGGTAGCAGGGAAGGTGGAAAGATTGGGGGAATAATGGCTATAGGGTATGGGGTTTCTTTTGCAGGTAATGAAAATGTTCGAGAATTGATTGTTGTGATGGTCACACAACTCTGTGAATATACTAGAAACCATTGAATTTTATACTTTCAATGGATAAATAATACGGTATGTGAATTATATCTCAATATAGTTGCTTAAAACATATGATGTCCAGAAGGGAAAACAGTACTCTGAGGTAGATTGCTTCAACATCTGTATATCAGTTTCACTCTCTATAAAATAGATGAGTTAATACTATTTTTTCCACCTGCTTGACAAGGTTGTTGAATCATATTTTTCAACATCGTAATTATGTAAATTGTTAATTTGAATGATTCTCACCACCTCATATCTGGACTATTAACACAATCCACTTGCTGATAACACCACTCGTTTTGTTGGGTGAAAGCTTTTTTTTTTTTTACACCTATTACCCAGCTCAGGAGAATGTAGGGAACATTTAGTACCCATTGTAAAAAAGTCCACCTCTTCACCTTAATATTTAAAGCTCTCTTTCAACTTTGTGCCATACTTCCTATCATTCTTTACAACTGAACTACATTTTGATTATAAAACAACTGTTATTTCCATCATGTACTTTGCAATTAACCCTTTTAGCTGGTTATTCCTCTTAAAATATACCCTGTTATGAAGTGACATTTAACCCTTTTAGCTGGTTATTCCTCTTAAAATATACCCTGTTATGTTTGTGCCCCCCTCCCAACCCCATTCATTTGTTGAAGCCCTCACTCCAGTATGATGGAATTTGGAGGTGGCGGCTTTGGCAGGTAATTAGGTTTGGATGAGGTTATAAGGGTGGGGCCCCCATGACGGGATTAGTGTCCTTATAAGAAGAGTGAGAGAGATTAGAGCTCTTTCTCTCCACATGTGAGCGCACAGTGAGAAGGTAGCCATCTGAAAGCCAGGAGGAGGGTCCTCACCGGGAAACTAAATTAGCTGGTACTTTGATCTTGGACTTCTCAGCATCCAGAACTGTGAGAAATAAATTCCTATCGTTTAAGTCACCCAGCCTATGGTATTTTGTTATGGCAGCCTGAGTTGACCAACACAAAGCCCTGGAAACTCCCCATCAATCCCCAGTCATGGCTCCCTTCTAAAGTTTTTTCAAAACTTTCTCCTCTTGGAATTTCCCCTCATACTGCTCACTCCATTATTCTGCATCCTCTCAGAAGTTTAGTCTTCATAATAAAGCTAATTTTCAGTTCTTATTCATCCATATATTGTATTTTAACTCCTCACCTACTTGACAAATGAGAGGTGTAATGTGTATCATTCTGTTCAGCTTTCTTTTCTCCAAAACACAAGTTCTGTAGTCATTTCCACTAGTACTCAGTCATGATTGCTTCCTCTTTTCTTGCGATTGGTGGTCCCATACTCCATATGGCATGAAAGCTTATAGGAAAGACTCACAGATAATCCAAAGTTGGTAATATGTAAACACTATGTTGAAAGCTCACTCTATCAAGTTTAATTCCAGAGTTTCTGATGAACATCAGCATTTAGACTGCCAAGAAATACAAAGAGGGTAGGAGGTGATTAAATACAATTTAAAGCTTGTTCCTTTTTGTTGGTATATTACAAAAGGCCATAGGAAAAGTTGAGGCAGTTCTTGAAACTGCAGCTGTTGAGCCCAGCAGGTTTGACTATTGCAGGAGAACAGGAAAGGGCATGTCCAATAGGGAGGAAACTGGCAACCTCTGCTAGCCCACAGGCCTTGCTTAGGAGACCCACTCTAAGGCTGTTCTTCCTGTAGCATCAGCTCAGCCTTACCTTCTTGGAAAACTCAAGCCCAGTTTTTACAAATGTTTTTTAGAAAATAAGACTTCCAGATGGTTGCTCTTTGGTTTCCATCAGAGCAGTTTCCTAATTTTTGAACACATCAAAGAGGATGTTTTTCTTTGCTACCAACCCCATCTTATAATCAGTCAACATTTCCTGCGATGTCTATAAGGGAAAAGTGTAGTAGTACAAGTGACAGGGAGAGACCAGACCTTAAACCTATGCTCATTCATACCGTGCTGGGTGAAATGCCTCCAAGGGCCACAGAAGCTATTTCCCCCAGACCAGGTAGAGCTGGAAGGATGGTGGATGGTCTGGATCAACTCCATCTCATTTCATGGATGAGGAAGCCAAGGCCTGCAATAAGGAATGACATGCCCAGTGGCTTATGATTTACTAACACGGCCATAAATATTGGTTCAGAACTTGGCCTGGAAGCTTCCATGTCGCCTCAGAGGAGGTCAGTTAAGGTGTGGAGATTTGTGTGGGTGTGTTGTTTGGTCTTATTTAAAAATATGCTCTTTTTTAAAGCTTATCCATTCGAAAATATAATTACCCTGGTACTGTAGAGAAAATAAAACGTTTCTATTGTTTCAGTCCTTTAAGGGTTGATTTTGTTTAATGCAAGTAAGAGATATCTGAGAGCAATCTAGCAGTAGACTTTGATGCCCCTGCGTTTCTGAATTCTCAGTCAATGAAAACACGTAAGCCAGGAATATGCCTGAATCTGTGGCAGGAGGGAATAGGTAGCAGCTGTGAAATCTGCGTAGTATGGAGAGGTTGGGCTAAGTGACGATTATGGTCTCTTCTAACGTTAAGTGGCATTCTTCCAAATACTTTATCAACATATATGTTATTTAAGAAAAAATTTATCGTACTTTTCATACTGCTTTAAAAATTCTATTTCATTTAAAATATAAATATCTCTGCTATATCATTAAATATTATTCTATAATATAACTTTTAATGCTGTAGAGTATCCCATCATTTTGGCAATCCTTGGACATTTTGTGGATAATTTTGAAAGTGGGATGAATGGACACAGTATTGAAAAGACTTTCTGAATAAAATTTATGGCACATAAAATTGTATGGATAGGAGAAAAAAAATATGCTCTTTGATTCTTTGTCTTACATTTTCTCAGGTTTGAGGAAATCCTTCAAAATGTTCTTTGCTTGTGGAAAGGGACGTGAGAGTGGATGGAAGGAGGGAGGAGAGAAGGGAAAAAGAAAAAAGCGGAAGAAAGTTGACCTCCTATCCTCCCCAGACTTTTCTGTTCCCCACTTTACCCTCTCTGCTTTCTCCACGGTTCCATTCCCGGCCCCAGCTCCCTCTATTTCCCTCACCCCTGAAGGCCAGCTGACACGCCTTTACATTTGGAAAACCCTTGCGCGCCTGCCCGAGCTGGGCATGCTCAAACGCCCAGGACTGGCTTTTTTCGGTTTCCAACTTTGGCAGCTCTCCCACCCGCACCCCTAAGGGGCAGGTCCGAACACATCCCTGGGTGTGAGTAAACGGGAAGAAATTATCACGCTCCCGCGGAGGAAGCGAGGTAGGGGAGCTCGCCGCAACGTTCGGCCTTCCGGGGGCGCTCCCCAAGGGCGCGCGCGGTGGCCGGCCCTCGGGGGCTGTGGGGCGCCGGGGTCCGCGGCAGCGTGGGCGCGCGCACCCGTCCGAGGGGGTGATGTCCGAGGGCTCGTGCTCGGGCGCGCGCTCTGGGAGTGGTCGCGGGGCGGCGGGAGGGGCGAGCAGGGGCGGGGCCGCGGCGGCGCGCGGACGCCGAGCAGTGCCGGGCTTCTAGAGGTTGCGGCGCGGCCACCAGCAGGAGGCCACCGGTAGCTGTACCCAGAGCCTGGAAACCCGAGACTTCGGGGCCGCGGAGGGAGGCGAGGCGCGGAGGGAGGCGAGGCGCGGAGGGAGGCGAGGCGCGGAGCCCGGCCGTAGGCAAGAGCCGCGCGGTGCTGCTAGCTTCTCTGCAGACAGCGCTTCCCTAGGTCCGTTTCGGAAGTGGGTGGGGGTGGCGTGGCCGGCGTCGGGAGGAATTCGAACGCCCGCATCCAGGAAGAAAGAATTCACCTGTGTTTCGAGGCAGCGCGGCGGACTTGAAGGGAGCGGCGGCCAGCTCTTGCTCCTGGCACAATGGGCTGTACGCTGAGCGCCGAGGACAAGGCGGCGGTGGAGCGGAGTAAGATGATCGACCGGAACCTCCGCGAGGATGGCGAGAAGGCGGCGCGCGAGGTCAAGCTGCTGCTGCTCGGTAAGGGCGGCCGGGCCGGGTTGGCGGGCGGGGGCCCCCGGCGGGCCTGGGGCCAGGGAGTCTGGCGGGTGTGCTGGGCGCGGGCTCCTCGGCATTGGGAAGCCCGGAGGGGACGTGCCAAAGCGGCGGAGGGCGCGTCTTGTAGCGCCCGAGGATGCTTTCGGAGCGCGAGCTTGTGCGGCGCGGCCCCCAGCCGAGTCGGGTGCCCCTCTCCCCGGTCCCCTTCCTCTCTGTTCCCCTGGCCGGGGGGAACTCGCCCGCGGCGGGGCAGGGGCTTCACTCGCGTGCCTCGGTGTGGATCCCGCCAGGAGCCGAGGAGCGAATCGCGAGGAACCCCTTTTCTCTGAAGTTAGCTCAGCTTTGTAAAGATGAAAGGGCACTGGCGACAAGGAAATAAAAGCACATCCCACCCTCCACCCCTCCCCCGCGCGAAAAGCCTTCCTACAAGGTGTCGTATCGCGGTTGTGGTTTCTTCATGTCACGAGTGCCACGTTTTGTGAAATCAGTGCACCTTTTGTGGGGTCTCCGTAGGGTTGAATTGTGTCTTTCTGTTGAACTTCCTGTGGCGCCTCAGTAAGTGTTAAGGCAGCACTGATTATATTTATCTTGCGTAAGGAAGTAGGCTATGCTGGACGCTGGCTTTTTATTACGGTGGGACATGGAAACCATCAAAGTTAGGCAACACTGGCTTCAGAAAGATACTCGAGCAGTGAAAACCGGTGTGAGAGGTGTGAGTGGGTCACATTGGACAACAGGATTCTCTTCTCTGCTGCCACGGCTTCAGATGAATGAGATTTGCCAGATACACGCAAGGCTCTTACTTGTTCTTAGTATTGTTCTCCTGGTGAAACGCTCTGTGGAGGTCTTTTGCAGTTGTTTGAAGGGAGGGAACGTAAAAAGGGTAAGCCAGGATTTTATTTAAGGGATGCATTAGGAAAATACTCGCAGCTTAAGATTTGTTGATGTGTGAGTTAGGGTTTTCTTTTGTTTGCATCCCCATACCCCCCAAACACACACCCTGTAGGCAGTGAAGTAGGTGAAAGATTTCTCAGAATCTTTATTTGCACTCCCAGCGACTGCTTTTATTTTTGTAACAGTTACAATAAAACAAATACTATCGCACAAACCTGTTTTCGGTGAGCTTCTGTTTTATTGGTTTAATGACTGCAGGAAAAATGGTGGGTTTTTTCTCCATTACTAGTAGGCTTAGAAGCAGCAAACTTGGCATGACTAAAAGTAATAATGATCTGAGTCATTCTGCAAGTAACTGTGAAATAACTTTGCATTTTAAAGACCTGGTGGTTTTCTGCACCCCCGCGCCCCAACGTAAATCTTTCTCAGTTAATACTGTTTACTTAAGTTTTTACATTAATGAGAAATATTGTCTTTTGAGGAAGTCAGTGTATTTTAGTGTATTGAGCACAAGGGTGAGACACACCTTTGTATGGAAACGTGTAGGTGCTCCTCTTTCGAATTCAATGTGCTTGCGACAAAAATGGAAAAAGGATTGAAAAGTTCTTTTCCTGCAGTTTCTGCACTCCTGCTCTGTTATATTATTTCAGTGTATTGTGTGACCTGAGTTTGAGTCAGCCATCCACCATGTTTAAAGCATTGGAAAGTGAGTCCTCTGGTGTTGTTTTATGCTTTAAATAGATGTCTGCTAGAGAGAGATGGGCTAGGATCAAGGTCCACCAAGTTGGCTTTTGCTTATATTCAGAAGAGATCACTGTTTCTCAGCTTCAGCACTGTTGACATTTTGGGTGGAATAATTCTTTGTTGTGCGGGCTGTCTTGTGCATTGTAGGATGTTAAGCAGAATCTTTGGCACCCACCTTTTAGATGCCGGGAGCAGCCCCCCTCCACCCGTGACCCAGAAAAGTCTCCAGATATCCCCCAAACATCCCCTGGGGGCAAAATTTAATCTTGGCTAAGAATCACTGTTCTAGACTAACAATTAAATATACTTCAATGTGTAACATAGAACCCAAAGTTGCATCTCTACCACGAACTATAGTGAGATCCGTGAGAAAGGTGTAGCAGAGTTGCGATTTTCAGAAGTTAGGGAATTTTTGTTTCTCCATACCAATAACATTAGAAAGCTTTCACAATGATTTTAAAATCTTTAGGTAACTGAATTTCTTCAGCTCTCTTTTCTAGCTTTAGTCTCTTGCTGTTCCGTACACCTTTTCTCTGTAGAAATCCCCGTCACAGCATCCCCGTCTTGTTGGCCCAACACTCCTCTTTGTCTGGCTTACTCCCATTCTACTCTACCCTTTTGCCCAGAGTTCCAGCATTCTAGTTCCTATAAACAGAATGTTGGCTTATTCTTGGAATGTTTGAAAACATTTTTCTCTTTCCTAGTTTGACTTCAGCAGTGGAGGGTTGACCTTTGGTTCCTTTTTGGATGTTTAAAGTTATACGTGTAAGGAGCTCAATGAAATCAGTCCATGTAAAACACGGCAACTGAATCAGTTAGAAATGTGAAATGGTCTCTAGGTAACCTATAACCAATGTCAATTCTGTTTACATCAGGTTTTCCTCCTCTTCACTTTTGTTTTTCTCATCAAATGATTTTTTTTTTTCATTTAAGGTATAAAGCACATTTAAGATGGTATAGTAAATAGTTCATTGTATTTCATTTTTCTTAAGGCATGTGTTGTCATTTTAGACATTTGGGTTGAGAGATTCGGGTATAAGACACATACAAAGATTTGGGCACTGGATGTCTATTTTATACATATATGTGTATATATACTATATATGTATATATATGTGCATATATATATTGTGTGTGTGTGTATGTATGTGTGTGTATATATATATATATATATATATATATATATATATTTTTTTTTTTTTTAACTCAGAGGTATTTCACTATCCTTATTAGGAGCAGTGAATTAGGCCTTAAAAAAAAAAAGAGGGCCTAGTCTAATCCTTGACCTAAAGGAAATCAGGTCAGGGTTTGAGTGGTTCTAAAGATTTAGCTTTCAGGCTTTAGTATTAGAATAATAATCCTAAATAATGAAACTTATTTTAATACTTAAAGTTTTCTTTCCATTGTATATGGCTGATTGTCTCAAGGAAAACATCATTTATTGTTATATCTTTGAGGATGTTACAACTTATCCTTTTAAGGGTATAGCATTAGGCCTAGGTGGTTGTTTCAGTGAGACTACATTGTACATATGGGTACTTATTAAATATCTTATGGTAATTTTCAAAGATATATGAGGGTAGAGTATATACAAGTAAAATTTTTATGAATTAATTGTTCTTAAATTATTTCACTCTGGAGTTTTTTTTTTTAATTTTTGAAATTTATTTATGGCTGCGTTGGGTCTTCGTTGCTATGCGTGGGCTTTCTCTAGTTGCGGCAAACGGGGGCTACTCTTCGTCCTGGTGCGCAGGCTTCTCATTGCAGTGGCTTTTCGTTGTGGAGCATGGGCTCTAGGCGTGCGGGCTTCAGTAGTTGTGGTAAGCGGGCTCAGTAGTTATGGCTCACGGGCTCTAGAGCACAGGCTCAGTAGTTGTGGCACACGGGCTTAGGTGCTCCGCGGCATGTGGGATTCTCCGCGGCATGTGGGATCTTCCCGGACCAGGGCTCGAACCCATGTCCCCTGCATTGGCAGGAGGATTCTTAACCACTGCGCCACCAGGGAAGTCCCTTCACTTTGAAGTTTTTTTTTTTTTTTTTTTTTTTTTTTTTTTTTAATGTAAGGGCTTGGGTGCTCTTATAGCTACTTTATTTATTTATTTATTTTTGACTGTGTTGGGTCTTCGGTTCGTGCAAGGGCTTTCTCTAGTTGCGGCAAGCGGGGGCCACTCCTCATCGCGGTGCGGGGACCGCTCTTCATCGCGGTGCGCGGGCCTTTCACTATCGCGGCCCCTCCCGTTGCGGGGCACAGGCTCCAGACGCGCAGGCTCAGTAGTTGTGGCTCACGGGCCCAGCTGCTTCGTGGCATGTGGGATCTTCCCAGACCAGGGCTCGAACCCGTGTCCCCTGCATTAGCAGGCAGATTCTCAACCACTGCGCCACCAGGGAAGCCCCACTTTGAAGTTTTGAGCTTGTATTCTCCTTCACTCCTCCCATTATCCTTCCCTCCACCCATTATCCTTCCCTCCACTGAACTCATCCCCACAAACAAACAAATACAAATCCATACCCTTTATCTCTTTAACTTCTTAAAATGAGGTGAGGGACTGGATCTCTTCTGCCTGGTGAATATTTTTACATTGCTACCACCCACCAGCTATTTGAGAAACTAAACCGTTCATCTTTTTGGCTTTCTTTAATCTTGCCCTGTGACTTCCCTAGTTGAGAAATTCTGGCATTGCAGAACTTTTGATTTTGCATTGCTTTAGCCGTTTCCTTAGAGTTGGCTCAGGATTTTAGATGTCAGAAAGCCCCTTTCCTTAAGTGAGTGAATGGATCTGGTATTTCTACAGGGGTTATGTGCTTCTCTCTCCCTCACCTACTTTGTATTAGCAATTACTTTACTAGAAGCCGCAGGTGGTGTTAACATATGTTTTGAAAGTGCTGATTTTTCTGTATCTTTTGTTTTTCCTTCTCACTTTTATAGTTCAAGTTCTCCTCTGCCTCTGGCAGCCTATTTCCAGTAGACTTTCCTGCTTCTGGTCTTTGCCTCTAGCCTGCAGTAGGTATCATGCTAATGCCTTGCTCGGAAAACCATTCTTGACTTCTCCATTGCCTGCAGAATAAAAACTTTCTTCTAGACCTGGCTTCCCTCTAGCCTCATACTCTTTTCCTCAGGGCACCGTTCTTCTCCAAACAGGAATAGTTGGCATATGGCAGAGCACATTTGCTCTCTGGTTTCTAGTGTGATTTAGCTTTATGCCCCGCCTGCTTCCCCCACTAGTGTGAGACTTCAGGGGCAGGATCTTTGTAGGTCATCATAACAAACCTTTCCTTTTGTCATGAGCATATTTAGTTCTTAATTATGTTAATATCTTGTGTAGGATTAGGATTTACCTAGAATATAAACCTTATACTTTGCCATTTTCAATATTGATGGGAATGTAAACAAAAAGGGAACAGTAAAAGTAAATGACAACCGAAGTAAGCGCATGGTATCTAAAAGTAAATTGTTTGGTTTAAGAATTTTTTTCATATTTATAAGAACTTTTCACAGTCATTATATTTATTTGACAGTTTAGATAAATTCAAGAAAATGACAATGGATATTCATTGGAGGAGGGTCTTCTATGTTGTTATAGTGTTATAGTGTAGTGTTTGTCCTTAAAATAATTTTTTTTGGTAAGGATAGATCAGGTTTTTTTACTCTTTATTTTTGGCCTCTTAGCTATAAAGAGCATGAATCTTGTTAACTTATCAATGATAGGAAATACAATACCTATATTATAAGATTTAGTCAAAGATGTTATTTAAACCTGAAAAAGATCACTGTAATTTTTAAGACAAAAATTGAGTATCCAACCACGATCTTAATTTGTATTTTCTTATGCATTTCTCTCTGCCTTGGAAAATTCAAGATACCACAGATTGACATGGGAGGACCTGATGTATTTGTCACATTTCTAGGTCGCATAAATTTCTTGGTCACATGTTCTGGCACGCAGTTACCCAATGTCTGACTTCCCAGAGTGTGACATTGGTGAAGCTCAGATCCCACATGGCATTTGAGTTGAATGAGCTAAGGTCAACTGCACCTAGTCTTGTAGCGCTTAGGCTGCTTTCTGTCATAATTTGTTAAATATTAATTAAAAACTTTTACAGAAATAGGGTTAAAAATCTTAACAGAAATGGGGCAAAAATAATTGTAAAACGAATGTTCGTTACCATAACTTAGTGGCTTAAAACAATGCACAATTTATTAACTTTACGTTTCTGTAGTTCAGAAGGTTACACCAAGCTAAAATCAAGATGTCAGCCGGGCCGCTTTTCTTTTGCAGGTTGTAGAAGAGAATCTGTATATTTGCTTTTTCCAATCTCTGTCTAGAGCAGCGGTCCCCAACCTCTTTGGAACCAGGGACCGGTTTTGTGGAAGACAGTTTTTCCAGGGGCATTGCGGGGCAGCGGGGAGGTGGCTCAGGTGGTAATGTGAGCAGTGGGGAGCGGCGGGTGAAGCTTCACCCGCTTGCCCGCCGCTCACCGCCTGCTGTGCGTCCGGCTTCCTAACAGGCCTCAGACCGCTCTCGGGCTGCTTCCTGGGGGTTGGGGATCCCTGGCCTAGAGGCTACCTGCTCTCATTGGCTCATGGCCTCTTCTTCATCTTCAAAGCTAGCAATGGCTAGTGGAGTCTTTCTCTTGTAGCGTTACTGTCCTGTCTGCCTCCTTCACGTCTAAGGGCCTTTGTGATTACACTGGGCACACCCAGATAATCCAGGATAACAGATGCATCTCAGGATCCTTATCTTAATCACCTCCGCCAAGTTCTTTTGCCATGTAGGATAACACGCTCACAGGTTCCAGGGGCTGGGGGCATGGGCATCTTTGGGGGCTATCATTCTGTCTACTTTAGTCTGCCCTCTAGCTCCCAAAGATTCATGTCCACCCCACATGCAAAATGCACTTATCCTGTCCCAACATCTCCCAAAGTCTCAACCCCTTACAGCATCAACTCAACATCCAAAATCTCATCCAGATCTCAGAATCTAACTCTGGTATGGGTGAGATTCTCCATATAATCCATACTGGGACCAAATTTCTTTCTCTCTGTGAACCTGTGAAGCTAGAAAACACATTACGTGCTCCTAGAATACGGTAGGAGGGCACAGTGATAGAGCAGGCATTGGATACCGGTTACAGTCACTCGTTCAGAAAGGGAGAAAATGGAAAGGAAAAGGAGTGAGTATTCAGTCCCATGCACTTTCCAAACTACTTTAGGTTTCAAGGCCTACAAATAATCTTGGTGACTCTGCTTGACTTTCTGGCCTCTGGACTCTGCCCTTGAAGTCATCCTTCCTTTTCAATCAAAGGTAGCACATGTTTGCAGCGGAGTAATGTTATCAGCCTGTTTCTTGCCTGTATGATGGTGATCTGACAGCATTCTTTCATTTTGTACTCTTTTTTTTTGAGTTTTATTTTATTTTTTATACAGCAGTTTTCTTATTAGTTATCTGTTTTATACATATTAGTGTATGTATGTCTATCTCAATCTCCCAATTCATCACACCACCACCACCGCATTATGTACTCTTTTAATTTATCTTTTCCTCTCCCATTTTACTATAACCGGTAAGAAAATAACAGGTCACAACTTCAACAATTTGCTTGGAAATCTCCTTGTCTAAATATTCAAATTTATAGTTTACAAGTTCTACTTTCCACATAACTGCAGGACATAATTCACTTATGCTTTGCCACAAAATAACAAGGATCCTCTTTCCTCTAGTTTCTAATAATATGTTCCTCCTTTCCATCCAAGTCCTCACCAGCAACACATGTAAAGTCCACATATCTATCAACAGTCTGTTCATGACTGTATTTAGTTTTCTCTACCATGTTCCTCACTTTCTTTTGAGCTCTCACCAGGGGAGCCGTTAACATCTGTGTTTTTAACAGCGTGTCAAGGCAATCTAGGCTTTTTCTATCATGGTCCTCAAAATTCTTTCAGCTTCTACCCATTGCTTAATTCTAAAGCCATTTCCACGTTTTTAGTGTTTGTTGTGGCAACACCCTACTTCCAGATACCCTCATTGATAACCTCATGTATAACTTTAGGAAATGCATAATGATGGTAATTTTATATTCTTTGGTCCCTTATAATTTATGTGACTGTTATGGTAATAGCAAAACCACCAGTTTCTGGTGTTTCATATTGAACTCATGGTATTTCACTTGAGGATTAATGTGAACGAATAAGACTTTCCTTTGTTTGCCTCCTCTTCAATGAAGTTTTTCCTGACCATCCAGTCTAAATTAGTCTTCTTTGCTCTCCCTTCCAAATTAGAGTTTTGAAATCATCTTGTGCATTTACTTTTTTATTGTCTGTTGCATCTCTCCGTGGGGATTGGCTCGTCAGAGCACGAATCCTGTCCAACTTGTTTATCACCTAATGAGGTGGCACGTACTAGTCTTTTCATAAATGTTAATTAAATGAGTGACTAGTTAAATGATTCATTTTGAGTAATAGTCTTTTTTTTAATTTTGTTTTTCTTAATTTATTTTATTTAATTTATTTTAATTTTTGGCTGCGTTGGGTCTTTGCTGCTGTGCGCAGGCTTTCTCTAGTTGCAGCGAGTGGGGGCTACTCTTCATTGTAGAGCGCGGGCTTCTCATGGCGGTGGCTTCTCTTGTTGTGGAGCATGGGCTCCAGGCACACGGGCCCCAGTAGTTGTGGCACGCAGGCTCAGTAGTTGTGGCTCATGGGCTCTAGAGTACAGGCTCAGTAGTTGTGGCGCACGGGCTTAGTTGCTCCGCGGCATGTGGGATCTTCCCGGACCAGGGCTCGAACCCGTGTCCCCTGCATTGGCAGGCGGATTCTTAACCACTGCCCCACCAGGGAGGTCCTTGCCTGTCCTTGTATGGTGAGAATTGTCATTGGTGGCATTTGTAAAGTGTCTTTCATGTTTTTGGTATCCAGTTATGCCTTAAGTTTACAAAATCCTTAGGAGAATTTACAGTCTACTTAGGGAAAGAAAATGTGTACATAAAGATAACTCCTTATAAGGGAAAATGGGGAAGAAGTGGTATAAACAGATACCCGGGGACATGAGCTTTAATATCGGAGTGTGCATTGTTGATCTTGTGGGATGAGGGCGTAGGTAGCATGCCTCTCAGAAATTACAGCAGTTAAGGATCTGTCCATTGCCTTCATGTATTTCTCTCTCTTTTTTTGGCCGTGCCTTGCGGCATGCGTGATCTTAGCTCCCCGACCAGGGATCCAGCCCGCACCTCCTGCAGTGGGAGCGCGGAGTCTTAACCGCTGGACCGCCAGGGAAACCCCTTCATGTATTTCTGAGCAGACTTTTGGATCCTGATTGGCTGTAAGCTCTGTATTATACAGAAACCTGCAATCTAGAGGAGACTTTGCCATCTATAGTTTAGTTTTCTTACTTTTTCCACGTATAAGGAACTCGGGCTGTAAAATGTTTTCCTTAAAACCTTGGGCAAGTTATCCAGTTCTTTAAACCTCAGTTCTCTATAAATTCCAGATAATAAATGTACCTACCCTATAGGGCTGGGGACAAGATAAGCTAATGTATCTACAGTACTTAGAGCAGTTGTACATGGCACAAGTTTTTATTAAATATAAGCTGTTATTATAAATACTTTAGAGACTCTTTGCGATCAGTCCTCCCTCCCTGCCTCCTTGTGGATAGATCCATTTATGGTCATAGACATTAAATCCTTTTGTCGGCTCTTCTTAGCAGAGGGTGTGCACATAGCAAAGATTTCAAGAAGTATAAACTCAATTGTAATTACTAGTTTCTGGTCCCACCACAGCTTCCTTCTGGGGCTTGGATTTCTGTTACAGACTCCCCACTGGGAACAGATCAGGTAGATATCTGTGCTAGGTTAAGAATTCTATAGAGCCTGAATTTTGAGTAATTAGAAAACTTTACAAATGATTTAAAAGTAATTTCTCTCCATTTTATTACCCATTTTTAGAATAAATGCAGTAATTTCCTGCAAACTTTCCTTTTATCTTTCTTGAAAATAAAACACAGCTGTTAATAGAAATTACGAAACATTGAGTTGACTCAAGTGCCATTTATCAGGGGAGTTTATGATTACTTCCTACAAATTTTAAAACTTTTCTGAAACTCCCTGTGCTGATAACTCAAAGAGATTACTAATAAAACTCCAGAATTACAATGAATTTACTTTTAAAAGAGAAGCAACATCTCTTGAAAAGTGGTCGTAACCTTGAAATAGAAACAAGCATTGAATCTGTGACAGTATTTATGCCTTTTAATAATTTTTCAAAGGAGTCACTTAAGACTTAGCCTTGAATTACCTGGAATTCCTCTGTTTACCTTGCCTTTCTAAGGTACCCTCCAGATTCTTTTTTTTTTTTTTTTCTGGTAATATACTTATCTAATGTACATTATATTTTTTCTTGTTTGGGCACATGCCTTTTATTTGATAGCCTTTCATGTATTTAAGAAGCATGCAACCTGTAAGTAAACCACATTTAAGATTAATATAATATAATAGGAGTTAGAAGAAAACTGCCTTCTGATTGGTAGTTCTGAAGCTAATCTTTTGAAGCATAACATATTTCTGTGCAGTTTGAAAATTGATCCACTGAGTTTTCACAAACTGAGCACATCAGTGTCATCAGCAACCAGATCAAGACATGCCTGCAAGAGATGTGTTGTGACAGTACAAAGCGGTGATGCCGGTCAGTTGAGTTGCTGGAACTGATGAGAAGGTGCCCCTCCCAACTCTAGGCCAGCGCTCCGTACTCACCCCCACTCCTTCATCCCTTCTTACCCTCAGGACCTTCCCATCCTCCATGATTCTCTCTACCATCTTCACGCTTTAAAGACTCCTGTGCCCTGCTCCGTAAGCATTCTCAAGTCATGCCCAGCATTAAAAGTAATAAAATCCAGACAAAACTGTTCATACCCTCCTTAAATAATTTTTCATCCCACATTTTGTCATCTAAACTTTTCAAAATATTAGGCTGCATTCCCATCTTTTTCACCTTCCATTCAGTCTTTAAACTGCTTTTTATTTTAAAATTGTGGACTTTTCCAGTGGTACACAAGTATTGGGAAATATCACAGACACTCATGGAACACACATCAGTATATTTTTTTAATGAGGTAGTATCTTGTGACTTTTCTCTCTCCACTGGAGTTTCTTTTATAATTAGTTTGGGCTTCTCATTCTAACTTCTCTCTCTCTCAACCTCTCTCCTCTCTCCTGTTTTTTATCTCCCTATTTTTTGTGTGCTACTTAGATATCTCCTAATTTACTTTCTCTCTTCAGTAATCAACTAATGTGCCTTTTAACATAATTGAGTCTTTTAATGGTGACATTTTTATTTCTAGAAACTTTCTAATCTTTTAAAAATAGTTTATTGTATTTTCTGTCTTTTTTAAAAAGTAACTTTCATTAATACTACACTTCATAGTCTCTTTGCAAAAAATTGATGTTTAAAAAAAAAAATCTTGCTGTTCAACTACTTGTAGGGTCTTGACTGTATCTCATGGTAAGTAGATTGTATCCTCTTGTAATTTTTTTTGTGAGCATATATTTACCAATACGTGGCCTGTGTGAATCCTGGGCACCCTGGACTGGCTGCAGTTTTCCTTTCAGTCTTGCGGGTGGAGGGTGGAGGGCAGGTTTATTTCTCATTTACCTAACATGGTGTTCTGAAATTGAAGGCATCATCTCTCAGCCACTTATCTACACTTTCTCCTTCTTCCTGTTTTCTTCTTCTTAGCTCCCGGCACCACCAGTCCTTGACTTCTTATTTGTCTTTACACCCCATTAGTCAAAATCTCCATTGACTTGATTTTCTAAATATTTTAGTTATTTCCCTGCCTTACTTCTTATCATCCAGCAGCGCTGAACTTATTTATTCCTGTGCTGTTTTTTTGCCTCCCTCCACCCTTTGCTCACGTGGTCTCTGCTTAGGTTGAGAAGGGTGTGTGTGTGTGTGTGTGCGTGCGTGCGTGTCCGTGTGCGAGCACGGTGGGGAGGGTCTTCTGGGGATCCTTGTTTACTTGCATCGTGCCCGTGACCCTGGCAGCCAGCTTCTTCCTTGTCTACTGGCACCCAGTGCTTAAGTGCGGACGTCCTTGTTGGTCCATGATGTCTCCTTTTGATCATAGCCAGGACCATCTGTCTCACTGTCCTGGCCCTCCTTGGTCTCTCGCGGATGCTGTGGGCTTCCTGATCTCGCTCCTCCCCAGGCGGCCCTTTGCTGCAGAGCCGGTGCGTGGTAGCCAGGCTCTTAGCCCCCGAGTGCTCTGCTTTCTCCAACCACCTCAGGCACGTTGCGGGTTCTGAGTTGTGATTCTGGGGTGGTGCCGTGGTGCTGGGGGAGATGAGCTCAGGTGTTCTCTCGGCAGACCTCACGTCTCCGCCAGGCTGCGTGGATGTGTTGCTGCCTCGGCGACTTTCTCCTCCCAGGATCCCAAATACGCCCCTCTGCCTTTAGCCATCTCCTCGTCCTCTCTCACGTACCATTCACCCCTGAAACTTTGGCCCAAAGAGGAGATCAGGATAGAGGTGACTCCCTGCCTCCTTTATCCCCATCTGCCTTCTGCAGTTTGCTCCTAGGCCACTGGGTCCCTTGTGGCTGCCAGGGTTACAGTCTTGCCATGTGATGTCTGGAGAGTACACCACTTGTATTCATCCATTTGTATCTAGATGACACTAAGGTACCCTGTCTGCCTCTTTCCCCTTATTCATGTACATGCAAAAGATAAAAAAAACCACAGTAATATTCAAAGTATTTCTCGCATTACATTCTCTCTTATCCTTTAATTCCTGCTCCCACGTTGGTTTTTTCCACAATTGTATGTTCTTGCTGCTCCATATGTGCTCACCTCATTTTCCTAAAGCAGCTCTTCTTAAACTTTAATACACATAGAAATAAGTTGGAATCTTTTAAAACGCGGGTTCTCATTCAGTAGGTCTGGGGTGGGGCCTGAATTTCTGCGTTCCTCACGAGCTCACAGGGGTTGCCTGGGCTGCTAATCCACAGTCCAGTCCGTACTTCGAGAAGCAGAGTCCTAGAGGTGATCCTCCTGGGTCTTTTCCATTTATCCATTTTGTAAGCATTTTTCAAGACTTATCCGGTCTTTGCCACACTCATGAAGCCTCCCATAACCTTATTAATAAAGTATTTAAAACAGTGCCTTGCACGAAGTAAGCACTCATTATGTTTTATACATTCACATGCATGTACACACATATATAATGCCTACCCACCTAGTGTTATATAGTTAACTTCTGATGTTAATCTGGAACCTTGTTTTAGTAGTGCATTCTGAGAAAAAACTATTTGATGTTTTCTTGCACGGAAACATGCGCTTCCTGGAAAGTGATCAAAAACTGTAATTAGTGATAATGAATCTTCTGTGTATTTAGTAAGAATTTTTACAGTGGATTGCTTCTTGTGATGATATGATTATTCAGGTCAGGTTGAATGTGACCTTATAATAATGTTTTTATGGACATTTTCATCTGGTAAAGTTCATGATGAAATTCCTTTGTTAGAAGTAAGTAAAAGACGGTTGCAAATTCTGAGCAAGTTTATAGCCATTGCTATTTGTATATAATCTCAGCTCTCCTAATCTATATGCACATATAACACATTTTCCACTGCCCTTAAAAGGGAATTCTGATCTTAGAAAACTATCCGTCACATTAATATTTACTGACAGGTACCTACAAAATGTGATTAAATATAGCATAAATGTTCTATAACTTCTGCTTTCATCATAGTATCATTAGTTGGTTGGGCTTACTTTCAGTTAGTTATGACATCTGGTTCTTATGAAATGTGTAAATTCATTCAACAAATATTTATGGAATGCCAACCCTATGGCCTGCATTTAGGTATCTGGGAATGGAAAAATCATTGGGAAGAGGAAATTAATTAGAGAAAGTATTCTTTAAGCATTTTACCATTAGATAAAAACAATATGGTTATTTTGGCTTGTTTAGTATAAGTTTAAGTATAAAAAAATGGGTTCTGGGTTTCTTCCACTCTGCCGTTTGTCTTAGTAAGCCTTTGTGGTAGATCATTTTAACTTTGCTTTGGATGATTGCATTTTATACGTCAAGTTGAATTTTATTGCTTTTTGCCAAAAGCTATTAAAAAACTTTCAGAGCAGAGAATAAGTAATGAGCTCCACAGTAACTTATACTGTGCACATAGTGACGCTTAGTATAATTTCAGAACAAACTTCCTGAAAAGTTATCAGTCAACAAATGTAGCCCATTGTAGTTTTAGCAGTCACATCTGAAATAGTTTCAGCTCTAATCTAAGAAGTATACGAAGAGTGATTCTGAAAAATATGAAACTCTAAACAGAGTCTTCCTAGTGGCTACCTTTTGAGAGTCAGCTGAACTTATGCTTTATAATTCATAGACTTGGGTAGATTTTGAATTTATTTGGGGGTGTGTGGATGTTTTTGTTCATTGTGGACAAATGTTATTTTAAAAAACAGAAACATTAGAAAATTCAAAGAGAATGAGCCTGTCAGATATGCAAATTATTTTTTCTGAATAAAGATAGCAAATGCCATGAGGAATTTCTAGAATGGATCCATGTACATGGGGGAATAAGTTGCGAGTTGAACTTTAGTATTTTAAGAATCATATGGTATTCTAAAAAATAATTTGGTATAATGGTTTCATCTGGATTCTGAAAGTTAAGATTAGGTATTTAGATTTTATGACAGTTTTAATCGTTAAATATTATGTGGATAAGTTTGCAACCAAGAAAGTCACCTTATTTGATAGAACGTTTTGAGTACAAATATAGAGGTATATTTATTTGTCATGTGTTTCCCATATAAGTAGTCTGTGATTGAAGAAAAGTTGGTTTTTAGTAATGTGTATATCATTTACATTTGTTGCATTTTCACAGTTTATTTTACTATAAAGTTTCTAAAACTTGATGTATATGTCTTAAATTGAAGCAGTCAGCCAGAGCACTTGAGTTATTAAAAGTACTCTTTGAATACATTTCTTCTGCTAATAATGGATTATATAATATAGATCCAAGATTATTTCATACTTTAATGCAATCTACTTTTACAATTTCAGTATTGAGATTTTATAAAAGATACATTCTTCAACTTTCTTGGGCGTAACATATCCATAAAGTGTTTTTCTTCTTTCCTAGCTGTTTCTCTAATGTTATATTTAATGTTTATATATCATTCTCTTAAAAATAAATTGGCATCTGTGCTGATAGGTATAGTAAATATCTGACATGATAAGTGTGTGAAGAACACTTCTGTTTTTAGGTGGGGCTCTTTATGGGCTAGGAAGTGATACTCCTCAAACCAGCTCTTGCAAAGAAGGCATCATTATCACAGAAGCCTCAGAGGAAGCCCAAGGCTCAAACTCTTTAAAGCTGGTGTGTCAGGAACCAAGACCGGTGCCTTTGGTTCTGGAGCTGCATGACATTGCCTCAGTGCTTTCCACCCAGCCTTTGGTTTCCTCATTCCACGAGCTTTAAGTTCAGCTCACACCACTCACTGCCTCATACCCTTAATTAGTTTTCCAAAATCAGACAAATCACCTGCCCATCTCAACTTTTGCCCCAAGCTCTGGATTCATAGGTCTTTGGTAAGTGAATATTGGGCTACCTTTTGGTCACGTGCTCACTCTTCTCTGGTCTAGGCAGCTGTGGTGTGAGAGTAGTGCAGGGTCATTGAGCCTGCTTCTCAGTAAAGCCAAGGAAAGGGCTGTCAGACTGTTTTAAAATAAAAAAAAAAGCATGGTGTGTGCTTCCAAATCCTTTATATGTGCACTTTGGACATTTGGGAAGATAAACTTTTGAGTAAGTTTCTTTGGACATTTGGGAAAATAAACCTTTGAGTAAGTTTCTTCTCTTGGTGCACTTTTTAATTTAATTAATTAATTAATTGGCTGCATTGGGTCTCCGTTGCTGTGTGCAGGCTTTGTCTAGTTGCGGCAAGCGGGGGCTGCTCTCCGTTGCGGTGTGCAGGCTTCTCATTGCGGTGGCTTCTTGTGATGCAGAGCACAGGCTCTAGGGTGCGCGGGCTTCAGTAGTTGTGGCGCATGGGCTCAGCGGTTGTGGCTCGCGGGCTCTAGAGCGCAGGCTCAGTAGTTGTGGCTGGCGGGCTCAGTAGTTGTGGCGCACGGGCTTAGTTGCTCCGCGGCATGTGGGATCTTCCCAGACCAGGGCTCGAACCCGTGTCCCCTGCAATGGCAGGCGGATTCTTTTTTTTTTTTTTTTTTTTTAATTTATTTATTTATTTATTTATTTTTGGCTGTGTTGGGTCTTCGGTTCGTGCGAGGGCTTTCCCCGGCTACGGCAAGTGGGGGCCACTCTTCATCGCGGTGCGGGGACCGCTCTTCATCGCGGTGCGCGGGCCTCTCACTATCGCGGCCCCTCCCACTGCGGGGCACAGGCTCCCGACGCGCAGGCTCAGCAGTTGTGGCTCACGGGCCCAGCCGCTCCGCGGCATGTGGGATCCTCCCAGACCAGGGCCCGAACCCGCGTCCCCTGCACTAGCAGGCAGACTCCCAACCACTGCGCCACCAGGGAAGCCCGGCAGGCGGATTCTTAACCGCTGTGCCACCAGGAAAGTCCTCTTGATGCATTGTAAACAGCTGACATAATTTTGTGTGTGTGTTTATAAAAAACTGTTTTGTCTTAAATGTTTATCTGTCATTAAATGTTTTCTGTAAATTTCAAGTGCACTGGCTACATAATAATCCATTTTATAGATCTATGATTTATTTAATCACACTAATCTTGAAAATTGAGATCTTTGAGTTTTATGATCAGATATTATGCTGAGATGATCATATTTTATGCATATATCATTGCCTGTATTCCTGATTATTTCCTTAAATTACTGGCTTAAAAGGTTTAAACTGCTTAAAGGCTTTATGTATTCAGGTAAATTGCTTTCCCCAGTTGTTCAGGTTTGTACCCCTACAGGTGGTATGTGAGGCTGCTGTTTCACCTCACACTCATTAGCATTGAGTATTCTCATAAATACTAAAGTACTAAATTGAATAAAAATGGCTTCACATTGTTACTTTAATCTGCAATCTTGGATTTACTAAAGGGCAGTAGAAGGCTTTCTGTTCTAAAGAAGTTAATCTGGTCCATTTTGAGATTCATCAGAACCTGTCCTGTAATACTCTGCATACTTTTGCATATATTTTTCCCCACTTATGTTCTTTTTTCTTGATTTTGCTTTTTGACATACATTGTCTTACTTCAAGTTAAATAAAAAGGTTGAGAATTGTTTAAATTGTTAGACCATATAACTATGCCTTGATATTTTTATATTCACTTAGTTATATATGCCTTCAGGATATACAACCTAAGAACTTTTTCTTATACTATACTTAGTATAAGTATACTTATACCGAGAAAAATATCTTCTGCAATATTGTTAGTAGTAAAAGCAAATTTTGGAAATACCAGAATAACTCATCTTCAAGAGTGAATAAATAAATAAGCAGGAATGAATAAATACGAGTATATATTAAAAATGAAATATATACAACTATACAAATGAAATACTATCCAGAGAAAGTGAACGTATGATGAATCTCAGTGATAATGTTAAGTTACATATGCAGTTTGCAAAATGATATGCTGTATGGGACATCCATGTAAAGTTAAAAAAAACTTCAGAACTATACCATATGTTTATAGGTACACACGTGTATAGCAAAGTATGAAGAAATGCATGGGGAGGATAAACATCAAATTCAGAGTGCTGGTGATTTCTGAGAAGGGAGAGAGGGAAGTGGATGTAAGAGAGGTATGTAGTGCTTTATGTCTCAAGCAGCATGCTGGATGCACTACACAGGTGTTGATTCTCTTATTTTCTAGGTATTTCTGTATGACTGAAATATTTCATAAGTATACAGAAGTTTTGTTACTGTAGGCTAATTCATGTCAATTTTGGCATCCTCTTTTTTTGTGCTTTCACATCTGTTATTTCCCAAGCCTTGTTTACTCTCATTTCTATTGCCTTGTCCATCATCTTTTTTCCATTTTCATATAAATTAATCTGTTGTAATTCTTTCCTACCTGGACTTCCTACTCACACACTTTCTGCCCTTCATTCTAAATTAATCCTCATGAATGACAGCTTTCATCTTACAGTAACTGCTCAGAAGTCTTCAGTAGTTGTGATTACTTACAGAATATCCCCCTGTTTATTACTTTGGTAATCAAGAGCCTCTGTGGTTTGGCTTCTACCCTGCCTTTCCATATTTCCTGTGATGATCCCTTGCCAGTCTCTGAGCACTTCACATGCTTTCCCATGTTGATACCCTTCCTCATGCTGTTCTTCTTTCTAGGAATACCCTTCCATCCTTACCTATTTCCAGTCCTGCCCGTGTATGTTCATGAGTAGAGTTTGGGACAACTTTTGTCAAAATTGAATAATATCTGGATCCTTAACAAAGAGGAAAGAATTCTTATAGATTTCTGATATTCCTAATAATATTCCTAATTCTATATTCTTATAGGTTCCTGATTTAAATGTATTGCAGTATCACTTAAATATATACAATTGTGCAAACATGTAATTAGGTGTAAAAAATCATGTTTCTTACTCTTAAGCAACCACAAAGCCAAAAAAATTACAAACAAAACCACGTATACAATTGTCATTACCATTATTTGCTCTGTGCTGGTTGTGTTATGAGTCAGGTATATATTGCCTTTGCATTTGGCACGCCTATACTACCAGATGCCGCAAAATGTCCCAATTCTCTCCTCCCCTTTCTGTAATTGAATTATTGGAAAACCCTCATTTCTGTGGTGCTCCCTCCTTCATTGGTATAAATGCTTCGTTGAGGCATCGTCTATGATATCATGAATCATAAGGCTCTGTAGTGTTCCCACCAAGTGGCCTAATTTTGTATGTGAAAAAAAGTGTATCTGGACTTAAATCCAGGTATCACCAATAAATATTAAATTAGCTACTGTCTGCTGTGGGCTGTGTCAAGTGTGTGGATCCATACACACGTCAGACATGGGTCTTGCCCTCAAGGAGTTCAGTGCTGATACAAAGCAAAAGGAAGCATTATTTATAGGAGGAATAAATGCTGGGTATTTGAGCATATATAGGGAGACACCTGGATTTCAGATTCAGAGCTGTTCATTTAATAGCCCTTAAGCTATTAAAGGATACAAGCAAAAATATTAGGTTGATGTGTTTATTTTGAGTTGATTTCTCTACTTTTATATTTATGTTCTTCATTCTCCTTTCATTGCCTCTCGTCATTTCTTTTTCATGGACCAATTTCCTTCAGTTTTCTAGAACTAAGGAAGGTAATTTTGACCTCATGTTACAAAGTAGGAAATTGAGGCTTATACACGTATGTAATCTGCCCAAGGATATACAACTAGTAAGTAGCCAGGCTGGGTCTTGGATATCTCTTGATCACATTCCAGGTTCTTAACACTCTTCATATACTGCCAGTCAGTACTTTCTTAGCCTAGATCTAAAGTAAACTACTATTCTGTTATTTCATGTGGGTTTTTGCATTTGTGAAATTAAAGGATATATTAGGGGGACAGGGCTTGGTAAAGAGCAGACATTTAGTAAATGTTGGTTGAATAAATTAACAATTATGTCTTATGTTGAAAGAATTAATAACTATAATTTAAAACACCAATATTAACTGATACGCAAAATGAGATGTTTTAGCTAGGTATTTGTTAAGGGGAGACTAAATCATACATGTTCATTAAAATAGTGTCAATGTTGAGTATGAGAAACCAACCTCTGGATCTAATCTCGGGTTGGTGTAGTTTCAGTGTCATCTCTTCCATCTCCAAATGTAGAGCTGAAGTACTTCAAATGAAAAATGAAATTTATTATTTTTAAAAAACAGATAAAACTAAATATCCTGAATCTTTGAAGAAAGAGTTAATTATACTTACTATACTATATTTACTAATTTTACTATACCATAGAAAACTTATGGGCTATTTTATTTTAGAACGACTTTTTTCTACATCAGTGACTTTCCCATTAACCAAGGTAACTAAAATACTTAATTTTTAATAATATGCCACCATGTAAAAATACCCATCTCATTGACACAGTGGCCCCTGCTTGATAATGATGGAGACTCTAAGAGGGCAGATTGAATTAATCAAGCCTGTCATGTCTAATGTACACCTCAAGAAGAATCAAAGTATTCATTTTAACTTTGAGTTCCTTTTTTCTTTGACATAGGCATAATACACAGTTTTACATTTTTGGTTTAAGGTTTTGGTTATAAAATGTATATCTTAAAAATTGGTAAGCGTAGTTCATGCTTATATTTTTCTAACTTTGTAAGTATCTTTGAACACTGGAAATTAAAACCATTTCCATTTCTGCAGATTAACCAGGAATATGTTGGGGGTATTTTTGCTCTGATTCTGTACAAGAAAAACAGTCAGATGATTAGTAAGTCAGAGGTTCTAGGGCTAGGATGCTTATTCCCTCCAGAATGCTAAAATACTGTAAATATATAAAGGAGTGTTTCTGGTGAGCTTATTTTGAGGGGTCCTATTAGTTAATGGCCTTAACATTCTGAAATATGGCCCTAGATACTTTACTCCAGAAACCATCAAAAAAAGAGATACATCCTTTGTTCCATGGTCGAGGAGAGGAAAAAATTTTTAATGAGCTGAAAGTAATACATTTTTTTTCCCCTCGCATTTAGAAGATTGTCCAGTTTTCTTACTCTCAATCTTTTGTGACTTCTATTTTGTTTCCTTTAATATAATTCCTAGAAATATTTCAAGGAGCCAACTTACAAAGTCTCTGTGGAAATCAGGTTTATATACTCAACTAATTTGATTTTTTAAGGAAAAATAGTGAGGTATACCTTTATTTTAATTGTTATTTTTATGGTTATAATGGCTTGTGTTTGAGTTCTGGGTTGTAAATGTTTTGTTAAGGTTATACTTTAAAGCCTCTATGCAAATACGGTGAATTTTGTATTTGGTGCAGTTATGGTAAACTAGGATTGCATTCTGTGCACAGGGGTTTGAGAAATAAAGCCCTAATCTTCCCCAAATTCTGGGGAGTTTGCCCTGGAAAGAAGGGCAGGGATGGGGTGACAGAACCTGATTCTGTGAACTCTTGTATACATTAATTTCCAGACTGAAGTTATCTGAGCTTTCATTTTTTATTTGGGTACTTCTTAGATAAATAATCTTGTACCATAATTTATATTCTTTACCAGAGTAACTTTATTTAGGTTCATGGTTGACAAATAATACATTTCAGTTATATCATTAAGGTTGTTTTCTTTGCTATAATAAAGCAAATGATGGGTACATTTTACATTTAAGAGAAAACTATAAAATATCTCTTGAAAATGGTGTTTTCTCCAAGTTGCAAGAACTTAGAAAGATTTCGATTATTATAACTACAGCTTTGGCCTCAGCAATAGCTTTCTGGCCTGTGTTCCAGAATTATACGTGGAGTCTAATTGTGGAAGACTTGGACTTATGTATTAGGTTACAGATACAATATTTTTTAAAGTAGATTTTTTTTTATAAAATATCGTTTCATCTTTAATGAGATGTACTGATACAGAAGAAATACCTATTACGTTATGGGGAAAATAAAATAATGTGCTGGTTATTCTTTATTCAATTTTAGCCTGCTTTTGAATTCATTTTTAAGTGGATTGCCTCTGAATGTTGTATTTGTAACTAAAGTGCAGAGATTTTCCAAAATTATTGATTCAATAAGTGGGATTATCCAACTTTTGAATTATTGAGCTTTTCTTGGTAAAAGGAAAAGTTTAATGTTTTTAATAGAATTTCCTTAACATGAATAAGTATAAAGCATTCCGAGAGTTGATATTAATCAAGCACATGAATTGTTTTGTTTTTGAATATCTTAATCATAATTGAATTGCTTTTTACTGCATAAAAAAGGAAACAAAATTTTCTTTGCTAGTATTGTAAATTTCAAATAATTTCTAATTCTGTATTTCTATCAGACAGTACATGTATAAAGCATAAAAATGATTTTTTTTTTTTTTTTTTGGTGTGTGCCAAGTCTATAATAGTTAAAGATTTTAGTGATTTCAGAATTTGGTTGTTGGGGTGTTGTTTTTGTTCTGAAATCATATGATTTCATCAAGGTTAAACAAAAACTCGTATGTGCTTACCTTCCTTAAATATATTTTATGTAGTCTAGTTTTCAAGACTTTGCACTCTTAGTCATTAAGGTGTCAGAGACAGCGAGTAGGCTGGTGTCTTTATTATTAAAGATCAGTGATTATAATTGAGGTTTTGAAATTGTAAGTAGCAATGGCATTCCAGAAAGAATGATAACAGAGTTATTCAGCTAGATGTTTCAGAGAACAGAATCCAGTGTGTCACTGAGCAGACTATTAGAAAGCAAATGTACATATGAGCAGGCACGTTTGCCTCTTTTCCTGGTCACATTAAAATCAGAGCTGTTGGAGCAGTCTTTAGTTGTCCAGGACGCCATGCTCCTTTGCATAATTCTCCCAAACACTTTCCCTCTGTCTTAAATAAATATGCTGTATCAGTAAGCACTTACTGTGGGCTTATCATGTGCCATTCATACTGTTGGCAGAAGTGAAAGAAAACAAGGGAAGAGAAGGCTCTTGTACCCTGGATCTAGTGGTAAGAGATTTAGATATCTTTCTAGGTGAAACAGACCCCCAGGTATAAGTATACTTATTGTAAAGAAGGGCTTTTGAGTACTGAAATGAAATCATTTCCTTCAAATTCCAGGACTCTTAATGAGGTGTTTGCATGCTTAATCAGTATACTAATATATAACAATGTTTCTAGATATGTAATTAAACTTTTCTTTTCCAAAGAGTGACATTTAAATAAAAAGTCACAGTGCAAATGGCAAAACACAGTATTCTCAGTATGCACCAAGCTACTCTTGCCAACCTCTGAAATCCATCCCTTTTAACTTCCTCCAGGTCCATCCTGAGATTTGTTAGGGGAGAATCACATCTGCTGTGTCTTTGCTCTTGGCTTCCACGTGAACTCTGTTGTTGCCCAGCCCTCCTGCCGTGGCTCACAGTGGTGATGTCGTCTAAATATCTGTTGAGGTCAGAGGTAGCCTAGCTTTTGCCACTGCTTACTGCCCACCCAGATGTGCTGGTACTCTCGGCGCCCAGGCTTGAGTTTGCTGTGTCTGTCTCAAGGTCTCTCCAAGTCTCTTGTGATGTTTCCCGTGTCAAGTTGAGAGTACTGTCCTGGCCACAGCTGCTGGCACAGGTCCTGGAACCCTGTGCTCTCACATGCCCACAGAGACTTCTGTGAAGGAGCTCTGTTTAAGTTTTAATTGCTTGTTTACTGCAATGCCCTTGTGCCCTGTTCAGGCCCAAGTTCAGATAGGCTTGGCTGGGTGACACCATAGCTCTGAGGCTCCGTAGTTCTTTGTTTTCAAGCCAGACTGTGAGGATTGACTCCTCACCCCCCTGATTTCCTTTGACATAGTGTCTTCTAGTGTCTAGAAAAGCCTAAATCCTAGGTGACCACAGCTCAAGTCCAAGCAGTACACTCAGTGGGTGGTCCTTAATAGACACTTGAGACATTTCTATTTACTGTCTTCTTTTTCAGCAAACTGTTCTAACATTTTGAATTATGCTTTGTTTCCTGTTTGGGTGGCTGAGAATCTTCAGCTGTGATTGTCTCCAGGTCGATTTTCTCCATTTCACTTTTCTGTGCTAAAAGATGCTAGGTTTCAAGCAAGCAGAATTCAGTTTGAATCTCGACTTCAACACTTTAACTGGTGGGATGACCATGACACATTTCTCCATTTCTGGGGAACATAATCTCCTCATCTGTGAAATTGTAAGAAAGTATCTGTCTCACAGGGTTTGTTGTGAGGATTAGATGTGCGTCAAGTGCTATGCACATGCTGGATGCTTATTACGTGATAGCTAATGTTGACCTTCCTGAGTTGGTTGGATCGCTCATTAATCATCAGTAAATAAATGAATTCCTCCTGTTACTTCGCTTCATAGATCTGAGCTTAGAGGCAGCTCTATTGCAAACCAGTTCCCTGCAACTTCTCTGGAAAATGACTGCTCCTTGTTTGAATGATCCCACCAGCCACCCCACAAGTGACTTTTATCTATTATGTATTGGTAGCTCACTGTAGACAATTTTCCTTTCAAATGTGGCGGGAAACATTAGAACTGTTTGCACATGATGTGAGCGTGTGACAGTCAGCAGAGTCTAGATTAAAACGCAACAGCTGGGGCTTCCCTGGTGGCGCAGCGGTTGAGAATCTGCCTGCCAATTCAGGGGACACGGGTTCGAGCCCTGGTCTGGGAAGATCCCACATGCCGCGGAGCAACTAGGCCCGTGAGCCACAACTACTGAGCCTGCGCGTCTGGAGCTTGTGCTCCGCAACAAGAGAGGCCGCGATAGTGAGAGGCCCGCGCACCGCGATGAAGAGTGGCCCCCGCTTGCCACAACTAGAGAAAGCCCTCGCACAGAAACGAAGACCCAACACACCCAAAAATAAATATTAAAAAAACAAAACAAAAACGCAACAGCTCCCAGAGCCCAGCTTCTCTGTAGTTCTCTAGACCTCAGTTTGGTTATTTTAAAAAATGGGAGGAATGAACCAGGTGATCTTTGAAGAACTTTTCCATGCTAAAAAAAAAAAAAAAAATTGTTATTCTATAAGACAAGATCTACTGTGCTCAACTTTGTATTTTAGGCAGGTGGTTTGCACGTAAGTAAGATGCATTCTGGTGTTCCCATCCTGGAATAAGTAAGTATCCAGGAGAAACCTAATACCAGTCAGAGTTTGGAAATTGATCCAGCAGCATCCGACCTCTTTTGGTTGTTGCCTTTGAAGGTTTTCATTAAATTTTAAAAATGGATAGTACTTATGATATCCATTTGCAAATCAGAGACTTCATTTCAAGTTATTTGCCAGTGTATTATCTGGAGTGATTTTACCAGTTAAAGAAGAATATTACCTTGAATTGTTATAGCATACTCTTGAGAGCAATGTGAAAATCTATTAAAGGGGATATTTTGATAAAATAATTTGAGTATTTTCTAAGGAAGACAGGAAGTATGTTTTTTATATTCCTTACATTTAGTAATACTGTTTTTCAGAAAAGAAAATGTTTTGATAGCTAACATCATAGTTGATATTGTATAGTATATCTTGGAACAGTTTTCTGAATTTCCATAAATCAAGTAAAATGGTTTCTCAGTTAATTACGTCTAAGAAGTGCTGAGTTAGAGTTAACAGACTTTAAAATGTAGGACACTTCTGAGTCTTTAATATGCTAATGTGCATTGTGTATATCCTCAAAAAGTAGGTATAGTACGCACCTTACACTATACAGCCTGGTTATCACAGAACACCTACGGGCATTCTTCATAATATTAGTGTTCCAAGGATATAGTTTGTGAGAAGCTCCGTCATGTAGTTCTTAGCAGTTTATAAAAGTACTGTTGCATTATTACCTCCTTTGATTTTCACAACCCTGTTAGGTATTGTTTTACTAGTCAGGTACGTGAATGTTGGAGAAACTGTGGCTGTGTTATAAAGGCACGTATTTACTTAGCTGGAGATTTATGTTGAGAAGGAAATTTGATCTTAAATCAGCAATAGCGCGTTGTTTTGAGAAATATTTTAGCAGTTAATTGAGTACAGCTTTGGTGATTAAAAAGAAATCTGTTAGAAGACATTGATTTAGAGAATGAGAGTTTAAGAATGTCAGCTATTTACCACTGGGCAGGCAAGTGAAAATTTCCACTCCTTAATTACGTTTGTGTCAACAAGAAGGAATTTCTTTAAACGTTGTATGTTTTTAAAAGTACATTATGGCTCTGCAATATAAACTCCTTGGATTCTTATTAAATTTAAAAATACATGTTAATGTATAATGTTACTGTTTGCTAAGGCAGGCTGTATTTGTTTCTAAAGTGTGAACCCCACAATCCAAAACACTGAATCATAGACCGATAAGAAGTTGAGTTCAAAGAGATTTTCGGTGTCCCTTAGTCCATCTCCCTTTTCTAAAAGCTGAAATTATCCCTGCAACATTCCTACTGGATCATGGAATTGTATAGCATGATTGAAAGTCACTGGAAAGGTGCTCAGTTGTTTTATTTATTAGCAGATGGTTATACATTGCTTAGCATTTTCCAGACAGTGTCCCAGGGGATCTGTAAATATCAGCTTATTTCATTAATAGTTATCGAGTGTCTGCTAATATGCCAGGTAGTTTGCCTGGATCTTTAAGGTATTTTATTAAATCCTACAGCAACTGGCTGAGGAAGTTTGTACTATTATACTCGTTTTATAGATGAGGAAACAGATACTCTTCTCATGCATCTCAGACGGAGACTACATACCTGAATACCAAGGTTAATACCAAAGGCAGGAAAAGAACTCTGCTACCTCTTCGGGACTTGGCTTTGTTGATACACAAGCAAAATCAGCAGAATTCTCTTCAGTTTCATGTTTTCAAAGAGGTTTTGCTCTTGGAGCTGTTATTTCAGTAGCAATGGTAAATCTCTCCACCTAGAAAAGAAACCCTTCTTTGGTTGAAGGAGTACTTTGAACAGCTCCTTGAATTTGGGGGAGAGATGTTAAGATAACTGGGAGAAATAATAAATGGTCCTTGTTCAGCCACAGACTCGGATTTGGGGTGGCTGGATTTTGAGAAAGCATATGGGAAGAGAGTGGGAGAGGGTTGCAGTGACTTTCAGTGAAGAGAAACAGGGGAAGGAAGAATGGATGGTTTCTGGTATGCATTGTGTGATGCAAATCTTATTCCTTGTCTCCCCACAGAATCTTTATTAAACTTTTTAAAAATAATGTGTGAACCTGGATTTGATTTTTAGGCCAAGTACTGACTGCAGTTTCATGGGAGACTCAGAGCTGACTCGCTGAGATGACCCAAGGGAGGCTGACATATCTAGGTTCCATGTGTGTCTGTGGTCCTTGTATTCATTTCCCTCTGGCAGTATATGTATCACTTCTCTTGCATATAGCATCTGAAAGGGTTTTAGAGGTTTAAAGGACAGAATGGTCCCTACCCTAAAACCTCTCAATATTTTGTTTAAGTTAAATAATTTTCATTCTGTAATCATCATTATCACATCACCCCCAGACTCACTGGCATCCTAATAGCCCTTCTGTAGGCGGGCCCACACCTGTTTGCAAACCCCAGATATGTTTGTACAATAGCAAGTACTTAGACCCTGCTTGATCTCTACACATCCTCTAGTAATATGGTCTGTTTAGGGTAGGTTCTCCATCACTATATTTTGTGCTTAGCAAGCTCTTCTCTGTTAACACGTTAATTGTATTCCACTAAAATTCATTACGTAACTACTTAGCTCAAACCCGTAACACATGTTGGAAAAATTGGACATTTTGAGTCTAAGTTCTGTATTTTACATCCATTTTAACATATGTGAAGACAATTTGTTCTAGTCCTTTATTACTGGATTTTGAGATACTAAGAGATACTGGTTTTCCTTTTTTTTTCCCCTACCTCATGATTAAAGTATAAATTTTATAACACATTATTCACAAATAATAATTCATTAATCAACATTCTTTAAATAGATACCAGATACAAACCCACCTAAATGAACTAGAGTGAAGCATTGTATTCTTGTCTTGAGCACAAGAATATTATGGGACATTTGTTAAAGCCTTTCTGAAACTAAAGCTACTCTTGGGCTCAAATGTAGTCATGCCTTTTTCTCTGTCTAATAATCTCATCGATACAGGACCAACTTTTTTTAGTGAACCTGTGCTACTTCCTCATGCCAGGGATTTCTGTTCTGAGTGCTCACAATTTACCTTTCAGTGAGTTGTCTTCAAAATTGTCAGAAATTGATTCCAGGCTTATCTAATTTCTCCACTCCTCCTTGCCCATTTCTTCTCTTCTGTAGCATTCTCCATGATTTCTTAGCTTTCATTTGATGACTTTACAAAGATACCAGCAATTGGAGGAGCAAGAATGATGGCTTAATAACAGCAGGTTGACATTTTAGAGCATGAGAAACCACCTACCTCCTCACTTGGCCTTTTAAGAGGAATGGAGAGGGATAAGAGAAAAGGATTTATAACAGGTTAGAAAATAAAGCCTATGAGAAAAAGCTAAAGGTGGCATATTTGTCCCCCCAAAAGAGAAAGCTGAAAACTTTACTTGTAGTGTGATGGCCAGCTGTTTTGCACATTCCATGAAGACCGAACAAAAGGAAATGGATTTAAGCTGGATTATTCAAAGATTTATATTGAGCATAAATAGAGATTTTATGATTCTAAATAAATTGTTCATCTCTGGAGTGACTTTTTAGAGGAAGTAGGATTTTTTTTTCCTCCCCTCTAAAGTCTCTAAAAATAACAGATTTTCATCTCTCAGTAATGGTGTAGCCTTATATTTGTAGCCTTCCCAAGGCTAACAGAGATACTGACTGACGTTCACAAGTCCTTTCTGGCCCAGTGATTCTGTCTTTTGATAAATCTCACCTCACATCTAGAGATCTGATGCCTTAGAGCCACTCCTATTCTTTCTCTTTCTGTCATTTAAAGTGCTGTTAACATTCCATCATGAATCTGCTAATGCAAAAGTGACTCTGCAGTTTAGTGTACTATTCTGTATAAAAATAAAACTCAATATGTTTATGTAAAATATAAATGCTTCATATAATATTTCAATAATTTAAATGGCAGGAGATACTTGAAAATTGTTTTTAATGACGATCTTTATTTTTCAGTTCACCTTAAGAGTTTTGGCTGAACATTTTTCTGTCTGTTGTGAAATTGAATATGCCATACATTTATTTTTAGTTCATCTTTCAAATATTTCATTAGTAAGTAGTTTTTTTTAGCTAAATTATTCTACAACTGGAGGTATCTTTTACTATAGTACTTTTTAGAAACTAGATTACTCTTAAGCTGGTCATATTATCTATCTCAAAAGAACAAATGCTATTTGAGAATATCCCAAATTTTTTCTGATTTGGAAATAAAATAAATAATATATATAGTCAAAATATCAAAGTAAATCCATAAAATATTTCCATAACAGTTCACCATTTAGACAGGAAGTGTCATCCCACTTGACCTTCATTACTTTGTACTTCATTGAGAATTAAAGACAGAGAAGGTAAATTAATATAAAACCTTTGACTTCTGGATCTCTACTTACAAGTGGTGTGACCTTGGGCAATTGGTTTAATCTTTGTTAAGCTTCAGTTTTACCATTTATAATATAACATGGTAATGTTCAGTGCTTATTAAGATTGATGAAAAAAATGAATGCAAAATGCTTAGCATAGTGCTTGTCACAGACAATTCCATTGTGAATATTTGCATATTGATATTAATTTAGTACTGTAGGTTGACTTTATGATTACTCGGATTGAGTCTCCATTCTAATTTTGTTGCTTTAACTCTATTATAATTTAATTTTAGTCTTTTCGAACTATGTGGGAGTTTGACAGTAATATATATATTTATAAATTTATTTTTAGTTTCATCTCCCCTGCCCCCCATTCTTTTTTTTAAAAAATAAACTTATTTATTTATTTATTTACTTTTGGCTGTGTTGGGTCTTTGTTGCTGTGCGGGCTTTCTCTAGTTGTGGCGAGCAGGGGGCTACTCTTCATTGCAGTGCGTGGGCTTCTCATTGCCGTGGCTTCTCTTGATGCGCAGCATGGGCTCTAGGCACGCGGGCTTCAGTAGTTGTGGCTCGCGGGCTCTAGAACACAGGCTCAGTAGTTGTGGCGCACGGGCTTAGCTGCTCCGCGGCATGTGGGATCTTCCCAGACCAGGGCTTGAACCCGTGTCCCCTGCACTGGCAGGCAGATTCTTAACCACTGTGCCACCAGGGAAGCCCCCCCCCCATTCTTAATGTCATTGGTTGGGGATAAAAATAGATCTTCTTCTACACATTATCCACTATAAAATATATACCTGTGGTTTTTAAAAATGATGTGCTACAGTTCCCAAAGCAGGTTCTAAATGGTCTTTCCTTTTCAGTCTTCTGGTTTATAGGTTGACAAGATCTATCAAGGTTGTCATGACAGGTTTATTTGCAATCATTGGGGTGTATCACGTGGGGCAATATGTTGCCTGTGAGAGCCTTTTTAGGACATTTGGTCCTATTTAAAACATCCATGAGTGTATTCGGTCCATGCCACATGGTTTTGGACAGGACCAAATATCAAGGACCTTTTGGCATGGACCGAATAAATGTCTGATGGACTTTTTGGACTAGGACTAAATGTTCCAACAAATATCAAGGACGTTTTGGCATGGATCAAATGTCTTATGAACCAAATGTTTTACGGACGTTTTGGACAGGACCAGATGTCTGCTAACCATGGGAGTTGATGAGGTGGTTGACATCTTATAAACAAAAACCATTGAGAGTGGGTAGGTTAATGGCTTGCTGTGTCCTGGTGTTCGGTAACCTAAAATCACCTTAGAATCATTGGGAGTTTCACAGACTTCTTGGAGTTAGAAACTTGGAGTTGACCCTTGTCCTGCCTTCAGCTATTGTAGGAATGCCCTTCATCATTCTGCATCTGTGATTGGTGGGCATTCTGCCTCTGAGCACTGTACATGGATGGATGGAAGGAAGAAAAGAAAGTTCTTCCTTGCAGTGCTTGGCGTTCTGTGGAAAACAGACATTTACAATGTCCTTAATGTGCAGCGAGAGTCACGTGGAGTCTAGCTTCTCTTTTCTGTACTTGAGACAGGGGTCAGTGTTCTGAAGTGAAGATGGAGTCCAGTGTCTGACAGAGGAAAAGAGGTCTATATTTTACTTGCTCTAGAGCAATGGTTCCCATCCTTATCAGACCCAATGCCCCCTTTCGTGGCAAATAATTTTAATGTGCCTCATAATATTCTGAAACAAAATTTGTAGATAATAATAACCTATATTTATATACTTATTAAAAAACAATCCGTATAACACTCTTAACTATAAATGTATTAAGAGAAACAAAGTAATTTATGTTTCTCAGTATGTGATCAGCCACACTGCAAGTGATTATAAAAGTCAGATACTTGTTTCTGCGTGTAGAATCATTTGTAGTTTGCTACGCTTGCAAAGTGCAGTATGTGTGCCGCTGATACATGAGATTGTCAGAAATGGAGCTCAACTTTCCTGAAATTTCTAAATGATAAGGACTTATTCTCTCCATTTATGCAGTAGTTGCTTTCCTGGAAAAATCCAGTATATATTAAAACCATGCAAAAAGGCCTTTGTGTTTATATGAGCAATGGGATTAGGTTCTAGACTCAGATTATGAACTTTTTTTTTTTTTTAAGTTCAAGATATCTTTGTATTTCTTTTTTTCTTAGTACCTGTTTTATTAAGGGTATACATTTAAAATAATATGACCCAGTTACTTGCGTTAATTTTTTCTGTGTGGATATGCTGTCAGTTGATATACAGATAAGCTCACTTGCTTCTGTTTTGTGTTGAATTTTGAAAATATATCAGTGGAGACACATGTACAATTATTTGCCTCAGAACTATCAACATAATAATTTATATTAATAGATTTCCTAATACTGGGTCATTCGTTGATCCCCAGAATAAATATTGTTTGGCCATGATGACATATTTTCTTAACATTTTATTGGAGGTTTCCAGTCTTCTTCCCTTGTATATTGTGTTGTTTGCCTTCTTTTTTTTTTCTTTTCTTTTTAAATTTTTATTGGAGTATAGTTGATTGACAATGGTTAGTTTCAGGTGTACAGCAAAGTGAATCAGTTATACATATACATATATCCACTCTTTTTTTAGATTCTTTTCCCATATAAGCCATTACACAGTATTAAGTAGAGTTTTTTTTTTTTTTTTTTTTTTTTGAGCAACGGGGATGTCCAGAAGGTCATTAGAAAATTGTGCAGAACACAGGACAATGCGTCATTGATAGGATTGTTTTGTATATTGCAGTAATACACCCAGCTACTCCAATAACCAAAAATGCTCTCATAAATTTCCTTTACAGTGCCCATGAGGCCGCACCATCCTTTTGAGAATCTCTGCCCTGTGCTGATTCCAATATAACTTTACCAGCACCTTGAAGCCCCGGGAACTTCCTTAGGTCAAAAAATTTACATGAACCTGTGCATGTAAAATGTGCTGTAGAAATCTTTAGTCTTTATTTAACCCCTTTTCACTAATTTACTAGATTTTATTTTTAAATTACTTAGAAATATATTAGAAACAAGCCCCCATGCATAAGAAAACACACCTAGAACACCAGATACTACTTTTTAAATTTCTTTTTTTAATGTAAAATACACAGAGCATAAAATTCATTATTTAACCATGTTTAAGTGTGCAATTCGGTAGCATTAAGTGTAGTCACATTGTTCAGCCATCACCACTGTCCATCTTTGGAACCTTTACATATCCCAAACTGAAACTCTGTACTTATTAAACAGTAACTCCACATTCCAGCCGTTGGCAACCATTATCCTACTTTCTGTCTCTATGAATTTGACTCTTCTGTACACCTTACATAATTGGAATCATGCAATATTTGTCTTTTCTGCCTGGCTTATTTCACTTAGCAAAATGTCTTCAAGGTCCATCCATTTTGTTGTACGTATCAGAATCTCCTTCTTATTTAAGGCTGAATTATATTCCATTGTTTGTATATACTACAGTTTATTCATCTGTTGATACACATTTCAGCTGTTGAGTCTTTTGTCTATTGTGGATAATGCTGCTGTGAACATGGTTGTATAAATATCTCTTTGAGACGCTACTTTTAATTCTTTTTGGGTATATACCCAGAAGTGGAATTGCTGGATCATATGGTAATTCTATTTTTTATTTTCATTTTTTAGAATCAAAAAATTATATTTTTTAAGTTTAAACTGCCATAACATTTTCCATAGTGGCTGCACCATTTCATATTCCCATGACATCCTTCCCAACACTTGTTAATTATGGGTTTTTGATAAGTACCTGTCCTAATGAGTGTGAGATGGTATCCCATGGCTGTTTTGATTTGCATTTCCCTAAAGATTAGTGACGTGGAGCATCTCTTCATGTGCGTATTGGCTATTTGTATATCTTCTTTGGAGAAAAGTCTATTCAAGTCCTTTGTCCATTTTTTAATTGGGTTATTTGTCTTTTTGTTGTTGCGTTGTAGGAGTTCTCTCTATATATTCTGGATATATTAATCCTTTATCAGATACTTAATCTGAAAATATTTTCTCCCATTCTGTGGGCTGTCTTTTCTTTTTACTGTCTATTAATGTACAAGTTTTAAAGTATGATGAAGTCCCATTTAGCTATTTTTTCTTTTGTTACTTGTACTTTTGGTGTCTTATCCAAGAAATCATTATCAAAGCCAATGCCATGAAGCTTTCCCCTGTGTTTTCTTCTAAGAGTTTTATGGTTTTATCCCTTATGTTTAGACCTTTTATGCATTTTTGAGTTAACTTTTTTATATGGTACAAGGTAAGGATCCAACTTCTTTTTTTTTTTTTTTTTGACTGCGCCCTGCAGCTTGTGGGATCTTAGTTCCCTGACCAGGGATCAAACCCTGGCCCTTGGCAGTGAGAGTGCAGAGTCGTAACCACTGGACCGCCAGGGAACTCCCCCAACTTCGTTCTTTTACATGTTTTTTGTTTTTTTGTGTGTGTGTGCTTTGTTTTGTTTTGGCCGCACCGCAAGGCTTGCAGGATCTCAGTTCCTCTACCAGGGGTTGAACCCAGGCCACAGCAGTGAAAGCCTGGAATCCTAACCACTAGGCCACCAGGGAACTCCTTAATTTACCAGATTTTAAACTTTTCACTTTCAGAATTGTTAGCTATCTCACCGTTATAATATCAATCTCCTTTCACATATAACATTTTTCTACTTAATTTTTAAAATATTTTACTTATTTTCTAATTTGTGTTATGCAGTCATTTTTATTCTTAAATATAAGCACATTCTTTTTAAATTTTGAAATTATTTCAGCTTTGTCTTCTTTTTCAGTCTTTCTTATTTTTAACCATGATATGTCTTATCTCTTTTTGCACTCGCCCACTTGATATATTATTTACTTGGTTTGAATGCTATTTTTCAAATATTATTTTTATTATAAAGTGATACGTGATTATTATAAAAAGAATTACCAAAAAAGATATGTAAATTAGAAAATGAAAAGCATTCATAATCCTAGTCTCAAGGGATAATAACAATTTTGTGTATATCCTTCTAGATACTGATTGTGTATGTGTGTATTGATACACACATATTTAATCTATCCATACACTCTTACATCCTGCTTTTTTTCACATAATGTATCCTGAACATTTTTCTATGTTGACTCATACAGAGCCATCACGTTTTTAATGCTTTTATAAAAATAAATTTATATGGTTATAGCATGATTTGTTTAATCAGCTTCCTGTTACTGGAAGTTTAAGTTGAGTATATTTTTTTCATATTTTTAAAATGTATAAATAGATTTAGGACAGATCTCTAAAAAGGATCACAGTGTTTGGATTAGGTATTTATTGAGGCTTTTGAAATATATAGTCTGTTGCCCTCCAAAAGGTTGTAACAGTTCTACTCTCAGGAATAGTATGTGAGTGCACTTACACTCCCACACCATATCTTACAATTTACTGTACTGATTTGGCTAAAAATATTGTATTACTTTTCTTTTTGGTGATTAGTGAGATTGATTATCTTTTTAAGTTTACAGGGCTTCTATATTTCCTCTGTTGCCATTCTTGTGCTTTATTTTTTGTTTCTTTATTGTTGCTTACTCTGTATTAGTTTGTTGGTTTCATCTTATCTAGTTTAAGTATTTTAAATAATAGTTTTCTCATTACCCTCTTTCTGTAGTTCTTTTCCCGATTCTTGTAGTTTTAACTATTTTGTCTGTCAGAATTGAAAAAATAATTATTTCTATCTTTTTAAATATTCCTGGATTTAAAAGAGGGAGAACCATGACTTAAAGATGACAGTTTTATTAGGAAGATCCCATATCCTGTCCTACATGTGGCACTTGGGGTGGCTTTTTCCATCCACTTGTCCCTGCAGGAGCCCTCTGGCTCTCCTTAATGAAGCTCTAATATGACTGTTGAATGGTCTAAAAGCATTTAACTTTTGCAAGTCTAGAGACTTTACAGACTAAAATTTTCTCCTCAGGGAGTATTTTGCTAGTACTAGATTAAGACTAAAGTAGTAGAAATACATCATACTCTCATAACAGACACCACTAATCTGCTAGGTATAAAATCTTTGGATTTCTGCTTTAGATAAAATCACTAGTCTTTTAGCAAACTGTGGTCAGAAATGCTACAGGATAGAAGGAAAGGTACAACAAAGTTTCCATTTAGAAAAGGTTTGGTCTTCTATGAGCAGGAAACCAAGTGTTAGTCAATTTTCAAGACAGTTTCATAGGAAGGAGGTAAATGGAATGTCTGTAATCTGGTTTTTAAAATATTCTTTTTTTAAAAAATTTTATTGGCGTATAGTTGATTTACAATGTTGTGTTAGTTTCTGCTGTACAGCAAAGTGAATCAGTTATGCATATATCCACTCTTTTTTAGATTCTTTTCCCTTATAGGTCATTACAGAGTATGGAGAAGACTTCCCTGTGCTATACAGTAGGTTCTCATTAGTTATCTATTTTATATATAGTTGTGTGTATATGTCAATCCCAATCTCCCAGTTAATCCCCCCCTCCTGCCCCCCAGCTTTCCCCCCTGGTAGTCATAAGTTTGTTTTCTACTAAAGTATTCTTAAAATTATCTTTTTAATTATAATTATTGACTATCAAATTTTTACTAACTTTTAAAATACCTTTATTGAGATATAATTCCCCAACCATACAATTTGCCCTTTTTAAGTGTACAATTCAGTGTTTTTTAGTATATTCACATTGTAGTGCAGCCATTACTGTAGTCAATTTTAGAACATTTTCATAACCTGCAAAAGAAACCTGTATCCTTGGGCAGTCACCTCCCATTTCCTCCCCCCCCCCCCCACCGCCCCCCGTCCCCAGCCTTAAGCAGCCACTAATCTACTTCTGTTTCTGTTAGACATTTCTGGGCATTTCGTATAAATAGAGTCATACACTGTGTGGTCCTTTTGTTTGACCTCTATCACTTAACATAATGTTTGTAGCCTCTATCAGTACTTCATCCCTTATATGGCCAATAATATTCCATTGTATGGATATGCCGCATTTTGTTTATCCATTCATCAGTTGATGGATATTTGGGTTGTTTCCATCTTTTGGCTGTTATGAATAATGCTGCTTTGACCGTTGATTTACAGCTTCTTGCATGGACTTATGTTTCATTTCTCTTGGGTACATACTTAGGAGTGGAAATATTAAATCAAATGGTAACTCTGTGTAACTTTTTGAACTGTCACCGTGTTTTCAAAAGTCGGTGCACCATTTTATATTCCCACCACCAGTGTATGGGGGTTCTGATTTCTTCACATACTCACCAACACTTGTTATTATCTGACCTTTAGATTCTAGCCATCCTGGTACCCACTGTGTCAGGGGTCCCCACCCCCCGAGTCATGGACTGGTGCCGGTCCGCAGCCTGTTAGGAACTGGGCAGCACAGGAGGTGAGCGGTGGGCAAGCAAAGCTTCATCTGCCGCTCCGCATCGATCACATTACTGCCTGAGCCACCCCCCCACCCCCATTGCTCGCATTACCGCCTGAACCCCCTCCCCCCGTCCGTGGAAAAATTGTCTTCCAGGATACCGGCCCCTGGTGCCGTAAAGGTTGGGGGCGCTGTGCTATATGGCAGGCATCCTGGTGTGAAGTAGTATCCTGTTGTGGGTTTGATTTGCATTTCCCCGATGACTACTGATGTATCAGTAGTATCTTTTCATGTTTATTAACTCTTACTTAACTCTTAAAATTTAAGTATACTAAATCCCGAATGGAAGCCCTCATCTGGCATTTACATCCATTAGAGAGGATGAATCAAGACATGTATTTCATTAGTTATACACGTGTTTCACATTTAACATACAGAAGTTAGCACATCGTATAGTAAGTGTAATACGGCTATAATAAAGACAATTTGAAAAGAAAACCCAGTCGGCATTTAAGAAGTTTACTGTTTCTGGTTCCATAGTCCTAGAGCAACCGGTTCAACTAGAAACTAAAGGGTTCTCAAATTAGCATCAAGTAATTCCTTCTCTTACAGATAACCAGACTAAATTTTTAAGTGATGTAAAGCCTCTTTGCTTAAATAAATCTTTTCTGATTAGTGTGCCAATACTTGCCAACCTATTTTATGTCCTAGCCAGTCATGAGGGATTTGATGCATTGTTTATTCTCATTTTTACTTAAAAATATTTCCTTATTTCCTTGCAAAAATTAATTTATTGGATATTTACTGAAGACTTTTTTTCTATTACTTATGAACTTTAGGGTTCTGTGTGTCAATTTGCATGGCGTGGGGTATTTAGTTAAAGCTGCCCCATCATTTGATAGTTTTTAGACTCACTCTTGTTTGGTGGAGAGAACTGATGAGAAAAAGCAGTGAAGGCTTTTCTTTTATTCATCTCCATGGGACTTTGACCCCATACAGAAACTGGCTATGGCCAGAATGTATGAATTCAACATAGTCTTTTACATAGTCTTTTATTATTGTTGTTTGTATGAAACCTACAGTTTAAACACGATTGCATAAATCAAGGTGGTACAAGTAATTTTAAAGATTTCCAGTAGTGTAATCCAGAGTTCTGTATTGCCCCATTCTTTCCACACACACACACCCTTTTATTGTGGTAAGAATACCTTAAATGAGATCTACCCTCTTAACAAACTGTTTAGTGTACAATATTTTTAACTGTGGGAAATGGGGAGTTGCACCATTTCTTTTTTTTTTTAATTTTTATTTATTTATTTATTTATTTATTTATTTATTTATTTATTTATTTATTTATTTATTTATGGCTGTGTTGGGTCTTCGTTTCTGTGCGAGGGCTTTCTCTAGTTGCGGCAAGTGGGGGCCACTCCTCATCGCGGTGCGCGGGCCTCTCACTATCGCGGCCTCTCTTGTTGTGGAGCACAGGCTCCAGACGCGCAGGCTCAGTAGCTGTGGCTCATGGGCTTAGTTGCTCTGCGGCATGTGGGATCTTCCCAGACCAGGGCTCGAACCTGTGTCCCCTGCATTGGCAGGCAGATTCTCAACCACTGCGCCACCAGGGAAGCCCCCTCTTTTTAACTTATATCTTGATGTAAAATGACATAAAATTTTATATATATATATATATATATATATATATATATATGCCTCCTGCTATAAAGAACTGGGGGGAATAATAATCCTATTGACAGATGATGTGTTTTTATAGATTCTGGCATCATTTTATTAATAGGTTATTCCTTTTACTGAGACAGGTTTGCTTCTGTGTAATTTGTTATTGATCTTAATTCAGCCTTCTTGAGTGTCACACAGTATAACTTCTCTTCCCATGAGAGGGCTCTTCAGCTGTTTATCAGACATCCTGTTGTCTCCTGGTCTTTTTCTAAACATTCCTCCCTCCATCAGCCTTTGCTCAAATGAAGGAGTTTGTAGTCCTCTACACCTCCTCTCTGGACATAATCCTATTAGTGTCCTTCCTAGGAGAATGGTATAAAAGTATACCATTAAAAGTATATTAGGGCTGTAGTTCTTATACTTTGGAATTACATACTTGTACACGTTTTGTTTGTACTAACTTTTCTGTAACCTTTTACTGTCATTTTCTTCCTTTCATTAATTGAGCTCTTCCACTGACTTACTGGATACATCAATTTGTTGAGAGATATTAGTAGCAGGTGTTGATATTTTAAGTAAAAGATCTGCATGTATCAGTCACCCCCTCTAAGTAGCCTTTCCTCGCCACAAGATCTGAAGTGTTTCCTGCCACCTTTTCCTCCCCCCATGAGATGGGGGCCACAGCTTTTACTCCCACTCACTCTGCCCTCGATGCCCTGAGTTGTGCCTGCCATCACGTGGGTACTTCATATGTTTTGAATGAAAGAAAGTATATTGAAATTGTTCATTTTCTTGACTATCTCTTTTGATGCTGGTTACAACTTTCTAGAGTCAGGACCCATGATTTATTCAACGTTGACTTGATTGCCTAACATAATCCTTGACGCATAGATGCTAGAATTCTGGCTGTATAGGTTAGATAGATTATTTTGGCTAGAGAATGATTGGAGGTGTATAGTATAGAAGACGTGAGGCTAAAAGGCATGTGGGTCCAAATCCTAGCATCCTTGCAATGCCGTGCTCAGAAGTTTTTGGTTAAACAGTTGATACAAATTTAAACATTTTAGAAAAATAGTTGTGGGAGGAGTATAAAAATTGGGAGATAAAGGTAATTAAGTTCTGAATATGTTGATATGCAGGGGGAAGTTTCCTTCGTAGAAATTCTCTGTGCTGATGGGATCAGAATTTACCTGTCTTAAGGGGAAACCCTAAAAAAAAAACTTTTGCAAATATAACTTGAATATTTTGTTTTAGTTGAAAACATAGGTATAATGCTATTCAGCAATCTTTTGATGTACGATCATGGCCTTTTTGGGGGGAGTATGAATCACTGACTATAGTTCACAGTTGTCTTTTTTGCATATCCAAAATGAACCCCTTATGTCCAGTTTGTTTTTTTCAATTAAAGATACTTGCAAAGGAATATGAATGAAGAATCCTTTTAGATTTAATTTTTTTGCTTGTCTCTGTTGGACAATTTCTCACACTTATCTAATTCAGTGGCCTTTTTAAATAGCTTGCTTGCTTTATTACATTTTTTTCAAGGCATCCAACTTAGTTTTCAAGAGGAAACCAAAACAAATAAAAAACAAAACACAAACCCAACTCTTTCATTTTGTATATATTGACTGGCATAATGTTTCATTTAAAAAGTTTTTGCTTTTTTTTTTTAACTTAAAGGTGGAACAGATGACACAAGAAAGAAAAGAATACGCTTATGGGCTAGCTAAGCAGAGATTTCTGGTTATTCCCCGGTGTGCACGGTCCCTCCATATCTATTTTCTAGACACATAGTTACACAGCTAGTGACTGTATTTCCCAGCTATCCTGGTGGCCAAGTGAAGCCAGGAAGCTGGGTTCTGGTCACGGGGATATGAGGAGAAATGAGTTACAACTTTTGGGTGGTCCCCTCAAAGAGAAAGCACATTCCCTCACTTCCTCTACTGGTTGACCCTCCCACTGACTGCAAGTTCACGTGCCAGTGGGATCCTGAACAGATATACCTAACCTGAGTCGGAAGCCGTGTCATGAAGGCGGCAGAGCAATAAGATAGAAGGTGCTTGGGTCTCTCACAGTATCAAGCTGACCGCAAGCCCTGGACTGCTTTGTGAAAAAACGATGGAATTCTTTCTCTCGTGTTTAAACCACTTCCACTGCCTGAACCAGAATCCTGACTAAAACTTTAAGGTACGTGTATACTTGCCAGAAGCTTGGCACCACACGGAACTGATTTATTCTGAGTTGGTGAAAGTAGAGAAGGGAATGTGCATCGGATTACGTACTGAAAGGAAGTGTTCAAAGTGGTGAAAGGATGATGTCAGCTCACATCAGATATGAGACATGTGGTCCTCCAAGTCTGGTTTAATAATTCCTCTGAACAGGCTACGGAGATAGTGTGTAAAATTTGGGATGTTTGATAGGGGAAAGTGTAATATCCTTGTCTTTTTAAAAATATGCTTAAAAATCATTGCCTGTATATTAATAGTGAGGGTTACAAGAGTTGATTCACACTATTTTAATTTTTATTTAGCCTAAAATCAATTTACTTCCTGCTGATTAGCAGGGAAAATTACACAATGTTCAATGTTGCTTAAGCCTTGGTCCAATCTGATTACTTAAACAGTCTACTTATGTAGTGTTCAGATAAAAATGTTTCATCCCTTGTCATCCTTCCTTCCTGCTGTTCTCCCTAATTGCTGTGGGGGACTGTGAGTGGGAATGGAGGGAAGAGTGACTTTCTTGAGCTCATTGCAGCGGGAACAGGGTCTAGTCCCTTAGATGTAATGCCCTCTTCCTCCTCTGATCGTGGAGGTAATGGCTCTCACCTAGGTGCTCCTGGTATCACAGCTGAAGTCTCTGGTGCTGTCACTCATGGCCTGCTTAGAGCCTGCCTGCTTGAGCTGCCTCAAAGTGCAGGCCTCGGAATCTCTCACCAGAGTCTCTGTATGGCTGCGGGCTGGGTGGTTTTCCTGCCTGCCATACTGGGCCATGGAGCAGGCCTGGTGTCTGTCTGCTCAGTTTTCACTGTCCCTGAGAACTGGACGTGCCTTGGTTGGGAAAATTCAATCCCAGATGCTCCCTGCCTGAACATGGTGTGGTCCCCTGTAGTGCCGATGTTGATAAGGGCTCCACTTGGGAGAAAGTATGGGGGAGGAATGGAGGCGGGGATGATCGTGAGACTTTGGAAGTAAAAGTAATTTGCTGTGATCAGAATGTGAGATTTATGTGCATGAGTGATGAGATGGGAACGTGGGTTGAAACAAACGAGATTAAAGAAGATGATCTTATTCAACTTTAATCATTGGAGAGATATGACCAAATTTTTATAAATAAATTGTATAATTTTGATTCAGTCTTACGGTTTAAAAATTTGGAATTACACAAATGTTTGAGGCATAAAATTGCATTAGTCAGATACAAACACTTTTCAGTGTATTTCTTTCAAGGTACTTTTTTTAGTATGAAGATATATATATCTATATAGAGTTTAAAATTACTGTATCTGTTTTTCCTCTATGAATTGTGTTTATGTCTTTTGTTACTTAGAGTATTGGTGTTTTTCTTGTCAGTTAATGTTAATTCATTATGAATTTTAAAAATATACATTTTCTTTTTTTGTGGTATCTTTGTCTGGTTTTGGTATCAGGATGATGGTGGCCTCATAGAATGAGTTTGGGAGTGTTCCTTCCTCTGCAGTTTTTTGGAACAGTTTCAGAAAGATGGGTGTTAACTCTTCTCTAAATGTTTGATAGAATTCGCCTGTGAAGCCATCTGGTCCTGGAGTTTTGTTTGTGTGGAGTTTTTAAATCACAGTTTCAATTTCAGTACTTGTGATTGGTCTGTTCATACTTTCTATTTCTTCCGGGTTCAGTCTTAGGAGATTGTACCTTTCTAAGAATTTGTTTCTTCCAGGTTGTCCATTTTATTGCTGTAGTAGTCTCTTATGATGCTTTGTATTTCTGCGATGTCCGTTGTAAATTCTCCTTTTTCATTTCTAACTTTATTGATTTGGGCCCTCTCTCTTTGTTTTTCGTGAGTCTGGCTACAGGTTTATCAATTTTGTTTATCGTTTCAAAGAACAAGCTTTTAGGTTCATTGATCTTTTCTATTTTTTTCTTCATCTATTTCATTTATTTCTGCTCTGATCTTTATCATTTCTATTAATCTCACAGTTTGTTTATTCTTCTTTTTCTAGTTGCTTTATGTGTAAGGTTAGGTCGTTTATTTGACATTCTTCTTGTTTTCTGAGGTAAGCTTGTATCCCTGTAAACACCCGTTTTAGAATGGCTTTTGCTGCATCCCCTAGGTTTTGGACTGTCATGTTTTTGTTTTCATTTGTTTCTAGGTATTTTTAAATTTCCTCTTTGATTTCTTCAGTGATCCATTGGTTGTTAAGTAGCATATTGTTTAGCTTCCATGTGTTTGTGTTTTTTACAGTTTTTTTCTTGCAATTGATTTCTAATATCATAGCACTGTGGTTGGAAAAGATGCTTGATATGATTTCAGTTTTCTTAAATTTACTGATGTTCACTTTGTGGTGCTCACTTCGTGGCTCAGCATGTGATCTGTCTTGAAGAATGCTCCATGTGCACTTGAGAAGAATGTATATTCTGTTGCTTTTGGATGGAATGCTGTATAAATATCAATTAAGTCCATCTGGTCTAATGTGTCATTTAAGGTCTGTGTTTCCTTATCGATTTTCTGTCTGGATGATCTATCGATTGATGTAAGTGCCGTGTAAAAGTCTCCCACTATTGTGTTACTGTCGATTTCTCCTTTTATGGCTGTTAGCATTTGCCTTATATATTGAGGTGCACCTATGTTGGGTGCGTATATATTTACAATTGTTATATCATCTTCTTGAATTTATCCCTTGATCATTATGGAGTGTCCTTTTTCGTCTCTTGTGACAGGCTTTATTTTAAAGTTTATTTTTTATGATATAAATATTGCTACTCCAGCTTTCTTTTGATTTCCATGTTTGTGAAATACCTTTTTCCATCCCCTCCCTTTCAGTCTGTATGTGTCTCTAGAACTGAAATGGTTCTCTTGTAGGCAGCATATATATGGGTTCTGTTTTTGTATCAGACTATACTGTAAAGCTACAGTAATCAAAACAGTATGGTTCTGGCATAAAAACAGACATACAGATCAGTGGAACAGGATAGAAAGCCCAGAAATAAACCCATGCACTTATGGTCAATTAATCTATGATAAAGGAGGCAAGTATACAATGGAGAAAAGGCAGTCTCTTCAATAAGTTGTGCTGGGAAAACTGGACAGCTACACACCAGACAGAATAGGCATCATTAAAAAGTCTACAAACAGTAAATGCTGGAGAGGGTTGGAGAAAAAGGAACCCTTCTACACTGTTGGTGGGAATGTAAATTGGTGCTGCCACTATGGAAACAGTATGGAGGCTCCTTAAAAAACTAAGAATAGAGCTTCTATATGATCCAGCAATCCTGCTCCTGGGCATATATCTGGAGAAAACTCTAATTCTAAAAGATGCATGCACCCCAATGTTCACAGCAGCACTGTTTACAATGGCCAAGACATGGAAGCAACCTAAGTGTCCATTGACAGATGAATGGATAAAGAAGATGTGGTGTGTGTGTGTATGTGTATACATATATATATATATATATATAGCAACATGGATGGACCTAGAGATTATCATGTTAAGTGAAGTAAGTCAGATAGAGAAAGACAGGTATCATATGTTATCACATACGTAATCTAAAAAGCGATATAAATGAACTTATTTACAAAACAGAAATAGACCCACAGACATAGAAAATACACTTATGGTTACCAAAGGGGATAGTGGGGAAGGGGAGAAGATAAATTAGGAGTTTGGGATTAACATATGCACACTACTATATATAAAATAAACAAGGGCCTATTGTATAGCACAGGGAACTATATTCAATATCTTGTAATAACCTATAATGGAAAAGAATCTGAGAAAATACATACACACACACACACACACACGTGAATTACTTTGCTGTGCACTGGGAAAAAAAAGAAATCTACATTTTGATACTCATTAATTACTGATAGTTTTCCCTATTCTTTAGTTTGCCTGTCTACTTTATGGTAATTTTTAAAAACATTTGTAGGTTTGGGGACTTTTTAGTTTGTTTTATATTTGCTTGTGTATTTAAATCTAGACCACCTTTTAAAAAATTGTCAGCATGAAGGCCTAGCTCTGTATCAGAGAAACCTAACCTGACTATGGCCTAAAGAAGATAGGTGTTTATTTCTCTTGTGTAACGGATCTAAGGTTAACTAGAGCTGGGGTGCTCTGCCTCACATGACCATTCAGGGACCTGAGTTCCTGCCTTCTCATTGCTCTACCGTCCCTTGGACATTGTCTTAATTCACATGGTTGGAACAAGACCACAGGGACACCCATTTTCTGGCTCATACGTAGGAACAGGAGACAGAGAGTCCAAGGCTGCATTTTACTTTTACACACATCGTGATTTGGTGAGAAATGGGGTGAAGTGGCTACACCTAGCAGCAAGGAAAGATAAGCAATGTAGTCTCTAGCTGCCATGTTTCAAGTCACTACTCTTATTACAATAGAAGGAGAGAATCTGTTTTTTTTGTTGTTGTTGGGTTTGTTTGTTTTGTGTGTGTGTGTGAGAACCTGTTTTTAAGGGGAAGTCACAAGCTTCCACCCACTTCTTTGTTTCTTCTGGTCTTCTAACAGAATTCTCCCTTTCCACAATTCATATACATATTCAGTTACATTTTCTTACGCTTTCTTCCTGTTGTATATTCCCCTCCCCTCCCCTCCTGCTCTCCTCCCTCTCTTCCTGTCATCCAGCTGGTGAATAAGTGTCTTGTGCTCCTGCCATGGGAGTTAGCTTTGGGGATATCATGGTGACAGAAACCAGGGGCTCTCTTCCCTCATGGCTCATAGTCCAGTGGGTGAGAAGGACATTAAATCTGGTTTTAGGAGGGATCTGTGGACTCTGGGGGCCCTGCGACCATTTTCGTAGTAATACTAAGATGTTGTTTGCCTTTTCTATTGTGTTGTTTGCTCTAATGGTACCAAAGTAATAATGGTCAAACTGCTGAATCATGTCAGTAGCATGAGATTGTACCAGTAGTCATTGTATTCTTCACTACTGTGCACTTGTGATTTAAAAAATGCTGAAGTCATAAGCATGATTATTTTTATTAAATCTTGACCATTAAGTACATATGTCTTTAATATTCTGTGTGACCAAATGGGAAGTACTCCCAAACTACTTTTGCATATGCCAGAGCACGTTGGTTGTCTTGAGGAAGAGCAGCTGTGTGATTGATTGAGTTGTGAATTGAACTAGTTGCTCTTTTCCTGGAATACCATTCCATTTTCACTTGAAAGAAAGACTGATAGAAAACTATGGTTAATCCGACTTGGGGATTTGGCAGTTAGTCGGTTGTCACTTCAAGGAAAACAGCAAACAGTATTTGTTGCCAATAATAAAATTTGAGCTTTCAAGCCAAAAAAAAGAAAAAGGAAATTTAAAAACCATGTCCCTACCACTGGGAGCTTGATATCATCTCATGACCTAAAGCTTTTTCTGGTGAAATTATGTATAATATTAAATAGGCAATTTAAAAATAAATGCTCTTTTTTTTTAATATTGAAAATATGTCAACATTCAGTTCTGCATAAGTCAGTGAACTAATTTCCAAATCAGACATGGGTAAGGGATCCATTCCAAGTACAAGATAGACCAGTGGATTTTAAGCTACCAAAGTATGAAAAGTTCACAGAAATCCATTATAACCAAACTTTAAGCTACCCTTTTCAAAGTTTGGTATAGAATCAAAGAAGACTATCCACAATTATATGCAAATGCTATTAAAATGCTCTTTCATTTTCTAACTACATTATTATGTGAAAATGGATTTTCTTCATTCAACCAAAGTAATACATTGTATCCTATTAAATGCAGACATAGATAGGAGAGTTAAGCTGTCTTTTAATAAGCTATTTGCAGAAATGTAAAACAATATTACTTGTCTCACTTTCAGGGGGAGGAGGGAAATATAAATATTTCATAAAAATAATAGTTTGTTATAGCTCGTCAGCAACTTAATCACTATAATAATTCTGATTGCAATCAAGAAAAAAGGAGGAGACCTTTCTTCTACCTCCCTGGTTCTCAGAACCCCTGGGAGGGATTGTTATAACACAGACTGCTGGGCCCCACTGCCCGAGTTTGAGTCAGTAAGTTCTGGGTGGGACCTGAGAATGTGCATTTCTTAAGTATTGCTGATACTACTGGTCCTTAGATCATGCTTTGAGAACCACTGTTCTAGCTGTTTCTTTGGGTTTATTGGACAAACCTGATTAAGCTGCCATTTGAGGAAAGATAAGTAGTACAGGTGTAGAGATCATGGCTGGAAGCGTCCTTAGTTGTCAAATTTGGGAATTAATTAAAAATTAAGCAGAAGAGCATGTCAAGAACTATTCAGTACCTGAGACTTTACCCTATTTACAAGCTAACAAGTTAGCTTACCCCAGTTTCTTTTTTCCTTTTTTTTGGGGGGGGGAAGGGGGGCACACGACGCAGCTCGCAGGATCTTAGTTCCCCAACCAGGGATTGAACCCCGGGCCCATGGCAGCGAGAACATGGGGTCCTAACCACTGGACTGCTGGAGAATTCCCACCCCAGTTTCAAGGTTGCTGGCAGAAGACACTAGAGTCCTGGTTCAGAGACAAAAATGACTTTATTACAGCAATTGCAGTTGCCAGAGTATCAGCCTTTATGGCGATTTACCCAGCCCCAGTTCCCTAAGGGCAACACGAAGAGAGCCATGGCTGCACAAGCAATGGGTTATGTTGCAGTAGAGGAGCCCTTAATTTAGGGATCCCCAGTATTTTTTTCATAATGTGCAGTAAGCCCGCCTGATCTTTGTCCCCAGAGCATGTTATCTTTATAATGCTAGACGACAAACAGACCTGCTCTCTGTTCCAGAGGGAAGCATTATCTCTTGTTTTCCAAGACTATTCTCTATATAAACATCTTTGAAAAGATGGTTGAGAATAAAGGCAGTCGGTGCCTCTGCTCACATATGTTCAGAAATGTGAGAGAGACCCATGGAGAATCGTAGGGCAACATAGGAAAAGTTGAGAGTTTGTATATGTTAATTATTTACTGGTCCTTAATAGTAAACCGTTGAGCAAAAACACGAGAGCAGTTAGACTTGAGTTTTAGACAGTGCAGTGTATGGCCCCCTGATAAAGGAAAACCTTTCCCCCCTGTGTAGTTCTAAATTATTTTCACAAAAGTGTGTAACTGTCATTGGGAACAAAGTTCCGTATGCTTTATAGGTCTTCTATGAACTATAAAACCAAACAATTTTATAACATAATGTATATGAACATTTAAAAAGTAAAGTTAATATGAATTTAGTAAGACAAATAATGATGGTTGGGTTGGCCAAAAAGTTCGTTCGGGTTTTTCTGTAACGTTACAGAAAAACCCGAACGAACTTTTTGGCCAACCCAATATAAGTCACAATAAATTGTACTTACAGTATGACTCTTGGATTAAGGCATCCCTCTTCTACAGTGGGCTGTATAATGACTGGTTTGTCCCACATCTTTTCTCCGTCTGAACTTCTGTAACTTTCTTTTGTAAAGCAGGCAGTAGTTATCATTTGACCTTTACTTGCTGCAAATGCATCATTAACCTCCTTTGTTTTTCCTTCATTAGCTAAAGATAACTAAAGTAATACTGTTTGGCACAGGGTCAGTCCAAAACTCTTTTCGGGTCCATGTGACAGAAAGCAAACTCATAACTGACTCATAGCTTGGAAATCAAATCGAAATCGTCTTCAGTTCTGACTAGAGTGATATATTTTCTCCTTTTCCCGGGTCAGTCCTAGTTTATGCTTGTGCCCCCTTTAACTCTCAACAGTGTTTCACTCTGGATGGTCAATTGTAATATGACTCCCTAGATATGACTATATCTAAAGGCTCAAGGGTTGCTGTCTGGCTTCTCTTATCCTAGTTTTCTCTCAGTGCTGCTTCCCTCTGTTTTGGCCCCATCCTTTAATGGTGTTTTCCATGATGTGATCATGGAAAGTGACTTCTGTGGGCCAGATTCCACATTATGCTTTGAGTGCTGTGATTTTTTTTCTTGATAATTTTCACATAAAAGGCCAGGGAAAATCTCTGGCACCTAGATCTCATTCCTTTCTTGGAGGAAAAAAAAAAAAAAAAATCAGTGTATCCAAAGTGATTATTTTGTTAAGTTTTTAGTATATTTTATGTATATTATATATAAATATGTTTACATATATTAATTTGTAAAATGTTCTATTTGATGGTTTGTATAAGATGTATAAGCATAGGGAATTTTACTCTCAAACACAACTCGGATTGGCCTGCTGGAAACACATGGCCCTTTCTTTGGATAGGGGGTCTAGTGGTTGACAGCCAAACCAGATAGAGTGATGGATGGATAGATTCTCAAGCAAGGTGCAATGTTTGGCACTTGCTTGAGTATCTCAGGACCTATAAACACAAACTCAAATATAGATCCTGAAATTCAGTTAGATAGAGGCATTCAGATGACTCAGCATTTCTTAAATTACTCTTGTTATACAAATAAAAACACTGAATTAAAATTTCTTGCAGCAAACTTGTAGACCCCGAAGAGTATACTTGTGGCCCCCAGTCCTCTATCCTCCCTTACCCTCACCGTGTGAGTCTCAAGACTCGACTCGTAGAAACATTGACCCCTCAGTTCAATTAGTTACTTCTGTGGTCTCTTTAATTAGGCTGCCAGGAAAAAGCTTCCTGTGTTGCCCACGATTCTCCTTTCTTTTGTCCTACCTGGATTCTAGAGTAGTCTTGTGTGTGTAATCATCCTTGTGCAGTGTAATAGTGTGATCCCTATCTCAGACATGAATGGCTCGGGGAGTAATTTTATGGGGAGTTAATATTTGGAGAAAGGGGATCATTTGGGGGAATCTAGATTCTGCTGTTTACAGTCATTATTTTTATATCCCAGAGTGTCAGATATAGCCTATAAATACATATATATTTATATAAATGTAAGTCCAGAGCTTCTCACGGCTAAATAATAAAGATTTCTAGACTGTTACCCATGTTGGGGAATTATAATTAAGAACAAAGTCTTCTCCCAACCCAGAAATCATCTTCACCAAAGGTAGTGGAGAAAGAAACCATTTTTTTATTGAATGGATTGCATCGCAAGCAGTCCGTGAAGAGACTGCAAGACAGAAAGGTGTGCCACCCACTTAACATAGCCAAGCCGATTCAGCCGTTACGGTTACGTACATGTTTGCGAGATAGATGACAGCTAGTCCCTAAATGAGAGGCTTTACAACACCTTATGTCACTCACAGTTCATCCTAACTTTACCTGGTAATTGAGGTAACCATCTTTTAGCTAATGGACCTTATCCAGAAGAGAAACAAACTTACCTTATGACAAGAGGTAGTTTTGCAACTTGGAGCAAGACACCCACCCAAGTTAGACTCCTACCTACCTGCAGAAACTGGAAGACAGGGGTGCTATCTCCTGTGATGTTTACCTTTCAAAGAGATGGTTCTCGGGTCCTTGAGAAAGACATTCTTGATCATAAAGCTGACAAAAAAACGCCTGTTTAGTTTTCAAAAGGGTATACAGTTGTCCCTTGGTATCTGCAGGGGATTGGTTCCAGGACCTGCCACAGATTCAGCTAACCTCAGACTGCGTAGTGCTGTATGAATTTATTGGGGAAAAAAAAAAATCCACATACATGTGGACCCATGCAGTTCAAACCGAGGTTGTTCGAGGGTCAACTGTATATACATTTCAATGAGAGGAGAAAGCACTTACATTTAAAATTTTTCTAAAGTAAATGTCCTAAGAAAAAGGGAGGGAAATTTTCCTTTACTTTCAAGGGGGATAATTAAGCCTCTTATTTTAAATTAATATTTGCCCTTGCATCCTCTTTATTTGCTTCTATCTTAAAAATAAGGACCTTGATCTTATTAATCTTACAGTAATATTATGATAAGCAGAAGCGACTTTAAATGCACTTGTAAATTTGGTTTTATTCCAGTTTAAACTGAATTGTAATTTTGTCTTATTGAATGTAAAAGTGGTGTAATTGTACGTAAAAGTTGGGAGTTTTTAAAAGTGGAGTCAGGAATTCAGGTAAGGTGACTTTGACTGAATCACCATTTTCATGCTGAGCAGCCTTGATGTTAGGCAGCTGAAGCCAGTAAATAAATGATATAAATGTGAACCCAAGCAAAGCTGGATAAAGAATATTCTTGTGGTGGGGGAGTATGTGTTTTCTGAGGTCAGAGGTGTTTTCTTTTTTCTTTTAAACCTCGCCACAGTTAAAATTCCAAATTTCTCTAGACTGCCCCTCAACAAAAATCAGGGGTGAGCCCTGTTTGATAATCATTTTTATAATGGTAACTTATATCATTCTGTTCAAGGACTTATAATCTAGCCAAGGGGTTACTTTACTTAGACCTTGATTTGCTGTTAGTCGTTCCCCTCCCTCGTCCTTCTCCGTGTCCGCACTTGATGCGTTTTGCATTTCCGAGCCCCGTTAATAAGCGGCCGTGTGTGTGCAGCCCGGAGCCGCAGGCGAGGCCCTGCCCGCGTTACTGTGGTGATGGTCCTTTGCCCTCCCATTATCTGTGTGGTGCCTTATCAGGTGCCCAGCTCCACTTCACACACCTGCTGGGCTCAGTATTTACTCTCAGAGATGCAGTTTTCCATCCGCCACTTCCTCCTTAGAGAGTGGTCTGGGGCATCCCCCTCAGTGGCTTCATGGTTCCTGGCCCACCGTGCCCACACTGCACACACTCTCGCCCTGGGGAGCTACATCCTCCCTTCCCGCTACCCTAGAGTCTCGTTCATCTCACAGCCACCAGCTTGTCAGCAGTTATTTACAGGCCACCTGGTCACCTTGACCGTCTCAGCTTTGTGACCGCAACGGTCCCACGCTTTGATCTTTCCTGACTGATCCGTGTTACATATTCCTTGTTTCTCCTTGAAAGAAGGGTACTCTCACTCTTTTGATCTTGCCTGTGGATTGAACTGAAAAGCAATAGCTGCCCAGCCGAGTACTGCTAGGAAAATTTACCCTTTTCTCCTTTCTCCTGCCTCCACTACCTCTGAGGGGTTTTTGGTTTGTTTGTTTGTTTTATTGTTTTTTTTACAATATTGCTTCCTGTCAGTCTCTCATACAGGACTGTGCTGACTGAGATTTCTAGAGGACCACCTTTAACTCTTTCCTGTACGCTGTGTGGAAAGAATACCAGTGTTTAGAATGCTGGAACCATAACCGTGCAGCATTTCTAATTTTCCTGTTAGGAGTCTCTGCATGGAAGTAAGAATTGAAAAGTAATTATATAAACTGCTAAATTATGAAAGTTTTTTCCCCAGTATTTCTGCCTTTAGGAAATCTGGTCCACAGAGAGTATGCTTGTCTAACTAGCAAAGAAATTAGGTAGAAATCCAGCCAATAACACTGCCATCTCCACTCTTTAATGTTAAACATATTTCAGGATTTTTTGGAACCGCAAGCCATTGACTAGACACTCATTGTGGAGTAAGCCTCTCAGTGTCCCATGTCACCAGCTATTGTATGAGATAGGAAGTGAGTTAGAATTTAAAGATAATGTCTAACATTAGGAAAACTTGCTTTTTTCTCATTAAGATTGAAAAATTCTCATCAGCATACATAGTAACCATCTTATTCTTTGCTATTTCTGATTTTCCCCTTGTATGGCTCTCAGACCTCACGAGCTTGTATCATGTGAGCCTCTCTCTGAACCTCTGAGTTGTCTCGCTAACGGAATGGGCCATGGGTGGCTGTTCATGGAAGCTCACTGTGCGTGTGGAATCACCACCCCGTGAATGGATGTTGGGATCTAAAAAGTCCTATCAGCAAAACACGGCTGCTGCTGAGTCAACTTGCCGTGCCCGAGAAGCACAGAGGGCCCCCTTGAAGATAGCCCTGCTGGAGACTGCCGAGGGTGTGTTACTTGGGCGGACTTCTCTTGAATTAGAGAAATGTGTGAGCCATAATGCCTACGATTGTGCTTTTCATAGAGCCAAGTATATTGTTGTTGATTAATATATAATGGGTTGTTTATCTTGGAGTTGTTTGTATTGGCAGATGCCCTGCCAAGATTCAAAAGCTGTCTGTAGATGAATAATGCCCTCATTGTTTATTCAGCGCCTGCTTTTCTACTTAATATGCAGCTATCTTGGGAAAATTTCTTGAATATCAAATCACAAGTAAAATTTAAGCAGTTTTTCCCCCAGGTTTTCAAATAGGCCATTCAACTATGACTTATTCTCAGATGCCTCTGATGACTTGGATGTGTGTAGCTGGAGGGGGAAGGGGAGAAGGGAATGAGGCCCAGAAGTTTGCCATCTAACTGATCCTTCACAGATAGCTTAAATACATTCAGGTACACTTCTGGTTGATTGTGTGTCTAGCACAAGTTAGCTGCTGAGCATTCAAGTAGAAAATGTTCAAAGGGAGAGGCAACAGGGATCACAGCGGGAGTGGGTCAAGAAAGGCTGAGGAAGGAGGTAGGTTTGATGGTTGATACAGCATCATGAGTGTAGCTCTAGGAAGCAGAACAAATTACGCTTTGGCAGGAGGAACAGTCTGTTTGAAGATTGGTGGCGTCGTCAGCAGTAGGTGTTGTCGGTACTGTAAGTTCAGTGACACTGTAGCATAGAGCATGTAGCAGTGGCTCCGGAAAAATGGGACTATGAGGCCTAGATAATGAAAATCCTGAGCCCTGTCTCTCAGACAGTAATAACAGCTCCATGATCTGTAGCCCTGGCCAAAGACAGTATGAAGCCAAACAATAGACTTGTCATACCTTCCTTGTTTTGTGTCCTGTGCTCAGATGTTCACAGTATCTAGAGGGCTCTAATTTTTATAAAGGGCCATTTGGTTAGTGATATTTTCGTGTTATGATGGCATAATTCTAGAGACTCAAATTGTGAGGAGGTCATGAATATGTAGAGTGAAGGAGAGTTTTGAGAATGGGTTTATGACAGGGAATAAAGAAAAACATAGGGGGAGACATTTCTGCCATACCATTGCATCCCCAGTGTTAGCGAAGCATGTCGGCTGTGTGTCACTTGTTCAGTAACAGTGGTTGACTATATAATGTGTGAGATAGCTATTTTATTATAACGTAATATTTAAAAATAATTTTCGTGATTTCTTGGCACCACTGGGCTGTCCACTTCACATGAGGCAAATTATGATAATTGGCCAGACAGTTAAACATCTTCCAGTGGGGAGCAAAATCTTGAGTAAAATTTATTTATACTGCTTCAGTGTAAGTTATAGAAGAAAGAATTTTTTTTAGTACTTCAGGGAATACATAAAAACATCGATGAAAGCATTTTCTTTTTTAGCTGAGTTTAAGAATTATGATGTAATAAACAGATGGGACTTATTTTTAAGAAATTTGCTGTATGTTTGGAAACCAATAAAGATCATTTTGATATAAAAAAATTCAATCACAGATGTAAAAAACAAACTTGGGAACAAACTTGGGGGAAGTGGGAGGTAGATTGGGAGATTGGGATTGATATATACACAATACTATATATAAAATAAATAAGGGCCTACTGTATAGCACAGGGAACTCTACTCAATACCCTGTAATGACCTGTATGGGAAAAGAATCTAAAAAAGAGTGGATGTATGTGTATGTATAACTGATTCACTTTGCTGTACAGCAGAAACTAACACAACAGTGTAAATCAACTATACTCCAATAAAAATTTTTTAAAAATTAACTGTAAGAGACAGAGAGAGTGTGTGTTGGGAGTTGGATATACATAAGTGATAAAATTAGAAATCCCTCATTTTTTTTATTTCCCTTTTTTTAGGTGCTGGTGAATCTGGGAAAAGTACAATTGTGAAGCAAATGAAGTAAGTAGATTTAAAACATTAAATTTTTTTATGTTTACGTGTACTGTTCCATCAAAGGAAGTAAGTGTTACCTTTTTTCTTTTGTCTCGTTAGAATTATCCACGAAGCTGGTTATTCGGAAGAGGAATGTAAACAGTACAAAGCAGTGGTCTACAGTAACACCATCCAGTCAATTATCGCTATCATTAGGGCCATGGGGAGGTTGAAGATAGACTTCGGTGACTCGGCCCGGGCTGTAAGTTACTAAAGTCCTTGGAGCAGACCTGATGAGTAAAAAAACAACTTGCATGATTAACACCATATTGTATAACATAGATTTATCAACTGTCTCAGGACCAGAAGGATGGTAGTGAGTGAAGTAGGTCAGAAGCTTTAGAAGTGAGTGAAGTAAGAATACACAGGTTTGCATAATCTTCCCTTTAGAGCTAGAATACTTTCCTTATCCATAAGATGATTGGGACCACTCAATACCCATTGCAGTGTTTTCTATATAACATGGCATATTGGGCACCTCTGCATCTCCATAGCAGTTTTTAGTAGTTACTACTGAGTTTAGTAAACTGCCTACACTGGCATTCTTCAGAATTCGTTTTTATGATTTGGAGTGCTGAAATTGATCTAATTATTTGCGTTCATGCCCAGACTAAAAAGCAGTCTAGTCTCAGATAATGAAAACAGTATACAAGTTTGCTAACCTTTGGAATCAGAAAATACTGGCTATTAGAAAACATCTTTCAGAATTTCGCAGCTAGGACCTTAGGAGACAAGCTAGTTTCACCTCTTTATTTTATCCGTAAAGAAACTGGAACCCAGGACATTACATGATAGAAAGATTGCCACACGGTGGTAACCAATGCAGTGTGCCTGTGCTTCCTTGTTGGGCCCAATGTGTAACTTATTTTCAGTTTGATTGGAAGTAGGCCCAGCCAGTCCATAGGGTATTTTCTCTTTCTCCTTTTCCCCCAGTCTCAGTTTGCTTGCTTAATCTGTTTGTTTCAAGTTTTAGTATTATTTTATTATGGTTTATTCTTCACTGATTCTTTTTTTAATAACTGATGTAAAACTAGACCTTCCCAGAAACCTTTAACTGAATCTCTAGATTAATTTTTAATATTTTTGTACAAAGTAGATTATTACTACTACTACTGTTACCCCTTTTTATAGTTCCCTTTTATTTTTATGTGTTCAGTGTGTGTGTGCTATCTCCCTGATAATACTATGAAGATTTTTTACATAGAGACCGTAACTTTTTGTCTTCTTAACGTCTGCTAGGTTTTTATTTTTACATAGAGGCTCGATGTGTGCTTAACAGGAAAAAAAATGAATGAAAGCAACGTTAGAGAACATACATTGGAGAAATCTGTAAAGCAAATCTGGTTTATTTTTTATAATAAGTTAATCTAATATTTATAAGTTGCTAGGCCATATTAATTTACTAAGCTTTTCCTTTTAAGCAAAGATTAAAAAGCTTAGGGTAATGAATTAAAATTTTCAAATAGATTTCAAGATCATTTTTAATAATAATTCATAGCATTCTTCTAAATTATCTTATCTGAAGTAAGATTTGATCATGTCCAGACAATTTTTGCCCTATCAGTACTATCCATTCAGGCTGTAACTTATTCATTTATCATTTATTCATTCAGCAAATTTTTTTTGAGCTCTTAGTCTTACACAAAAGAGAGCTACCCTATGATAAAGAATTGAATAAATTGTACTCTAATTCCAATTCATATGTACAGTATTCTGTGTTCAGATCTTACGTGTGATTATTAGAGAGAGAGGTTTTTGTAGCCTCCATTGTACGCGGTAATGATGGGTCGATGCAAGCTGCTTTTTATGAGGTCTTTTTATTTTCATATTTTTCTCTCAAGGAATGTTGTCATTTTCTGTCCTTTTTGGGGCAGATTTGGGCTGTTTCAGGACTGACTGGAAATAACTGCTCTCTCACCACAAGCTTTTTTTTAAAACTGGTTTTCTGATGCTTTGGAATCTACATGGGGGCCTGCGCTGCTCATTTTTGTTTCACTGGTGCTAGTTTCATCCACTCTTTTTAAGCTCTCTCTAGCTGTCCCCTGGTCCTTTGTTTTCTTCCTACCTACTGACTATTACTTCTGTTAGCTTTAGCCATTGTTACTCTTTCACATAAACATCTTCAGTCTCTCTCATTGGTTCTGATTGGTCTACTCCGTGTCTTTGTTGCCTTACCTCTATGCAAATCTTATTTTTCTATTTATTTGTTTTTTAATAAATTTATTTATTTATTTATTGGTGGCTGTGTTGGGTCTTTGTTGCTGCTTGCGGGCTTTCTCTAGTTGCGGCAAGTGGGGGCTACTCTTCGTTGTGGTGAGCAGGCTTCTCATTGTGGCGGCTTCTCTTGTGGAGCACGGGCTCTAGGCGTGCGGGCTTCAGTAGTTGTGGCACATGGGCTCAGTAGTTGCGGCGCGCGAGCTCTAGAGCACAGGCTCAGTAGTTGTGGCACACGGGCTTAGTTGCTCCTCAGCATGTGGGATCTTCCCAGACCAGGGATTGAACTCGTGTCCTCTGCATTGGCAGGCGGGTTCTTAACCACTGTGCCACCAGGGAAGTCTGCAAATTTTAAAATACTATGAGGCTATTGAAATTGTGCTAAGGAATACAAAGATGAATTAAACATGGCCTAGACAGGAGGAAGGGACTTTGAGCTTGGTATTGGAACATGTATTAAGAGTTTTCTAGACAAAAACAAGGAAAAAGCATTCTAGAAAGAAGAAACAGTATAGAGAAAGGCTGAATATATTTCTTTTTCTACAGTATCAATTCCTGGAAGTATTAGCCTTTTAAGTTGAAGGATAACCAGATATTTAAGTTTGATAAGTACCATAGTTTTTTCTGTTTTCAGAAAAAACACAAAGTGAATAATCTTTTCTAGCAACCGTGCATCAGTGTCAACTTTCCCAGTGTCATTAACTTAGATACATTAACATTTTAATTTTTTAATATCTTAGTAAAAAAATATTATCTTTCTTTCTTAGTTTTTATTTTCCTGATTTGTAGTGAGGTTGAGAATCTTGTCATTTTGTATCTCTTCTATGGACTCCTCTTAGTATTCTTTACTCAGTTCTGTTAAATTCCATGTCCTTTTCACACTGAATCTCTTTGAATATTACGGATATTACTTCTTTATGTTTTACAAATGTTTTTATTCAGCATATTTCTTTTATTTTTTTGAAACAGTATTTTTCTTGTTACAGAACTTTTAATTTTCTTCAATCAGGTGTGATTTCTGTGTTTTGTGCCTTGTCAGACATTCTTCAGCTTACAATTATTTTTTAAAAATTATCTTCCTTTTTCTAGGTGGAATCTAAGTATATTTTATAATCTGATCATCCCTTGCCTACAACCATATATTAAATACTCCATTCCTGGGTGACTTGAAAATGCTACCCTTAGCATTAAATTGAGTGTTTTTCTGAACTCCATTTTTTCTTTTTATTGATATATTCTTTTCTTCCCTAGCTCAGTCACTTATTTTCATAATAAGATGGAAATAATAATAACATCTACCTTACAGGGTTCTGAGAAATAATGACAAGCCTTTACTACATGCCTTGGTCATAATCAATGCTCAGTAACTGTTTGTTATTGCTGTTGTTATTTATAATGATTATACTACTATTATTATATTTGTCAGAGTCACATTATTTTAGTTTCTCTTGCTTCATAGGATATTGGTATCTGGTAGGGTAAGTGCACCCATCCCATTGTTCTTTTTTAACCAAAATATAAAGGCTATAATGCATTTCTCTTCCAGATAAACTTGGGAATCAACTTAATTCCTCACAACCCTTTTGAAACAAACAAAAAAAGCCTGTCGGTATCTTGATTGGAATTACATTTTAATATGTAGGTTAACTGGGTGAGAATTGACTAAAAGATGTAAAATTTTAAGAGACAGTGACAATTTGCTGTGGTTTGCTTCGTATTTAGCAGCTAGCAGATATGCAAAGCAGATTACACATTAGTTATTTAAAATGAGAGGAAACAAAACTGTTTTTAAGGCTGGAATAGAGCAATCAAAATTTGTGCCTAATATCCTTTCAAAACTCTCATAATACACGTAGTCCATCTGTGGATGACAGTTTATTGATAAATTAGATTATTTTGTTTTTAGTAATGTACAGTTAGGGAAGTGTTGAACAGGGGCCTATCAACATGTCACTGCATCACTTAGAATTGTGCTGCTCAGAATGTGGTCCATGGACAGTGCCTGCACACAAGCATGTGCACAGGTGAGTACAGAAGTAAAGGAAGCGATTAGACAAACTTTTACTGCAATTGACAGAGTAATGTATATGTTAACTCTGATAGTTTACAAAAATGTATTTATATTTTACGTCATTTAAATGTTATTTTCCCAATAGTATTAGTTTTGAAAGATTGGAAACAAAAGAAAATGAAACAAATAAAACACAAGACTGATCTTTCATCCCAGAAAGCTTGAGAAGCACTTCCTTGGAATAAGCTGGGCTGTAAGGAACAGAAAACCTTGCCTTGAATTGACTTAAGCTCCCTTTCTCCCCCAAACCTCAGCGTACTCCTGCATAATGGCCACTTTTCTCTTCCTCTAATTTTTAAATTTATTTCGTTATTTAGTTAGATTATGTCTCTGCCAGATTTGCCAGATTGCTTTTGAGAAAGGCTGTGTCAATTTACTTTCCTAGCAGCAGTGCCTTTTCTTAGCACTCTGGGTAGCCAAAATTTGGAGTCTGACATGTTTAAAATATTGGCTAATTTATTAGTAAGTCTTATTTTAATTTAACTTGCATTTTCAATTTTTTAATATAACTATGCAGTTTTCCATTTCTTTATTGACTTTTTATTTCTCTATGTTAGTGGCTTATTTTATCCTTTATTCATCTACGGATTGGAGTCTTGGTGTTTTGATTATGTATTTGCTTGTTTGTATGTACTTGCATATTAACCCTTTGTCCACTAATGCAAATGTTCTCTCACATTTGGCTTATTGCCTTTAATCTTAGGTTGTCATTTAAAAATTTTTCCCCTATTATTTCTTCCATTGTGTTTAAATTTAGAAAATCTTCTCTCAACCAAAGATTTACCAAATATTTGTGCTATTTTAAAAGTTTTTTAGGGGAGTGAATTTCAGCATCGTTTCTATGTTAGTTCTTTAATCCCTCTGAAACTTTGTTTTATGCATGGAATAAGGATCTACATTATTTTTTTTCCTCTTCATATGGCTAATTATTCACAAGTATTTTTTGAATAATTGTATTCTTTCCTACTGATTTATCTTGCCACCTTTGTCATGTAAGTTCACATTTGGGATTTTCTCCCCCTGTTGATCTGCATAAATACTAGATGTTCTACATATTGTAGACTTTTAATATCTGGTCATTTCAGCCCTCTGTCCCCAGTATTCTTTTTCAAAATGTTTCTAGTTATTTCTACTTATCATTTTTCCAGATGAATGTTTGAATTATTTATAGTAGTAGTCTGGTTTATCGTTGAGAACTAAGATGAAGAAGTTATAATATTATGTTGTTTTTGATTCTGAGAAATACTGATTTATTATATATGTGACAAAGTGATATTAACCTTCATTTGAAATGTATTATATGCCTCCAGCACAGTATTTTTCTACTTTGCTCAGTTCATGTAGTATTTATTACATGTTTGTCTATTCACAATAGGTTCTATTGTGCATACAAAGAACAGTTTAATATTTATTTTATTAATTTGAAAATTAAAGCTATATAGTTATAAGATTCATAAATATATACATAAAAGTTATATTTGTGTAACATACTTATTATAATTTCTCTTCTTGACATAATGAAGCTCATGCTCACTGCAATTTAGTCAAAAATTTTGCCGTCTGCAATTTAGTTAAAATTAATTTAGATGATTTTACTTTTATCCCCCATCCCTTCCCCCTTAAGCAGTGTTACGGGGAAAAAAAGAAAAACAACTTCCTCTTTCCTTGCCTCAGTCATTTTTACTTTGGTTACAGTTGTGTTTTTAGAGAAAAAAAGTTTTACATTTGTTTATTTCTTAAAGCAATTCTTTAACATCTGGGATTAGCACCAGGCGCCTTGGAGAGGTGACTTCACTAAAGTTCTCAAGATTTCCTTACCAGTACACTAACTTTGGTGAAAGCAGTATAACTGTCTTAGATTTATAGGAGTGATTGTATGCTCTAGAAATGTGGTAGATTAAATATGTCAGTAATTCTCATTGTATGTGGTGTTCAGTATTGTTGCCTAATGTTATTAATGAAATAATTATCCTAAACCATTGAAACAAAGGATTTCTATACCTCTATCAATCATGACATCAGTATATTATCCCTGTGGTCAAAAATTCAAAGGTGCACTATTTTTTTTAACACTCCTTTATTATATTACTCAGCCTCTATCGTAGAAGGGCTTTCTGATGTTTTCTATTGAAACACTCATCTAGCCTTTGCTTAACAATTTCAGTCTCTCACTCTCCCTCCTTTTTTTGTGTTTTTGGATAGCTTTGGTTGTGAAAAAGTGTTCTTATTGGATTGAAATCTGATATCTTTTGCCCTCAGAATTCTTTTTCTGCTCCGTGCCTAAGCACAAAGTCTGTTCTTTCTTACCTTTGATGATTCCTGATATATCAGAAGACAGCCATCATGGTCCCTCAAAGTCCTCTCTTCCCCGTAATTCTCACAAAATAGGTGACGGCTTCAAATAAAATCTGTTGTCACTAACTAACAGTTGCCCCCTGATCATCACTGCATGAGAAGATAGCATTTCCCATCTCCTTTGAGTTCCCCAAACATGCAGTTATATGAACTAGAATTTACATTCTTTAAACCATCTTATTTTCATTTAGTTCTTAGTCATTTGAAAACATACTAACTCGGCTACATCCAAGGATTTTTTTCCTTGCTACTTGCAAATAATTGCCTGGCAAATAAATTTCTTTTTAACACTACAAAAAGAGTTCCTGTAAACTGCTTTACTTACCTATATAGCCCTTTAGTAATCCCTACCCTTTTTCGACACTGTGTCATACTGTTTTAGTACACTCAAGTTTGTCTTTCTTTCTTAAATGTTCTTAAGTAACATTTTAAATGAATCTTGAAAAGACTTAAGTCCATGACAAGATAGGATTATTGTCATCATTCTGCAGTTGTCAAATTTATCTTTTCTTAGGCAGTGGCTACTTAGTAATTGTTGACTAATATGTGGGATTGGGTGACTAATTACCTGTGGAACTTTAAATAAATTGCACAATCTCTCTATGTCTCAGGTTCTTTTTAAACAAAACAAAAAATTAGGTAGAATAATTTCTGAAGTACCTTCCTGCTTAAATTTATTACTTAAAGCTCATCTGCAGACATCTGAATGTCCTGCTAATGACATGGAGATGAGTATTCCAGTTGGTTTTTTAAGGAAAAGAGACTTCTTTACATTTTGTAAAGAGGAGACATTTTTGAATGCCGCAGTTTATAAATAGAGCTTCCAGTTTCCCAAGTCTTTTCTTCAGGCTTCTTTCCCGGAAAGTTTGAAGAGAACATTATCTTATGACCCATACCAGAGGGCATTAGTCTTTTCTGTCAACAAATTTTATGGAAATTGAATAAATATATCATAATGAAAGCTCATTTTAAAGCTCACTTAAGTGAAAAGCACTTTTCTAAAATGGATGGAGAAAAATATGTTTGATGTCACTTAAAAATAAAAATAACCAAATTTAGAAATTTCTCATATAAGTCATTATTTGGAAAAGTGAATAACTGTTTACTGGAATTAGGTAAATGGTGCTAAAAACGACTTGAAATTGTGTTTTGTTGGGGTTTATTAAGGACATGGTACAAGTGTTACTTGCTTGCATGCATTTCTCTTGTGATTTACTAAAAAGGGAAACATATGCTTGAATAATACGTTCCCATGCTGAGTGACTTAATTATTTCTCACGATGGGTTCCCTCTGAAAAGAAAATGTTTCACAAATTGGTGGTAGAATGAATTTATATTGTCAGCTAGTACCCTCTGCTAGCCTGTGTCACCAAATGCTTCCCTTTTGTATGCCTTATCATAATATGTGCATCACTTTACAAAGAGCTACTACACCACGTTGGAAAAAATGCCCCTAGAGAAAAATTATGGACTGTCTATCCAGTTAACATAAAGCTGCATATCTCAGGCCAGAAAGAATCTTTGCGAAGATGGTAACTTCACATATCCCTTATTTTTGTATTCACTGTGTTATTACCTGAAGACTAGAGTTGTGTTATAGAGCACTGTAGCTACTACCCCATACTACCCCATATGTGGCTACTGAGTATTTGAAATGTGTCTAATCTGAATTGAGATGCATTGTCTGTATAAAAGAAACACCACATTTCAAAGACTAAATATCTATAATAATATGAAATATCTCAATAAGTTTATATTGATTACATGTTGAAATGGTATTTTATATACGGGTTGAGTAAAATATATTGTTACAGTTAATTTTACTTTTTTTTTTTTTTTTTTTTACACTTTTTAAAATGTGCTATTAGAAAATTTAGAATTGCGTCAGTGGCTCCTATCTCTTTTGGACAACACTGACCTAGTGGGCTTGATTACCTATGGATCGGAATAACTGTAAATATTGTAGCCTCAAAACTTAAGCAAAATTTAATTAAATTTATGTGTAGTATTCCTTCATTTAAAATCTTTGCATGCTGTCTTCTATATGTGTCATGAGTATTTCTACTCCAAAGCTGTGCTTATTTTGTTTCCTTGCCTGGATTAGCAAACAGCTATCCCCATCTCCTGGCCCGTTGATTTTAAGGTATACATACTTTAAGGTCTTCTGAAAAATCTCACACCATTCTGTGGAACTATTCTTGCTTTATTCCACATTGATTTCTCCCTTCTCTGAACTTATTTTGCATCGATGAAGTATATCACAAAGCTAACATTTAATTAGATTCTAAAAATAACCTCTAATGGTGTTAATGTGTTTTTTAGATTAGAAACATTTTGGTAAGGGAGAGGCAAAGCATACATTCTTCTGTTTTCTCAAAAGGGTACAACAGACTGTCAGTGGGTAGTTGGTTAATATATTCTCTCATGAGCTGCAAGTGTCGTCATTCTTTCAGCTCCTTAGTGCCTTGATAGCTGTTACTAATATCACAAAACATGGACTCATGATTTAAGATTATGCTTTTTTGATTAAGCCAATTTTTTAAGTGGTGCTTTTAGAGAAATCCAAGTTATGACACCAATAAAAGGCATAAAGGAAATTCACTATTGCACTTTTTGTAATCTATAATATACTTTATCTGTAGTGTCTGCCTTTTTACTTTTTAAATAAAAATGGACTTTGAATGTTCAGGATGATGCCCGCCAACTCTTTGTGCTTGCTGGCGCTGCTGAGGAAGGTTTTATGACTGCAGAACTTGCTGGAGTTATAAAGAGATTGTGGAAAGACAGTGGTGTACAAGCCTGCTTCAACAGATCCCGGGAGTACCAGCTTAATGATTCTGCAGCATAGTAAGTAATCGTAACTTCAGAACTACTCTATCATGAATAGTTACTTGGAAGTCAGGTATACTGCCAAGTCACTTTTAGTGCAGATTTGGCTGACACATTCTTGTACAACTCAGGATATTTTGGATGACAGTATTTCAAAACTTTTTCTGTCTTTTGTGTGTGTGTTTGTAGGTAGCAAGGCTCGTATTTCCCTTGTGTTCAAAAGTTGTCTCAAGAGACTCATGTAACTCTAATTGAAATGTGCAGAATGGAGCTGTTTCCAGTATATTTCCAAGAAAGTAATTGGAACTTGCCAACATTTACTCTGAATTTGGGTGTATCTCTAGTTTGCCTGGAGCTAGCCAAAGGGGAGAGTAACTGATTTGTGTGCTTTTTGTTTACTAAGTGCCTGAGAAGTTACTTGTCCAGTGACAGACACCCTGAGGGACAGGCACCCCATTTAAAGGGGTGCATGGTGATCCCAAGATATTTTCTCACTGATGAAAATAAAATAGCTGTGCAGTTGAAAGTTGTCAACTGTATGTGCCCTGTTGCATTGGACATTGTTTACAGATAGATCTAAGTCTAGTTTTTTAGAAAAAAAAATCTGCCCTGATTTTCCAGGTGGTGGCCCCAGAAAGTCTATAAAGGAAGTTTTGATAAAACCTAATCAGGGAGCTTTCTGTTTGATGATCTGCGTAGAATTAAAAAAAAAAAAAAATCAAGGATTTGTTTCCGTTACTTGGCACACATACTCAGAAATGTCAAAGATGATATGACTAGAAACATGTGCCTTGCACTCATTTTACTTTCCAAAATTACTCAGTTTTCTTGACAGAGCTATTGGCTCTTAGGAACACAAGTGAGGATTAAATAGAAGATGACAGGTATTAGAAGGTCCAGGTAAATACACGTACTTTGCCACAGTGGAAAACCAACGGGTATGGCTCCTGAGGACCTTATTATCGTATAGCATGTCATGTATTGCACGTCAGAGTACTCAGTGTTAGGTAAATGATTTAGTGTGAATGAATAAGTAATACAAATTACTGTGTCACCTGTCACAATTTTTATAATGCTATATTTCTTAATATGTATTTTTAGTGTTTTACAAGTGTATAAATATATAAATTATTACATACATAGTTTATATATCTATATGTAACATCTTCTTATTGCTGTGTAGCCCATCTCTCCAACTGGTGTCCTCACTTCTACAAGGAAATACTCTTTCAACTCAATGAGTAGGCCTTTGACTCCCTGTTAGGTATTCATGATGTGATGTATTTTTTTCCATACTACTCACAGATTTACATTTATTTGGAGGTGATTTGACTTACATTGAGACTGTTTGATTCTTTTTTATCTCTGCCACTGCACTGTAAATTCAGTAAGGTCTGTATTTGCCCAGTGTTATATCTCCATTGCCTGATACATGGTCATCACGCAATATGCCCTTAAATCACTAAACCAAACTTTACAGAAGCTAGAAGAGAAAATTAGAAGAAAAATTCTTAGGGCAAGGACACAGCTCTTAGTCCACCATACTTGCTTTGGCGCCACCAGAACCTGAAGAAAGATCTAAGTGGAAGTCACTCACGGTGAGAAGGTGTCTCTGAGCTGAGCCCAGCAAGGGGAACTATTTGAATAATTAAGGGGTGCTTCTTAGGGACAACAGATTGAAGTTCATTTCCCCCTGTCTTTCTGGACCCCCCTCAGTATATTTACCAAGACCCTTTGTCCTGTGCACAGCGCTTGGAGACGCTCTGAAAGAAACGTGTCACTTTGGCTCCCCATTATTTCATTACTAGTAGTTCTCATCTTAAGATGGCAATAATGGAGCCATTTTTCAAGAATGAAGGAAATCATAAAAATCTTTTTTCTCCGTGGTAGTTACAAGCTATCTTGATTTCTGAATTCTTGACCGGAGATGGGGGATGCTGCCAAGCTGCCCATTAAGGCCATCTAACCACCAATTTACATTTTAAATGTGTGATCTTTTAAAGCAATTGGAGTTTTTCACGATTCCTTTTTTTTCTTTTTTGTCTTGTTGAAATATAAATGTGCATGATTTTTAGAGGCTAATAGAACTATAGCAGTTTTAAGGAAAGAAATGTATATAGGAATAATCAGTAAATTTTAAATAAGAATAGCTCACTATTTCAAAGGGACAATTAGTAAAATCTAGCCATGGCCTGTTTGTTTGTTTGTTTTTTAAGTCAGGTTTTCTTACAGTAAGGTGAATGTTATATATATGGAACTAAAAACACGGATGAGGTACTAGGGGATTATCACCAATGCAGTAATACATTGATTATTTTAAATTCAGTAAATATAGTACAGATAACTCAAGCTGTCATCTCCATGTATTCTGGTATCAGCTTCTGGTATCAGCATCACATACATAGACTTAACTGTCTAAAACATTTTGATTACTAATTCACGGGATAGCTTTCCAACCCCATCTCCAGAAATCAGATATTTATTGAGCTCCTTTTGTTTGTAAGACCCCATTCTAAATGGCTAAGGAACAGTTTCAGAGGATAACATCAATGAAAGTTGCAAAAGTTGGTGCCTCTCTATAATAAACCTAGATGTATCGTCTAAAGTATCTTGGACTCTTCCACTCTAGTATTAGAAAACACTCGGGTGATGCTCCCCACGTTCAACTGACCTTAGGATTAATTCCATGCGTAGCCTACTAGTGGACGTCCTCCTACCTCCATACTGTTCTACTGCTTTTCCTGATGTGAATGACATTCCCTTTTATCCGTTGCACCTGTCAGATTTCTATTTATGCCCTTCACCATCCGTGAAGCCCTCTTGAACCACTCAGGTTCACCTGAATCTCTCCATACCTGGACTGTAACGTTATTGATTCTACTACCTAAGTGGACACAGAATAAAAGAACTGCATGGTATGACACCACTACATTTTTATAGCACAACATATTTTGCATCATTGGCAGAAAGTGTTGAATGAGTGACTGAAATCAGTGAGAAGTAAAATATGAATATTGATTCATAGAGGCAGTAAAATGTAGAGTACAGGAGCATGTGTCGTGTTTTCCTGTATGTTACTTAAGGTTGGTTGAAAAGGAACAATATTGAATTCAGCCTTTGGCCAGAGGTTTCCTCACTACTTAGGAAGGCTTTCTAATTTCTCAACAAACGAATAATGTCTGGAACATAAACACAGTGCTACATCGAAGAAGTGTAATAAAGAGTTTCAAGGGACATTCATGGTGTGCCGTGAGTTTGGATGTTTATGAAGTTATTACTTTGTTTTCTTTTCCAACAAGGAGAATTACTGAAATATTTAAGGAACTTTGTGGCTGGAGAAGTATAAACATTTTCATTTCTGCGAGAGTTGTGTAAGATATAGACTTAAAATTACATCATTTCACAGAAATATAAAAACTTCAGTAATCTGGAGTATTGCATGCATCAGAATGTTTTACTCTTTGGTTTAGATGATCTTTATTGACAGTGTTAACTATTAGCATACTGTTGTTTATTTTTTCAGCTATTTGAATGACCTGGACAGAATTGCACAACCGAATTATATCCCAACTCAACAAGATGTTCTCAGAACCCGAGTGAAAACTACAGGAATTGTTGAAACCCATTTTACTTTCAAAGATCTTCATTTTAAGTGAGTATCTTCAAAACATATGATTTACGAATTTAGATACAAAACACATTGTTCAAGGAAAAAAAGGTATACTAATAAAAGTTTTAAAATTTTTAGAGTTTGAAATTACAAAAAATGTTTCACAGCTGATTGGACAAAAGCATTTGGGGCTGAAAGAGGTCAAGAAACATTCAGGAGGAATATTTATATTTTTTATTTAAGAAAAAATAGCCATGCAAATTCCTTTTGCCTATATTTTTCACAGCGACTTAAATAAAAATAGTTTTTGGCTTTTATTTTTAAAAGAAAGTACTGCTCTAATATTTTATATTTTGGGAAAGTATTGCCATCCATTTTTAGGTTTTACTGATAGACTATATGCTTATTTATGGAAATTTTTTTTTATTGTCTTTTTTTTTCTTTTTTAGGTTTTTTTTTACATTTTATTTATTTATTTAATTTATTTATTTATGGCTGTGTTGGGTCTTCGTTTCTGTGCGAGGGCTTTCTCTAGTTGCGGCAAGCGGGGCCACTCTTCATCGCGGTGCGCGGGCGTCTCACTATCGCGGCCTCTCTTGTTGCGGAGCACAGGCTCCAGACGCGCAGGCTCAGTAATTGTTGCTCACGGGCCCAGTTGCTCCGCGGCATGTGGCATCTTCCCAGACCAGGGCTCGAACCCATGTCCCCTGCATTGGCAGGCAGATTCTCAACCACTGCGCCACCAGGGAAGCCCTATGGAAATATTTTTAAAAGTTACCTTTTTAAAAATTTTCACGAAGATTTTTATTTATGTAAACTCATGTTTGTACCATTTCATGGTGAAAAATGTTCATTTAATTTACAGTGTACTATAACTTAAGTCTGAACAGAGAAGCACTAAGTGGTAGCCTTTAGAATGAAAGGGAATCTGGAGTTCATTTTGTCTAGTCCGCTCATTGTGTAATGAACTGGGCTCAGGGAAGTTCATTTAAACATTGCATTCAGATTTACAGAACTATGTTTTTCTTTTTCCAATAAGTAACAGTTTTCAAAGTATGAGAAAAACTGCTGAATTTTGCTTCAGTTAACTCCAGTGCTCTGAAGCAGTATGATAATAAAGCAGAATTTCTGAAACCATCTTAAAGAAAGGCTCCTAGTGAAAGATTAAAAACAAATATTCATCAGCTGACCTCGTAAAGAAGCTCAATATTACAAGTTGTGGGGAGCACAGCTAAATATATGCAACTGTACCTCTGATTCTCTCCATAAGTATTTTAAATATAATACATTTGTTACTATCATTTATCACTACATTATCCCACATTCAGTGATTCATGTAATTAAGTTTTCCAGAAAACTAAAATTTAAGTTCAATTTTCCCTGGCAGCTTCCCTACAAAAAAACAAACATTGCCCTGCTTTCTTAAACAGAGAGATAGATCATAATTAGTTTATCTGACCGTGTAACTTTTGGTACTGTAACATGGTACTGTTTTGCATTTGCTTTTAATTTTTTTCTGTTTTCACTTTTTTTTTTTTTTTGGCGTCAGTGGGCTTTTTTTTTTTTTTTCCTTTCCCTGCTGGTATGATCTCTTATTGAAATCATTTACCTTCTTTTAGTTTGCTTACTATTTGGAGAATATTAAATAACCAAACTGAGGAATATTAAAATAGTATTATTTTAAATAATCTGATTTGTCTTATTTGATAACTGTTGCCAGATGTATTTAAAAATTATAAAGTGATTTTAATTATAAGGAAATTCACTGTTAGATTTTAAGCTTTACTGGGTCTTTTTTTAATCCTAGTACACCTTAAATTCTGATATTTTTGGTTTCTATTTACCTTGCTTTAAGACCATATTCTATAGCAAACTTAAATTGTTATGTTCAGATGATGACTTTATTCTAACCATGAAGTTTCAGGAGAAAATGCATGGGTTTAGGGTTAGCAAGTAAGGATTCTGGACATAGGCCCCTGGTTAGGTAAGGGCAAACTTGTTTAAGATTCTTAACAGACTGGTCCAATCTTGCTCATTGTCAGAGGTTTATACATAAAATGGTTACTGTCTATAAAAGGAAACGTAGAGTTGTGAGCTCTGTAAATGATGGGAAACGGCAAAGGTAAATGTCACATCAATTATTTAGTGCTTTGGGCAATCTAATTGTGCAAAATTCAGTTTCGTTCTTTGGTAGATGCACCCTAAACATTCGCTTCCAGACCATACACTTCAATTCTAGCCTAGGTTTCTCAAAGTTGCCATTTCAACATCAGGAGTTGTCTGTCATCATGGTCCTTCCAGGAAGTCCACTTATCTCGCTCTGTTTAGTCTCCTTGGGTGAGGTAAAATTTCACAGGATGTTTTTAGTTACTGTTTTCACTTGCTGACTTACAGATAAACATAGGTCTGTCAGGAACTTCAAATAAACTTTGTCTTATTTTGGTTTTGAATTCTGTTAAATTACTATCATTGCTAACATATGGTTCCAACTTTGCTTTTTATATGTTAAGTGAGCCTCAGAAGAATGAGGGCAAAAATATACTTAGAATAATTCTACTGGGAACTCTTGAGTGTGCTTATCATTTTGTGTGTTTTGTGGTATGAATTCATTGTCTGATTTTTAACTGCTGATATAAAATTTCAGTTTCACTTAGTTTGTGGTATGGGAATTAACATTCAAAATGAGGCAATAAGGCATTATAACTTAACAATATACATTATCACCTCTGTGACTAGGCATGTATGGAAAGTGTCTATGAGGATTATTTTGCTTTAAAGAATTAACAGTTTTATCTTGTTATATTTTTGCTGAATATAGAATTAAAGCATCCCTTCTCTTAGAAAATCATCATAACATGTTTCTATTCCTTTTCTTTAGTAATGTAATGTGCAGTTGGTTTTGGGGTGGAATGTCATTTATGGGGTTGGTATTCATATATGGTCAACTAGCATTGTCTCAGTCTTGGTCACAGTGGAATCAGATGACAGTCTGAGGGTAAGTCAGCATAGCTCAGGATAGCCAATATATCCTCTTCCATCTTCCCTCCCTCCCCCTGCTCCCTCTAAAAAGAGAAACCTAAGAAAACTCAATTTCACTCCCTATTTGATACTAGTCAAAAGTCTCATCTTTTCATATGAAGGAGAACATACTATAATCTTGCTTTGTTTTGGGTTAAAGAAATAGAAGTTCAGAATTTGAAGATAATTCTCCTGTATTTGTGAAATAATGAAAATGCTCTGTGCACAGTCTGATCCTTTGTCATATTAGTTCTTAGTCATTTTTGCTCCTTGACTTATGAATTAGGCCAGTGATTCTCAAAGTGTGGTCTCCAGATCAGCAGCATCAACTTACCCACCTGGTGATTCTAATGCACACTGAAGTTTGAGAAGCAGTGGCTTAGATTAAAGGTTCTTTATGACCAGTATATGAATGACCCTCATTCATTTCTAAATTAAATAAATTGAAGATTTCTTCTGTATTCATATTACTTGATTATCAAGTTAAAGCGCTTTTACATTTAACATTCCCACAGCATAACTGGAAGGTCTAGATCTTCAACATGGTAAAACTAACCTATTATTGATCCATTTAGAGTTTATTTTTGTGTATGGTGTTAGACAGTGTTGTAATTTCATTCTTTTACATGTAGCTGTCCAGTTTTCCCAGCCTCACTTACTGAAGAGACTGTCTTTTCTCCATTGTATATTCTTACCTCCCTTGTCATAGATTAATTGACCATAGGTGCGTGGGTTTATCTCTGGGCTTTCTATCCTAGTCCATTGATCTATAGTTCTGTTTTTGTGCCAGTACCATACTGTTTTGATTACTGTAGCTTTGTAGTATAGTCTGAAGTCAGGGAGTCTGATTCCTCCAGCTCTCTTTTTCTTTCTCAAGATTGCTTTGGCAATTCGGGGTCTTTCATGTTTCCAGATAAATTTTAAAGTTTTTTGGTCTAGTTCTGTGAAAAATGCCATTGGTAAAAACTAGTCTATTATTGCTTGATAGTGTTTTAAAATATTCTGTAGACAGAGTTCATTCTTTAATTCAACAAATGTTTATGAAGTGTGTGTGTTTGTCCAGTGGAGGGGATATAACGTGGCCAAAACAAAGTCTTTGCCTTTACATTGTTTTAGGGATGGGGGAGGAGAGGAGATGAAATAACTGTTTAGTATTCAGGGGGTGATAATTGCTACAAAGAGAAGTAAAGCAAGATGGGGGGGATATACTAGTTTCCTAAAGCTGCTGTAACAAATGACCACAAACTACTGGCATATAACAATGGAAATTTATTTTTTGATAGCTGAAGCCAGAAGTTTAAAATCAGTTTGTCAGCAGGACTATGCTCCTTCTGAAGGCTCGAAAAAAGAATCCTCCCTTGCCTCTTCTTAGCTTCTGGTGGTTGTCAGCAGTCCTTGGTGTTCCCTGCCTTATGGCCATATCACTCCAGTCCTTGGCCTTCTTCCCTGTGTGGGTCTGGTTCCTCTTTGCTTATTAGTTCACTCCTCAGTTTCTCTCCTTCGTCTTGCATTTTACTTTAGCAGCAAGGAGAACCAAGGCTGTACCTTGCATTCTTTGCTTGAAAATTTTCTCAGCTAAATCTAAATATCCAGGTTCATCTCTTACAAGTCCTACCTTACACCCAGCCCTAGAATAGTTAAGCCAAGTTTTTGCCACTTTAAAACAAGGATTACCTTTTCTGCAGTGTCCAATAATATACTTCTCATTTCCTTCTGAGACCTCAACAAAAACATCTTTAACATTCATATATCTTTCAACATTGTGTCCATGATGATATATATTCATTCTCTAAGATAGGAGCTTTTCTACCATCCTCTTCACTCCATCTAAGTCTCATCAAAATTACCTTTAATGCCCGTATTTCTAACCAACCATCTTTTCAAGGCATTCTGGGCTTTTTCTGTCAAGTAACTCAAAATTCTTCCAGCCTTTCCCTATTACCCACTTCCAAAGCCACTTCCACAGTTTTGGGAATTTGTTTTACAGCATTACCCCACTCTAGGTACTAAAATTTGTGTCAGTCAGGGTTCTCGCAAGCAGCAGAACCAGTAGGTTCTGTGTATTTCAAGGAACTGGCTTAACGTGACTGTAGGTGCCAGCGAATTGGAAGTTTGTAGTGCAGGACAGCAGGCTCAGATAGAAACTGATGTTACAGTATTGAGGCAGAATTTTTTTTCTTCTGGGAAACTTCAGTTCTTGCTCTGAAGGCCTTTCAACTTATTGCATGAGGTCTGCCCACATTATCAAGGATAATCTCCTTTACTGAAAATCAACTGACTATAGATGTTAATCATAACCAGAAAATACCTTCACAGCGGCACCCAGATTAGTGTTTGATTAAATAGCTGCGTGTGATAGCCTAGCCAAACTGACACGTAAAACCAGCCATCAACAGAGTGATAATGTGACAGGGTGGGTTTTGTTGTTATTTTATATGGAGTGGTCATGAAATATGTGACATTTGATCAGAGAAGTTAGCTAAAATATATTATCTTTTTGGTAAAGTTGTCTTCAAATTGTGTTCCTTGGCAATTTAACAAATGGGTAATCATTTTAATTTCTTTTGTTCTTGTCTGATCTTTATTACCAGCTGTCCTTTTTATATCTTACCCATTTTGGTGTGTAGTAGAATCATTTTGTTATAGAGCATACTTAAACTTAATGAACAATTTACTAGCTAAACTAATAGAAAGAATGGCACTTAGATGATGATAAAAGTAACAATACTAGTTACTTTTGTAATGAGTACAGATCCTGTGTACTCGGATTTGGTTTATAGGCCAAAACTATTCTACAGGGAAAATTCTTTTTGCCTGAGAATTAAATAGGGACTATTTTAATTAGTGCAGTATCTAGATAAATGGAGCCTTTAAAAATGTACCAGTTTGCATAGTGTTTCCATTATGTAAGTGGTTATTTCTAGGTTGCATAACATAATCTATGTGAATTTCAACTTGTGCTTAACTTAAACTCTTACAAGGAAAAGAGGAAAAGATTATTGTTTTTTTACTGTTTGTGTTACTACCCTGTACAGTAACCTACAATGGTCTACTGTTGTGTATCATGTAAAAATTAAGTTTTTTCAATCCTAATTTTCAGACTGTTCAGTAGGCCATCCATTTATCTCATCTTTTTTTTTCTGTACCATGGTTTTACTTTTTAATTTAGGCAGCCTGTTTGCCCCTGTTTAAATATGACTTGCTTGCTCAGTTTTTCTTACCTGGGATGGTTTCTCCTTTACATCGAAGTTCTGCTGTATTGCTTCTGAGAGAAAACATTTTGTAGTTGGATGAGGGGACCATGTTCTCTGCCTCTAATGTTCTGTGACTTTAGCAAATTGAATATATTCTGTCATCTCCGCGTTCTTATAGCGCTGCCCCTTCTTTTTTTTTTTTTTTTTTTTTTTTTTTTTTTTAAAGGATTTTCTTATTTATTTATTTATTTATTTTTGGCTGTGTTGGGTCTTCGGTTCGTGCGAGGGCTTTCTCCAGTTGCGGCAAGCGGGGGCCACTCTTCATCGCGGTGCGGGGACCGCTCTTCATCGCGGTGCGCGGGCCTTTCTCTATCGCGGCCCCTCCCGTCGCGGGGCACAGGCTCCAGACGCGCAGGCTCAGCAATTGTGGCTCACGGGCCCAGCTGCTCCGTGGCATGTGGGATCTTCCCAGACCAGGGCTCGAACCCGTGTCCCCTGCATTAGCAGGCAGATTCTCAACCACTGCGCCACCAGGGAAGCCCTGCCCCTTCTTTTGAATTTGTTTTCATGTTCTGTTCTAACGTGTTCTCATACGTTAATGAATGTGTTATTTTTTTTTTTTTAGGGTATTTTGGGTTTTTTGTTGTGTTCTACTGTGAGATAAAACAAAATGGTTTAAAAACCAGCAGACTTTTTTTCCTTTGTGAAAATCAATTTGTGACATTATTTTCCTCCCATAAAATCCTTTTCTCCTTTCTTTCCATCCCACATTCCCTATGTGATTTGGAGCTTTCTTTGTTGATTTTTATAGAACTCCTCAGAGCCTCTGAACATTCAGCGTGATGTCAAACTCATTATTTTTCCTCTTACAGAATGTTTGATGTGGGAGGACAGAGATCTGAGAGGAAGAAATGGATTCATTGCTTTGAAGGAGTGACCGCCATCATCTTCTGTGTGGCGCTGAGTGACTATGACCTGGTTCTAGCTGAAGATGAAGAAATGGCAAGTAGAACCACTACTTTTTTTTTTTTTAATTTTATTTATTTATTTATTTATTTATTTTTGGCTGTGTTGGGTCCTCGTTTCTGTGCGAGGGCTTTCTCTAGTTGCGGCAAGCGGGGGCCACTCTTCATCGCGGTGCGCGGGCCTCTCACTGTCGCGGCCTCCCTTGTTGCGGAGCACAGGCTCCAGACGCGCAGGCTCAGCAACTGTGGCTCACGGGCCTAGTTGCTCCGTGGCATGTGGGATCTTCCCAGACCAGGGCTCGAACCAGTGTCCCCTGCATTGGCAGGCAGATTCTCAACCACTGTGCCACCAGGGAAGCCCAGAACCACTTTTAAAGATTGAGCATGGCATATGAAGAGCTAGAGATGTAGCCAAGAATTTTTCTGTGAAAAATTCTTGAAGAATTCTTGCTAATGCCTAAATTATTTGAAAGTTCAGGCTCTTTTCTCTAACTTTTCTGTGTAGTATGTTTCCTTTTTAGAATGCAAAGAAGAACAGATGGATCCTGACAAAAAGTTAATCTCACCTCAACCCTAGATGCTTAACTAGGCATTTCTGAGATCTGGTGTCTACATACTAAATGAAAATAAAGTTAGTTCCATTATAGTCCAAGGCTTACTTTTCTTAACTTATTACTTCTGCCAGCTCAGTAATCCTTGATCTCTGTTATACTTTGCTACTGTCATGTAATTTTCAGATGTGTTTCAGTGTACCATTAATCTGGGGGAAATATTTTTAATTAGAAAAAAGCTATAAGTGTCAGTTTCTTTTATTAAAATAAGTTATATACAATTATCATGCAGTAGGTGTAGTGCACATGTTCATTTCTGTCATTCTGGCACTATAAAATATATTAGTGCCCTTTTTGAAACCACAAATACTGGAAGGGCAGGAAGCAGGAATTGGAGGTTTCCTTCCCTAATGTACCATTATATTTAGGGTATTGGGCTAATTGTGTTTCAGCTTTTTCAGTTTAATTTATTAATCTTTAAAAACCTCTACTTATCTTTTAATGGAAACTTCAGTTCGCTCTGTAATAATGAGGTCTCCTTTGAAACGTTTGCACTTCGCATTTCTAGATCGCAGGGTCCTGCAGCACAGTGACACGCTGCCGGCACTCAGCAAGTACTGGTTGAATGCAAAAAAGTGATGAGTGATGTAGACACTCATCTTGCCTAAAATCAAAGTGTGTGCTTGTTCTTAAATGGCAAAAATATGTTTTTGTGGGACGTTACCTATTTTTCAGCTAAGTTCTATTGTATTACCATACTTTTTTTTTTTCCACGCTCATTTTTTAAAAGTAATATTTCTCAAAATCCTTGCCATTATGACAAACTGGCTGTATTCTATTACAGAACCGAATGCATGAAAGCATGAAGTTGTTCGACAGCATATGTAACAACAAATGGTTTACAGATACATCTATTATACTTTTTCTAAACAAGAAGGATCTCTTCGAAGAAAAAATCAAAAAGAGCCCTCTCACTATATGCTATCCAGAATATGCAGGTATTTTACTTTCTGTAGATAACTTGTCAGCTCGTATATTTCTAAGTGAACGTTTCCCTAAGGCAAGATTTCAGTTGTTGATTTGAATCTTTTGGCTTAGTAATTCTTAACCTTTAAGAGAAATTATTTATCAAACTGCATTCAAGCACAAGTAGTTCCTTGAGTTGTGGGTGAGATGATTGAAAATAACATTCATTTTAGGGAAAAGCTGTAAGATAATTTTCTATGATGACTCCAAGTCTTCGTAAACTTAACGATATTGATTGGTTCATCCAGTTAACAGATCTTATGTCAGGTATTGTGTGATGCACAATAAATAAAATGTGTCTCTGGTCACTGACTTAATCTCAAAGACAGAGGTACTCCTAAACAAACAAATACACAATAGCACTGCAGCACGCGAGTACAAAGGAACATGGATAGTAATTGGAAGGGGGAAAAATTAGAAAGGAGTCCGTGAGTTAGCTAACTCCTCAGGGGAGTCAGGGAAGGTTTCACAAGAAATCCAAGCTTTGGTAATGAGACTGTTAGTGGTACTTTAATTTTACTACTGTGTAAAATGGTCTGCAGTGAGAAAAGGAGACCTGAGATGCAGTCCTGGCTTTTCCATAATTAGCTCTTTGATGTTGAACAAGGCAGTTAATGGGGTCTCACTACCCCATCTGTGAAATCAGAAGTTGGGCTAAAACATCGGTTAAGTTTAGTTCATTGGAACACTTCCCTGGCTGCTATTGAAAGTGGGTGCAAGCAACAGTGATACTCACCCCCCACCCCCTGCCCCCCTCCACACTCAACTTCTCCCTCCCTAAAGCAGAGTAATTTAGCTTTCATCTGTTTTGCATATTGGGTTTCTGAATAAGGCTTTATTTTAATGAAGAAAGTTCGATGCCTAAAAAAAAAGTTTGACTACCAATAGTTTATCTGATCTCTAAATCTAAACATTATGAAGCTTGGTTAATTTAGCTAATTGATACAAGTTACCCTCACTCCATCCTCATTGTTAAAAAAAAAAAAAGTCTCAAGAATTTTTTTTGGTTGAAAAATGTGAAAGTGAAATATTATATTTATTGCATTATTTTTTTAACATGCTTATTGGAGTATAATTGCTTTACAATGTTGTGTTAGTTGCTGCTGTATAACAAAGTGAATCAGCTATACATATACATATATCCCCATATCCCCTCCCTCTTGTGTCTCCCTCCCAACCTCCCTATCCCACCCCTCTAGGTGGTCACAAAGCACCAAGCTGATCTCCCTGTGCTATGCGACTGCTTCCCACTAGCTATCTATTTTACATTTGGTAGTGTATATATGTCCATGCCACTGTCTCACTTCATCCCAGCTTACCCTTCTCCCTCCCCGTGTCCTCAAGTCCATTCTCTACGTCTGCGTCTTTATTCCTGTCCTGTCCCCAGGTTCCTCAAAACCACTTTTTTTTTAGATTCCATATATATGTGTTAGCATATGGTATTTGTATTTCACTTTCTGACTTACTTCACTCTGTATGACAGACTCTAGGTCCATCCATCTCATTACAGATAACTCAGTTTCATTTCTTTTTATGGCTGAGTAATATTCCACTGTATATATGTGCCACATCTTCTTTATCCATTCATCTGTCGATGGACACTTAGGTTGCTTCCATGTCTTGGCTATTGTAAATAGAGCTGCAGTGAACATTGTGGCACATGACTCTTTGAATTATGGTTTTCTCAGGGTATATGCCCAGTAGTGGGATTGCTGGGTCGTATGGTAGTCCTATTTTTAGTTCTTTAAGGAACCTCCATACTGTTCTCCATAGTGGCTGTATCAATTTACATTCCCACCAACAGTGCAAGAGGGTTCCCTTTTCTCCACACCCTCTCCAGCATTTATTGTTTGTAGATTTTTTTGATGATGGCCATTCTGATTGGTGCAAGGTGATACCTCATTGTAGTTTCGATTTGCATTTCTTTAATGATTAGTGATGTTGAGCATCCTTTCATGTGTTTGTTGGCAATCTGTATATTTTCTTTGGAGAAATGTCTATTTAGGTCTTGTGCCCATTTTTGGATTGGGTTGTTTGTTTTTTGATATTGAGCTGCTTGTATATTTTGGAGATTAATCCTTTGTCAGTTGCTTCGTTTGCAAATATTTTCTCCCATTCTGAGGGTTGTCTTTTTGTCTTGTTTATGGTTTCCTTTGCTGTGCAAAAGCTTTGAAGTTTCATTAGGTCCCATTTGTTTATTTTTGTTTTTCTTTCCATTTCGCTAGCAGGTGGGTCAAAAAGGATCTTGCTGTGATTTATGTCATAGAGGGTTCTGCCTATGCTTTCCTCTAAGAGTTTTATAGTGTCTAGCCTTACATTTAGGTAAGGGGTTTTTCGGGATCTTTTGTGTTTCCATACACATTGTGAAATTTCTTGTTCTATTTCTGTGAGAAATGCCGTTGGTAGTTTGATAGGGATTGTACTGAACCTGTTGATTGCTTTGGGTAGTATAGTCATTTTCACAGTGTTGATTCTTCCAATCCAAGAACATGGTATATCTCTCATATCTCTCCGTCTGTTTGTATCATCTTTAATTTCTTTCATCAGTGTCTTATAATTTTCTGCATACAGGTCTTTTGTCTCCTTAGGTAGGTTTATTCCTAGGTATTTTATTCTTTTTGTTGCAGTGGTAAATGGGAGTGTTTCCTTAATTTCTCTTTCAGATTTTTCATCATTAGTGTATAGGCATGCAAGAGATTTCTGTGCATTAATTTTGTATCCTGCTACTTTACCAAATTCATTGATTAACTCTAGTAGTTTTCTGGTAGCATCTTTAGGATTCTCTATGTATAGTATCATGTCATCCACAAACAGTGGCAGTTTTACTTCTTCTTTTCTGATCTGGATTCCTTTTATTTCTTTGTCTTCTCTGATTGCTGTGGCTAAAACTTCCAAAACTATGTTGAATAATAGTGGTGAGAGTGGGTAACCTTGTCTTGTTCCTGATCTTAGAGGAAATGGTTTCAGTTTTTCGCCATTGAGAATGATGCTGGCTGTGGGTTTGTCATATATGGCTTTTATTATGTTGAGGTAGGTTCCCTCTGTGCCTACTTTCTGGAGAGTTTTTATCATAAATTTGTGTTGAATTTTGTCGAAAGCTTTTTCTGCATCTATTGAGATTATCATACGGTTTTTCTCCTTCAATTTGTTAATATGGTGTATCACATTGACTTGCGTGTATTGAAGAATCCTTGCATTCCTGGGATAAACCCCACTTGATCATGGTGTATGATCCTTTTAATGTGCTGCTGGATTCTGTTTGCTAGTATTTTGTTGAGGATTTTTGCATCTATGTTCATCAGTGATATTGGCCTGTAGTTTTCTTTCTTTGTGACATCTTTGTCTGGTTTTGGTATCAGGGTGATGGTGGCCTCATAGAATGAGTTTGGGAGTGTTCCTCCCTCTGCTATATTTTGGAAGAGTTTGAGAGGATAGGTGTTAGCTCTTCTCTAAATGTTTGATAGAATTCACCTGTGAAGCCATCTGATCCTGGGCTTTTGTTTGTTGGAAGATTTTTAATCACAGTTTCAATTTCAGTGCTTGTGATTGGTCTGTTTTTATTTTCTACTTCTTTCTGGTTGTCTCAGAAGGTTGTGCTTTTTCTAAGAATGTGTCCATTTCTTCTGGGTTGTCCATTTTATTGGCATATAGTTGCTTGTAGTAATCTCTCATGATCCTTTGTATTTCTGCAGTGTCAATTGTTACTTCTCCTTTTTTCCCTTTCTAATTCTGTTGATTTGAGTCTTCTCCCTTTTTTTTTTTCTTGATGAGTCTGGCTAATAATGGTTTATCAATTTTGTTTACCTTCTCAAAGAACCAGCTTTTAGTTTTATTGATCTTTCTGTTGTTTCATTTCCTTTTCATTTAAATATGATCTTTATGATTTCTTTCCTTCTGCTAACTTTGGGGCTTTTTTGTTCTTCTTTCTCTAATTGCTTTAGGTATAAGGTTAGGTTGTTTATTTGAGATGTTTATTGTTTCTTGAGGTAGGATTGTATTGCTATAAACTTCTCTCTTAGAACTGCTTTTGCTGCATCCCATAGGTTTTGGGTCGTCGTGTTTTCATTGCCATTTGTTTCTAGGTGTTTTTTGAGTTCTTCAGTGATCTCTTCGTTATTTAGTAGTGTACTGTTTAGCCTCCATGTATTTGTATTTTTTAACGATTTTTTTTCCTGTAATTGATATCTAGTCTCATAGCATTGTGGTTGGAAAAGATACTTGATACGATTTCAATTTTCTTAAATTTACCAAGGCTTGATTTGTGACCCAAGATATGATCTATCCTGGAGAATGTTCCATGAGCACTTGAGAAGAAAATGTATTCTGTTGTTTTTGGATGGAATGTCCTAGAAATATCAATTAAGTCCATCTTGTTTAATATGTCATTTAAAGCTTATGTTTACTTATTTATTTGCATTTTGGATGATCTGTCCATTGGTGAAAGTGGGGTGTTAAAGTCCCCTACTATGATTGTGTTACTGTCGATTTCCCCTTTTATGGCTGTTAGCATTTGCCTTATGTATTGAGGTGCTCCTGTGTTGGGTGCATAAATATTTACCATTGTTGTACCTTCTTCTTGGATTGATCCCTTGATCATTCTGTAGTGTCCTTCTTTGTCTCTTGTAATGGTCTTTATTTTAAAGTCTATTTTGTCTGATATGAGAGTTGCTCCTCCAGCTTTCTTTTGATTTCCATTTGCATGGAATATCTTTTTCCATCCCCTCACTTTCAGTCTGTATGTGTCTCTAGGTCTGAAGTGGGTCTCTTGTAGACAGCATATATATGGGTCTTGTTTTTGTATCCATTCAGCCAGTCTATGCCTTTTGGTTGGAGCATTTAATCTGCTTACATTTAAGGTAACTACTGATATGTATGTTCCTATTAGCATTTTCTTAATTGTTTTGGGTCTGTTATTGTAGATGTTTTCCTTCTCTTGTGTTTCCTGCCTAGAGAAGTTCCTTTAGCATTTGTTGTAAAGCTGGTTTGGTTGTACTGAATTCTCTTAGCTTTTGCTTGTCTGTAAAGGTTTTAATTTCTCCATCAAATCTGAATGAGATCCTTGCTGGCTATAGTAATCTTGGTTGTACGTTTTTCCCTTTCATCACTTTAAATATGTCTTGACACTCCCTTCTGGCTTGCAGAATTTCTGCTGAACGATCAGCTGTTAATGTTATGGGGATTCCTTTGTATGTTATTTGTTGCTTTTCCCTTGCTGCTTTCAATATTTTTTCTTTGTATTTAATTTTTGATAGTTTGATTAATATATGTCTTGGCGTGTTTCTACTTGGATTTATCCTGTATGAGAGTCTGTGCTTCCTGGACGTGATTGACTACTTCCCATGTTAGAGAAGTTTTTGACTATCATCTCTTCAAATATTTTCTCAGACCCTTTCTTTTTCTCTTCTTCTTCTGGGACCCCTGTAATTTGAATGTTGGTGCGTTTAATGTTGTCCCAGAGGTCTCTGAGACTGTCCTCAATTCTCTTCATTCTTATTTCTTTATTCTGCTCTGAGGTAGTTATTTCCACTATTTTATCTTCCAGCTCACTTATCCGTTCTTCTGCCTCAGTTATTCTGCTATTGATTCCTTCCAGAGAATTTTTAATTTCATTTATTGTGTTGTTCATCATTGTTTGCTCTTTAGTTCTTCTAGGTCCTTGTTAAACGTTTCCTGTATTTTCTCCATTCTATTTCCAAGATTTTGGATCATCTTTACTATCATTACTCTGAATTATTTTTCAGGTAGACTACCTATTTCCTCTTCATTTGTTTGGTCTGGTGGGTTTTTACCTTGCTGCTTCATCTGCTGTTTCTCTGTCTTCCCATTTTGCTTAATTTACTGTGTTTGGGGTCTCCTTTTCGCAGACTGCAGGTTCGTAGTTCCCGTTGTTTTTGGTGTCTGCCCCCACTGGGTAAGGTTGGTTCAGTGGGTTGTGTAGGCTTCCTGGTGGAGGGGACTGGTGCCTGTGTCCTGGTGGGAGGGGCAGCATCTGGTGGTGTGTTTTGGGGTGTCTGTGAACTTAGTAGATTTTAGGCAGCCTGTCTGCTAATGGGTGGGGTTGTGTTCCTGTCTTGCTAGTTGACTGGCATGGGTCATCCAGCACTGGAACTTGCTGGCCGTTGGGTGGAGTTGAGATGGAGATCTCTGGCTTGCTGGCCGTTGGGTGGAGGTGGGTCCTAGCATTGAGATGGAGATCTCTGGGAGACCTCTTGCTGATTGATATTACGTGGGACCAGGAGGTCTCTGGTGGTCCAATGTCCTGAACTTGGGTCTCCCACCTCAGAGGCTCAGGCCTGACTCCAGGCCCAGGTACCAAGTCCCTGTCAGCCACACGGAGACATATGGCATCTTGATGCTGTGATGCTGAGTGTAGTTCCAGGGGAAGGAGCTTGGTGGTGCTACTCTAGCTGCTCCGGGTGACCGCTGCCTCTGTTAACAGCTGCACTAAGCCTGAGGGTCTACCAGCTGCAGGAAGATGAGACCACCCGGGGCAGCCTTCAAGCCGTGATTCTTGCCATGATCCCTGCTGTTGCTGTTGTGGAATCCGGCTTCCCCCACTGCTGCCCAAGTCTCAAGAATTTGTTTCATTATAAACAAAATTTGTCAATTTTGTATTCAGTAAATTGTACAGTGAGTATTCACTGCCTTTTCACAGGCAGTGTTAAAACAACCATATGATATCAGTGCTTTTACATCCCACTTATGTAGGTGAGAGCACTGTGATTTAATGAAGCAGTAGAGTCCAAATCCAAACCCAAGTCTGTTGCATTCCTGCATCCAGGACATTAACAACCAGAATACATTTAATTATATATTTTCAATGGAGGCAAAGCAGGAGGGTCTCCAATCAATCAGTATGATCCTCCTACTCATTACTACAGCCCTTTTTATGTATCGCAAAGTTATACTTTGAAATAATTTCACAGAATTAACTTACTTTAAAAGTTTTGTTTTCTTTTTGAAAGTCATAGTGTCCTAAGTCCATAGTGTCCTAATGTTTCCTAAGAAACATTTTTAGTGCTTTGTTAGGAATAAAATTATTTATAGTTCTAATTCCAAGATTGAAGTTGCCCAGAATCAAGGTGGCTCAGTTTGGCCTTTACTTTCCTCTGTCTTTCAGCTCATCTTTGTCATTTTCTATTGTGAAGTAGCCCTTTTGTGCTAATATTATCAGAGGACCCAAATCAATCCTCGAATATTACATACTTACAGGGATTTTTAGAGCAGCCAAGAAGATAGTTGTTAGCGCGTTTTTTGCCAGGTATGCATTGTGTTCAAAATGTTTTTCGTATGTTGTCAAGTTAATAAGAATCACTGATCTCAGGCTCTTTGAGCAAAGAGAGTATTACATAATTCTTTCATAGTCCCAGTGTTAAGACTATAATTAAAAACTTCATTGCACATGCTAAGTATTGATGCTGTCACCTCTTGTTGCACCCTCAACTCTTAATCCCTGTGGCTACTGTTTGCTATAGGAGAACCCATTGTAGCCTCCAAACTACTCACTTGGTTTATCCCCTACCTCTCTCTGCTCCTGGCTTCTCCTCTTTTTATCTATTTACATTTTGGCATTTCACCAGATTCCATCTGCAGTCTTATAATCTTCTAGCACTCCATTCTTTCATAGTCATATTTATTCTCAGCATGATAAATTCAGTTGTCAACTCTAATTTCTCTGTTGAGTCTCAGGCTTGCATTTCCAACTGCTTGTTGAATCTATCCATGTTTTTTAGCACCTGAGACTCCAACTGAATTCATGTTATTTTTTTTTTTATTCAAATCTCCTTTATCTCCCTTTGAATTAGATCACCAGGCACCCAGTTCTCCAGTATTGAACCAGATTATCATCTGTACTTAACCTTTATTCAAGACAGTTCTATCACGTTAGAAAATATCTGTCACCTTCCCCCAGTCATTCTTTTCCAAAACTTAAAATCAAGTTGAGGAATGTATCTTGTAGTTCTAGGGCTTCAATAATCTAACTAGCTACCCACAATAGATACAGCAAATTGAGCCATGCACTCAGGGCAAGCTGTTTTCTCAAAACATGTTTTTAATTTAGAGGTTGTATTAGCTCCTGTGAGTCAAGAAGACATTGTTTATTGCTTTAGAATTTCAGAGTACCAACCTTATTATGATTTAGTAAATTAAAATTTGATTTGTAGAGTATATGGTTGTCTGCTAGCAACTTACTTAAGAGAGAAAATTTAAACTCATTTTGACAACTTAGAGAAAATGGAAAAATTCATAGAAACATACAACCTACCAAGTTTGAATCATGAAGAAATAGAAAATCTGAACAGCCTATGTTTGTTAGTAAGGAGATTGAATCAGGAATCAAAAACCTCCCAATAAACAAAGTTCATAACCAGATGGCTTTACTGGTGAATTCTACCAAACACAGAAGAATTAATTGTTAGCAGTCCTTCTTAAACTCTTCCAAAATTGGAAGCATTCTCTCCTTTTCCATAACTCATTTTACCAGGCCACCATTACCCTGTTACCAAAACCAGGCAAGTATGCCACAAGAAAAGAAAATTACAGGCCAATATCCCTGATAAACATAAAATTACAGGCCAATATCCCTGATAAACATAAACATAAATGCAAAAATCTTCAACAAAATATTAGCAAACTGAATTCAGCAATACATTAAAAGGATCATTACACCACAACTATGTGAGATTTATTCAGAGGATGCAAGCATATAGTTCACTGTCTGCAAATCAATTAATGCAACACACCACCTAAACAAAATGAAGGATAAAAATCACATGATCATCTCAACAGATGCAAAAAAAAAAAAAAAGCATTTGACAAAATTCAACATCCATTTAGGATAAAAACTCAACAAAATGGGTACAGAGGGAATGTACCTCAATATAATAAAGGCCTATAGCTGATATCATACTCAACAGTAAAAAGTTGAAAGCTGTTGCTCTAAGATAGGGAATAAGACAAGGTTTCCCAGTCTCACCACTTTCATTCAACATAGTATTTACAAGTCCTACCACTGCAGTTTAAGCAAGAAAACGAAAAGGCATCCAAGTCAGAAAGCAAGAAGTAAAACTGTCACTATTTGCACAAGACATGGTATTATACATAGAAAAATCTCAGATTCACAAAAAAACTTAAAACTCATAATCAGTGAATTTAGTAAAGTTGCAGGATACAAAATCAGTATACAAAAATCTGTAACACTAGTAATGAACTATAAGAAAAACTGAAAGTCAGATTTACAGTTGCATTAAAAGAACAAAATTTCTAGGAATAAATTTAACCAAGGAGGGGAAAGGCCTGTACACTGAAAACTAAAACATAGATGAAAGAAATTGAAGAAGATACACATAAATAGAAAGATATTCCATGTCCATGGATTGGAAGAATATTAATATTGTTAAAAAGGTCCGTACTACCTAAAGTTGGCTAACAGAGTCAATGCAATCCCTATCAAAATTCTAATAGCATTTTTCACAGAAAGAGAGTAGTCCTAAAATTCTGAATCACAAAAGACTCCAAAAGCTAAAGCAATCTTGAGAAAGAAGAACGAAGCTGGAGGCACTATGTGCCCTGATTTCCAACTATATTACACAGCTACAGTAATCAAAACAGTGTGGTATTGGCATAAAAAACAGACACATAGATCTGAGGAACAGAATAGAGAGCCCAGAAGTAAACCCATGTATACAAGATCAAGTAATTTATGACAGATGACCCAAGAATATACAACGGGGAAAGAACTGTCTCTTCAGTAAACAGTGTTAGGAAAACTGGACAGCCACATGCTAAAGAATGAAACTAGACTGCTTTCTCCACCATACACAAAAATAAACCCAAACAGATTAAAGACTCGAACGTGAGACCTGAAACCATAAAACTCCTAGAAGAAAACACAGGCAGTAAGCTTGACAGTCATGATTTTTTTTTAAGTTTGACACCAAAAGCAAAGGCAACAAAAGCAAAAATAAACAAATTGGGTGACATTATCAAACTAAAAAGCTTCTGCACAGCAAAGGAAACCATCAGCAAAATTAAAATGCAGCCTAAGGAATGGGAGAAAATATTTGCAAAACATTTATCTGATAAGGGGTTAATATCCAAAATGTACAGTCATCCCTCCATATCCTTGGGAGATTGGTTTCAGGACCTGCCATAGATACCAAGATCTATGGATGCTCAAGTCCCTTACATAAAATGGCATAGTACAGTTGGTCCTCCATATTTGCTGGTTATAAACCCACAGATACAGAGGGCCAGCTGTATAAAGAACTCATACAAGTCAGTAACAAAAACACAATTTCACTATTAAAATGGGCAGAGGATCTGAATAGACATTTTTCCAAAGAAGACATACTGGTGGCCAACATGTCCGTGAAAAGGTGCTCAACATCACTAACAATCAGGGAAATGCAAATCAAAACCACAATGAGCTATCACCTCACGCCCGTTAGAATGGCCGTTATCATAAAGAAAAGAAATGCCAAACGTTGGTAAAGACATAGAAAAACAGGAACCCTTGTACCCTATTGCTGGGAATGTAAATTGGTGCAGCCATTACGGAAAACAATATGGAGATTCCTCAATAAATTAAAAATAGAACTACCATATGATTCAGCAATTCCACTTCTGGGTATTTATTTGAAGAAAATGAAAACACTTTCTGGAAAAGATACATGCACCTTTCTGTTTATTGCAGCATTACTTAGAGTAGCCAAGCTATGAAAACAACTGGTGAAGTACAGGGGAGGGGAAGCACTGCAGTAACACAGGTGGTACTCTGAATATAGGTTTCCTCCTGACATGGAGTGAGCCTCAAATGTGGAACAGAGGGTCTTAGAATGGCTTTACCAAGCAGGCTGGGTAACAGAGGACCTTGAAGTCCAGTCACATAATTTTGTGTTATTACTGCAAGAGACAGAATTAACAGTTTTTTTCAAAGGAACATTTTATTGAAGTATCATATGTATACATATATAAACTATATAGATACAGTATATAGATACTCACATACTTAGCACAAATGTGAAACTTACTGAATTTTAAAAAGTGAAAACACTGATATATGCACCATTCAGGTCAAGAAATAGAACATTTCCAGGTCCCCAGAAACCCTGTCATGCCCCTCCCAGTCTTAATTGATCAACTTCCATCCACCCACCTACTCACACAAAGAGTAACCACTATTATGACTTCTGTCTTCATCGATTAATTTTGATTGTTTCCAAACTTGTTTTCTAAACATCAGTTGTTTACAGTATATACTCTGTTTTGTGTCTGCCTTCATTTGTTCAGCAGTGTGTTTATGAAGCTCATCTATAGTATTGTGTGTAGCAATAGTTCTTTTATTCTCATTTCTCTATGGCAGCTCATTGTATGAATATATACCAGGATTTTTTAGCCATTCTACAGTTAATGAACTTTTGGGTTGTTTCCTAAAGTAGAAGTTCTGCTGTTAACAGTCTTTATATGTCTTCTGGTGAACATATGTATGTAGTTCTGTCAAGGACACACCTGGAAAACTGAACTCTTGAGTCACAGAGTATGTGTGATTATCTTTAGATACTGCCAAGTAGCAAAGTGTTGTACTCAGGAGCCTTCAGTCAGTCACCTGAAAGCAGAAGTGTGTCATTCACTTTTTTGTAACCTCATAGGCATAAACCACGTTGTAGACCCTTGTACAGTTTTTGAATACAAAAATTGAGAAATGCTAATTAATGTATATATAGGAAGGGAAATAAAAAATACCGATCAGCATCGGCCAACATTTCTTGATCCAGCCACTAGGCTAGAAGTGAAATAGTGTGCCACTGTCAGGAAACTGAGTGGTTCCGTGTTAGGATGTAGAGTATAGGGGGTTAGAAAAAAGGGACTCTGACGATTGGAGATTGAGGCAGGAACAAAGATCATGGGGAACATGGAATACCGTGCTTTTTGTTTTTTGGGTTTTTTTTTTTTAAGGGTAACTTATAGTCATTACAGGGTGATTAACATTGGGTATTTTTCACTTAGAAGAAATAGTTTATCTTATTCTCGAAGGGCAAAGATGATTATAGAGTCCACATATTTTACACGTAAGAAACTGATTTCAGTATTTTAAGGTCCATGTTGCTTAGTGGTATACTCATTTTAACTTCGCCTTATGTTTCTTTCCTTTTCCCATATCAGGCTCGAACACATATGAAGAGGCAGCTGCATATATTCAATGTCAGTTTGAAGACCTCAATAAAAGAAAGGACACGAAGGAAATATACACGCACTTCACATGTGCCACAGATACCAAGAATGTGCAGTTTGTCTTTGATGCTGTAACAGATGTCATCATAAAAAATAATCTAAAAGATTGTGGTCTCTTCTGAGTTTCGCAGTAAGTGGTAAAATGCATTTTCAAACCAAATGAGTACTTATATGTGGATCTCTCTAGACGAGTCTTGCAGCAACACAGAATGTAGTATATAGGAAATGCATCTGGGACCTGACCAAAATTTTCTTTTTTTTTAAACTGGAAGTAATGGAAGGTCCTTTCTTAAATGTGAGAAGTGGTCCTGCAGTGTGAAACTAAGGGCAGTGTTAAAGCTGGACTCTAGTGTATTGATGACTTCTGTGTAAGTGTAAATATGCAAATGTATGTATACATGTATTTATGACTTTAGTTTTCCACATTACTTTTAGGTATTAAGAGTGGCAACTTATGATTTTAGCGTGATGGCTTGGGAAATAACAGAAATATTAAGTACTTTGTACTGAATGACAGACTATTATGTTTGCCAGTTTTAAACAGCTTTATTTATGTTCATGTCCTGTAAATTTTTAAGTACAGTAATTAATATTAGGACACATTGCAGCCCTTGTCTTGATTATATGTATACTTGTAATCATAAAAATGTTATTTGTACAAACATTGCACAGACTATTTTAATAACATGATTTGTTCTTTAAATTTGTTTTATTGAAACGTTCTTGAAGTGGATGAGTATACCTGCCTTTGGATCAGTTAAACATTGTATGCATTTCAGTTTTTCTTTTAAGAATGCATGCTAATCTGATTCTACATTAGATTTGGTTTGAAAACAAATTTCAGATTTTTGAGGATATACTTACAGACTTACTATAAATTCTTAATTTTTATTCCGTTGGTTTGTTTTCACTTTGAATTTTAATATTTGGATGGTATTCATGCATTGCCTTAAAGGTGATGCCAGATTTTTATACACTTTAAATAACTACATTTTTATTTATAACTAAGTTTAGGTGGGTGTGAGAGCATTTTTGTGGGTAAAAAATAAGTTAGCATAATGAATTTTGAGACATTCATTTGTGTATTTCCTTTGGGAAATCCCTTGTACCTACTATACATGATAGCTCCTTGTTTAGAAGATAACAAGAAAGATCTTTGAATATTCTGCTGATGATAAAATGCAACCTTTAAATTCATATATGTAAGTAACTAGTTTCAAATTTAATTATCACGCTATGTTAAAATTACTTTCTTCCCTTAGATTATTCAAATTTCCTCCACTTGCTTGAGTTTGTATTATTTCTTTTTAAAGTGCTATTATTTCTGAGAATGAAATGGGCAATTACACTTAGAAAATGAGTAACAGCATTTAATTAAGTCAGTGATTGTGTGTATCCTCAAGTAAGTGTTACATTTCTGCTAGATATTGAATTTTGATAGTCATTTTTAATTATTCATGGCGTGTCTCTATGACCTCGTTTCAGCAAAGTGAACAGCATTCCATACCCTACTTCTCTTTTTTACTCATCTTGAAAAAGTTAGTCTTTCAGTAAGCTTCATGGGTAAGTAGTTTCTAAATTTAGTTGTGTGCTATCATTTTGTTGAAGTCTCTTTGTGGTTTTGTGTGTGTGTGTGCGTGCGTGTGTATATAACCGTTTCATTTTGGGGATTTGTTTTTCTTCTTTGTAATGTAGAGAAATTCAAAAATTTCTTAACAAAATTCTTCAAATGTGTTAGTTTAGATTCTTTATGTGCCTTTCATGAAAGATATGTTTTCATTAATTTTATGGACGGAAGACCTGTTGTATTCACATTATGAAGCTATGTATGAAGTTCAACTATCCTGTAAATCAATTTGAATCATGAGAAATAAGGTTAAAACGCCACAAGAAGCACATATTGGTGACCATAATTGATGAATTCCTGAACTTTAGTCTGTGTAATTGTGTTACTAATAAAACCTAATAAATTTGAATTTTTAAAATTTTACAAACCTGTTGGGTAATACGTGTTTTGCATTAGCATTTAAGTATCAGTCTATTGTGTGTGCTCATTTCTTCTTAATCTGTGTTGTCCTTCTGCAATTTCATCTACTCCAGAAGCTTGAGTTTTCCCTGCCCCGAGTTTCCTCATGAGCTGTGGTGCCACAGTTGGCATTGCCTGCTTGATATCCCCGTCTGATACGTGACTGCCTGCCCCAGTTCAGTATGTGCAAACCAAACTCATCATTTCCCTGTCAACCAGTTCTCACCTCTGACTTGGCCATTGCACCGTCATTCATTTAATCCCTCAGTGGGGAATTTTTCAGCCATAGAAGTTACCATTTGCTCACAAGTCTACTTTCCCAGTGCCTCACATGTGTTTTTTGTTTTATTTCTCTTTTCCATTCCCACTACCACCTACTGAATTCCGGTCTTTGCTTAACTTCCACTTAAAATGGCTTATTACATTCCCCACTTCCAGTTTCTCCCTTCTTTAATCCAGGTTACTTATCCTAATCTAGAACTCTGGCTGTGTTATTTTCTGTGCATTGGCTCTGACTTGTCAATAAAGTGAAATCTAACTTAGCCTTCCATTCCAGGCTCTTCATCATCTGAGCCCACTTCACTACGTCCCCTCTCTCCCTCACATTCACTTTGTGCATAGCCTGGGCTTTCCTTCAAGTATTGTACTACATACTACCTGAAATATGCTTAAAACAATGCCTGGAACATGGGAAATGTTCATTCACATCTGTTAATGTTGTTATTTTTATTTCTTAGCACTTGTGTTTGTGGTCTTTTTTTTAGATCAAGTGGCATCTGTTCTGCAGTCTGCCCTCCTGGGAGCTGCATGGTTCTCACGGGGCTGCCAATCACCGTTCTCACCTCCCTGGACCGTTCCTCGTCCCCATCACTGGGCAAGCACCCCAGCTGAACCAATCACGTAGTCCTAGTTCCCATTCCTAAGGTTCCCAAAGATGTTCTGGTTTCTAAAATCCCCTTCCATCTATTTCAGTACCCTTCTAAAAAATACTTTCATGCTTCACCTCATTCATTCAGTTTCAATCTTTTCCCAAAAGAAATCCATACTATAAAATGCATATGTTCTTACTGAATGCCAACAGTAACTGTGAGATATATCAAAAAAGGCTCAGAGAGGTTAATTAACGAACAAGATCAAGGTTTCAAACCTATGACTTCTGATTTCATGTCTATCAGAGAACTCCAAATAATGCTACCTTATTTCCAGAAAATGGCTAAGTAGTCTTTTAACCATTCCCACTCTCACCTTCTGAGTTTATCTGAATCATAATATTTTTAGAACAAAAATATGTAAGATAGAACAAAGCTGTATACATCATTCTCCATAATTTGAAACTATATTAGAAAACGAGAGTAAAGCAGTGTTGTATTGGCATAAAAACATACACGTAGATCTGAGAAACAGAATAGAGAGCCCAAAGATAAACCCAGGCATATGTGGTCAATTAATTTATGGTAAAGGAGCCAAGAATACACAATGGGGAAAGGACAGTCGCTTCAATAAATGGTGTTGGGAGAACTGGACAGCACATGCAAAAGAATGAAACTGGATCATTATCTTACACCACACACAAAAATAAAACCCAAAATGGATTAGGGGCTTGAATGTAAGACCTGAAACCATAAAACTCCTAGAAGAAAACATAGGCAGTAAGCTCCTTGACATTGGTCTTGGTGATAATTTTTTAGATTTGACACCAAAACCAAAGGCAATAAAAGCAAAAATAAGTGGGACCTCATCAAACTGAGAAGCTGCTTCTGCACAGCAAAGGAATCCATCAACAAACTGAAAAAGCAACCTGTAGAATGGGAGAAAAAAACTGCAAATCATATATCTTATGTGGGGTTAGTTAATATCCAAAATATACTCATAAAACTCAATAGCAAAAAACCAACCTGATTACAAAATGGCCTGAGAATATGAAGATATTTTTTCCAAAAAAGTCATAAAGACGGCCAACAGGTTCATAATAAGTTGCCCAACATCACTAAGTATCAGGGAACTGCAAACGAAAACCACGATGAGCTATCACCTCACACCTGTTAGAATGGCTATTCTCAAAAGACAAGAAGTAACCAGTGTTGGTAAGGATGTGGTGAAACAGGAACCCTTGTGCCCTATTGGTGAGAATGTAAATTGGGGCAGTCACTATGGAAAACAGGATGAAGGTTCCCCAAAATAGTAAAAATAGAACTACCATATTATTCTGAAATTGTACTTCTGGGTATTTATCCAAAGAAAGTAAAAACACTGACTTAAAAAGACATGAACCCTCATGTTCATGGCAGCGTTATTTACAATAACCAAGACAGGGACACAACCTAAGTGTCTATCCATGGATGAATGGATAAAGAAAACATGATACACACATATACAGAGGAATATCAGCCATAAAACAAAACGAAATCTTGCCATTTTCGGCAACATGGATGGACCTTGAAGAGGACGTTATGCTAGGTGAAATAAATCAGAGAAAGAAGAATATCGTGTGATACCACCTGTATATGAATTAAAAAAAAAAAATTCAGCTCATAGATGCAGAGAACAGATTGGTGGTTGCCAGAGGCGGTGTGTGGGTGGGCAAAATGGGTGAAGAGAGTCAAAACTACAAAATTCCAGCTATGAAATAAGTCATGGGCGTATAACGTACAGCATGGTGACTAGTTAATAACACTGGGTAGCATATTTGGGAGTTGCTAAGAGTAAATTTTAAAAGTTCTCATCGCAAGAAAAAAAATTTGTAACTCTATGGTGATGGACGTTAACCAGACTTATTGTGACCATTCTGCCATATATACAAATAGCAAATCATTATGTTGTACACATGAACTAATATAATGTTATAGTCAAATATATCTCAATAAAAATACATAAAAACTTCAAACAATATATATGATACTTATATCTTGTATCAAAGCTATGTTATCAACACCCATTAGATTTGAAGGCACTTAAGGGGACAAACAGTGATGGGCATTTTTACATCACTTATTATCTACAGAACCACCCTTGGTGCCTTGTGTAAAGGAGTTTAATAATGTAATCTATATTACAGATGTTAGCATTGTCATTGCTTAATGTGTTATTTTAGAGAGAAGTTGAAGGTAGTGGGGGTGGCCTAGGCCCTGGCATTCAGTCTGAGTTCAAACCCTGGCTCTATCTCTTATTAATTGGGTAAACCTGGGCAAGTTATTTAATTTTTCTTGGCCTCCTTTTTATCATCTGAAAAAATAGGGATTAAATAATCAGACCATTAATATTAAGTTCACATGCCTGTTAAGTACTTGGAAGTGAGCCTGGCATGTGGTAAACATTCAGTAAGTATTATTGCTATTTGACTATAAAAACTATTTAATTTGGGGGTGCCTTTAAAGTCATAATCAGTGCTTAACCAGCAGCTGTTGATAAGAGCTTTGAATGAAATGTCTCCAAACAAGATAACTATCATAATTCATCTTTATAGTTAAAACTTCAGAGTGTCTCACATTGATAATGATATCGGAAAAATGTGAGAAGAAAAAAAATGCATCTCCTTAACTTCAGGACACTTCTGTTATCTTTATTTTTTTATTATTTACGTTATTTATTATGTTATTTAACGTAACCAAAAATATGGGAGATTTATGTTATTTTAAAGTTAGTTTGGGAAATTTTCTCTTGCTTCTGAAAACCCCCATCTTAGTAATTAAAATGGCTTTATATCAAAACTTTTATATTTTACAACTCCATTGGCCTGTTTCCTAGGCATTTTTCCCTTAACCAATAACTGCTTGCTTTGGTGTCTGTTGTGATGTGTTCTATTATTTACTTGGATTTTTTTAGTTACTTTAAAAGTTATGAAACACATTTCATCAAGTCCGGAAACACCCAAATATGCACAGGCAGGAATCTGCTGCAATCTAGCAGGACAGGGCTGAGGAGGCCTGAACTGGGACAGGCCTACCATGGTATAAATCTCAAGCACCATATATAAGGTCAAATATTTTCAACTTCTTTGATTTACTGGCCATCTTCCTGGGTCTCCATACCAACAAACTGAGTGGAAACATTGCCAAGGGATAGTTGTTCAAATTAAGAATGCATTGTAACTGATTAAAAATGAGATGCTAGTATTTAGCAAACCATGCATAGAAGATAAGTCAAAGCAGATTTTAACTACTATTTCAGCAGGTGGTAGTGCCACTTTTAGCAAAAGAAGGTACCATATCCTTCTGAATTGCATAGTGCCTCACCTGAAAGAAAGTACATGGAGTAGGACTCTTGAAAACCCAAGAATCCAAACCAAAGAAATTCCTTTTCCAACACAGGTGTACAATTTTGCAGTTAATTTTTACTAAATTGACATATTTGTACAATTTCATTGTAAAGCTAGTCTTACAAATAAGCCACTGTGAAGACTGGATATTACCTGGAATTTTCTGTCATGCCCTCTTGAATTTTATTTTCTGTGAAAATATCACAGTAGCTTCAACTTTGATCCTTTTCCTTACTTTTGAAAATCAAAAATGAGTGAAGTCAAAGCTACTTCTAAACAATTCTGTCTTTAATTTTCATTGAATGAAATAATCCTGGGTTCTGGTTCAAGAGGGTAATATAGGAAGATCCTGAACTTGCCGCCGCACATGGACACACTGAATTTACAGCTCCATGTGGAACAATTTCTTCTGGAAAGAAACTGAAAAACTAGCTAAGCAACTCCTACACACTGGGCAAATGAGAAAAAAACCCACATCGAACCAGGTAAGAGAAACTGAGACACAATCTTGTCATAAAACCCAGCCACGGCATGGCAACCCACAATCAGAACAGAACTCAAAACCCCAGGCTTCTCCCTGATGAGCAAAGGGTCTGAACCCCACATTGGGCACCCCAACTTTTAAGGCCTGCACCTCAGACATGAGCACCCAAAACATCTACCTTTGAAGCTAGCGGGCTCACGTCCATGAGACCCACAAGATTATAGCAAACAGAAACGCTTCTCAGAGGGACGCAGCACAGACGCACCCACGCCAGGGCCCATCCACAGGGGCAGCCGACTGAAAAGCACCCAAACTTCCTGTGAAAGAGGCTTTTATGCTTATCTTGAAGCATGGTGAGAGACAGGCATCTAACGTAACACACATCTAGGGACCTAGTGAAATACTCTCCAGTGACAGAGGACAGCCAGCTCCTTCTGCCTTGCTCCAGGTCACATGTATCTCCTGGAAAGGAAATTTCACCCTCATCTGGTACCCCAATTTTTGCAGCTGCTGCCCAGGGGACACCTCTAGAATGCCTGGCTCTGGTGGCCAGTGGGGCTTACACTCACCATTCCCAAGAGACTGTCACAGACAGAGAAAGAGTTCTTAACGGGCTACCATCCCCAGGGCCCAGCAAGAGACCAGAGACTGCAGTGCCCCGTCTTTCTGTGCAAGTGCTACATTAGCTCATCTTCATAGCCGCAGCCTGAGGGGCAGGCTGCTTATTAAACACACATCTAAGGGCCAACTCTAATCCTCTCCAGAGACTTCAGAAGGCTGGCACTCTCTTTTCACTCTCCCTCTGCTGAGCTCCTGAGTGACAGTACCTGCCAGAGGCGAGCTTGTACACATGTCTGGTGGCCCAGTTTTTCTGTCTGTCAACCAGGGGATGCCCCTTGACTGCCTGTCTCTGGTAGCAAATGGGGCTTTCATTCATGGGTTTCATGGGACTGTAACAAATGGAGAGACAGTTCTTAGCTGGTTACCACCACCAGGGAACAGCGCAGACAGCAGACTGAAACACACCCCCAGTCTTTATGGGAAAGAGGCCTATTTGCTTGTCCTGGAGCTGCAACCTAAGGGGCAGGCTTCTGACTTCACATATATCTACAGGTCTACTGAAGTGTTCTCTGGGCAGGGAGGCCAAGCGGACACCATCTGTGTGCTTCCCTCTGCCACACTCCAGGTTGCCAGTATCTCCTGGAAAGGGGCTTGCACACTCATCTCATGCCCCAATTTTTGCAACCGCTTTCCAGAAGATGGCTCCAGATCACCTGGCTCTGATGGCCAGTAGGATTTATGTTTGTGGTTCCACAGGACTATATATATTTTCGTATTTTAAAAGCTGTGCCTATTAGAATAAGCAAATTCAGTAAAGTTGCAGGATATAAAGTCAATATAAATGTCAACAAAAATCTGTTGCCTTTCTATCACTAATAACAAACAATCAGAAAGAGAAATTAACAAAAAAGAATAAAATACCTAGGAATAAATTGAACCAAAAAGGTGTACACTAAAAACTGTAAGACACTGATAAAACAAATTGAAGAAGACACAAATAAATGGAAAGATATTCCATGCTCATGGATTGGAAGACTTAATATTGTTAAAGTATCCATACAACCCAAAGCAATCTAAAGATTCAATACAATCCCTATCAAAATTCCAATGGTGTCTTTCACAGAAATAGAACAAACAATCCTAAATTTTGTATGGAACCACAAAAGACCTCAGACAGCTAAAGCTATCTTGAGCAAGAACAAACCTGGAGGCACACTCTCTGATTTCAAACTATAATACAAAGCTATAGTAATCAAAAAGTATGATATTGGCATTAAAAACAGACACATAGATCTGAGGAACAATAGAGAGTCCAGAAATAAATCTACACATACATGGTTAATTAATTTATGACAGAGGATCCCAGAATATACAGTGACAAAAGGACAGACTCTTCAATTAATGGTGTTGGGAAAACTGAACAGCCACATGCAAAAGAATGAAACTAGACCACTATCTTACACCATACAAAAGAATTAACTACAAACAGATTAGAGACTTGAACGTAAGACTGAAACCATAAAACTCTTAGAAAAAAACATATGCAGTAAGCTACGTGACAGCTGTCTTGGTGGTGATATTTTAGAATTGACACCAAAAGCAAAGGCAACAAAACAAAAATAGACAAGTGGGACTACATCAAACTAAAAAAGATTCTGCGTGGCAAAGGAAACGATAAACAAACTGGAAAGGCAACCTACAGAATGGGAGAAAATTTTGTAAGCCATGTATCTGATAAGGGGATAATATCCAAATATATAAAGACCAAATATATAAAGAATTCATTACAACTCATTAGCAAAATACACACAATCTGATTTAAAAATGGGCAGAGGATCTGAGTAGACATTTTTCAAAAGAAAACATATAGATGGACAACAGGTCCATGAAAAGGTGCTCAAAGTCATTAATCATCAGGGAAATTCAAGTCAAAACCAGAATGAGCTATCACCTCATACCTATTGAATGGGTATTATAAAAACGACAGGAAATAACAAGCATTGGTAAGGAGGTGGAGAACAGGGAATCCTTGTGCACTGTTGGTAGAAATGTAAATAAGTGCAGCCACTGTGGAAAACAATGCCAATTATATCTAAATAAAAATAAGTAGAATAAGGAATAAATGCCTGATGTCCTTCCACCTTTAAAATTCTATCTGTCTATGAATAAAAATGTACTCATTCAAGGAAAAAAATATTGGGTTGGCCAAAAAGGTTGATTTGTTTTTTTCCGTAAGATGGCTCTAGTAGCACTTAGTTGTCTTTAACTTCATTAGAAACAATTTTGTTACACTGTATGCGACAGCTGTCATATCAGCATGCATGTAAAAAAACACATCAAAATTGGTGAATTTTTGTGTAGCCATTTTAATACTGAAGATGGAAGAAAAAAAGCAACACCTTCGGCATATTATGCTTTATTATTTCAAGAAAGGTAAAAGAATGCAACCGAAATGCAAAAAAAGATTTGTGCAGTGTATGGAGAAGGTGCTGTGACTGATCAAACGTGTCAAAAGTGGTTTGTGAAGTTACGTGCTGGAGATTTCTTACTGGAAGATGCTCCATGATAGAACAGTTGAAGTTGATAGCGATCAAACTGAGACATTAATTGAGAACAATCAGTGTGATACCACGCGGGAGATAGCCGACATACTCAAAATATCCAAATCAAGTGTTGAAAATCATTTGCACCAGCTTAGTTATGTTCATCACTTTGATATTTGGGTTCCACATGAGTTAAGGAAAAAAAACCTTCTTGACCATATTTTCATATGCGATTCTCTACTTAAATGTAATGAAAACATTCCGTTTTTAAAACAAATTGTGACAGGCAATGAAAAGGGGATACTGTACAATAATGTGGAACAGAAGAGATCGTGGGACAAGTGAAATGAACCATCACCAACACCACCAAAGGCCGGTCTCCATCCAAAGAAGGTAATGTTGTGTATATGGTGGGATTAGAAGGGAGTCCTCTATTATGAGCTCCTCCCTAAGTTCTGATTCATCCGCCATATTCACCAGACATTGCACCTTTGGATTTCCATTTATTTCGGTCTTTACAAAATTCTCTTAATGGAAAAAATTTCCATTCCCTGCAAGACTGTAAAAGGCTGTAAAAGGCAACTGGAACAGTTCTTTGCTCAAAAAATAAAAAGTTTTGGGAGGATGGAATTATGAAGTTGCCTGTAAAATGGCAGAAGGTAGTGGAACAAAAGGGTGAACACGTTGTTCAATAAGGTTCTTGGTGAAAATGAAAACTGTGTCTTTTATTTTTACTTAAAAACCGAAGGCACTTTTTGGCCAACCCGATAGTACTGAATTGTTGATTCTGTAGCTTGTGGAATGTGGACCATCCCGGCAGCAAATTCTTTTATCTAATTTGTGGTGCTCATTGTGCAGCATTCCACTAGCATATAACGTGTTTCCCTTTTTCACAAACATAAGTAACCTGTTAATATAAGTGACCATTTCTCATAGCAATCTACTTAAGGTAATTAACCTCTAATAAATGGAACTTTTTTGCAGGCTTGGGAATATATTTTACTCCATTCTTAAATTCCCTATTATTTTAGATTACCAATTAGTTTTAACTGTGTATATTTTTTGTCAAAAGGAAACTCATCTAACATCTAATGATTAAAGAGTTCTTCTGGCCAAAGGTAGAGGGGAAAGCATGGAGCCAATATAAAGTGCCCTTTCTTCTCTCTGAGACCCCACCTCTGATCTCTTACACCTAAGGCTTCTAAGTGCAGATTTGAAACAACAAAGTTCTTTGTCTATTTTATGTATAGTAGAGAGGGAACTATATTCAATATCTTGTAATAACCTGTAATGGAAAAGAATCTGAAAAAGAATATAGATAGTTGGATGGATGGATATAGATATATACGTGTGTGTGTGTGTAACTGAATAACTCTGTTGTACACCTGAAACTAACATAACATTGTATACTTCAGCTTAAAAAATATATATATATTTATATAGGAAAAAAACCCAACAGAGTTCTAAATTGAGTCCCTTGAAAAGTTTTACTAATATAATAAGGATTCCTTCAACACGATAAGCTTATACATAAGTTTCTAATATATTACACATAACCTGTCCCTTCTAATATCATAACGATACATAGAAAATGCATACGTAATACATTTCCTTGGAATCTGCTGTGTCCCAGGACTTCTCACGGTGCTTTATGAATGCTCCCATTTAGTCATCAGAGCAGCCCTGCAATGTCATCGGTCAAAGTTCCATTTTTCAGATAAGGAGACAAATTAAGAAAGGTTAACTATCTGGTGTAATGCTGAATCCCTGGCAGATGGCAGAGTGGGAGTAAAATCCAGGGCTGAAAGTCAATTGTTAGCCATGGCTTCAGAATCCAGTTGCATCAAGAGGTTTTTTTCCCTAAGAGTGCCGCAGGGTGTCGTGCAGTGTGTCCCAAATGGTGTTGCCTAAGCAGATGTGAAGTGTGCCTGGTGTACATTAGCGCGTCAATGGCCATGAAAAGTCCTGCAGTAAAGAAGCCCCTGTGTGTATTAACCCGCTGTTTTACAAACCTAGAGCTGCGCTAACACAACAGTCACCACCCATATGTGACCCCAGGGCACTTGAAATGTAGCTGGTCCAAAGTGAGGTGTGGCATGAGGGCAAAGGCACACAGGAATTCCAAGACTTATGTGAACAAAGAATGTACATGTTAAATTAATATTTTAGATATACTGAGTTAAATTAAATATATCTTTAAAATTCCACCTGTTCCTCCTTACTTGGTTAATGTGCCTCATGGAATATATAAAATACACAAGCATCTTGCATTATCTTTCTACTTGGAAGTGAAACACTGATTTTTTTCTTCCACAACAACTCTATTTGCATTCCATGGAACAGTTCCCAAGTTTAAGAGAAGCAGATACCATGGATAAAAAGCTAAGACTTGAAGACTACTCCAGTTATAAAATGCTATGGTTTGGTTTGGTGTAATATGGCCTTTACCGTCAGGGGGAGGGGGTTGGCTATCTCATTCTCACTTCAAATATGTCAGCTGTAATACAAGAGAGCAATACACATTTTAAATCCATACTCTAAAACTAAAACTGAGTTTTTCAAATAGCTGTATCTTTATTTTTAGTTCCAATACGTGGAATAGGAGTAGATGCATCAGGGCACTGGAAAATTACTAAATCCTGGTTTACAAACCCATCTCTTTAGCATTCTTAAGCCAAATCACAATATTAGTGTTTTTTTTTTAATGTTGTTACTGTGTTGTGTTTTGTTTTTTAATATTTTTCAACTCCCCCAGCCAAATTCCTTTCTTCCTCCACAACTCCCACAGGACTGGGCAGAGCACAGTCATGCATTAAAAAAGCTTCTGAACTTTTTTCAGAAAGAGTAGCTCCCTGGAGGTGTGGAGGAGGACAGGAATCTGATATTCTGCAGGGCTTAAATCAGGATAGGACATCAAATATTCCAAGGTCTTAGATGCATGCTTTGTATTTCTCATCAAGACAGAAGACAGCAATAAAATCACATTTCTTCTAAGTTTCAATAAAATCACATCTGTTTCTCTGTATAATTGAGGCTTTCCAGATTCTCAAACTTCCCTCAGGATTTGAGTTCGTTAGTTGAATAGTATCAATATGAGAAAGGTTATTTTACATATATGCATATTTTAGCCATACTTCTAATGAGAGTATACAAACATAAATCATTCCATGAGAAATATAATGTTTTCTACTCAGTACAACGTGTACCAAATAAAACTGTATTGGGATATGTGAATAATTTCATTGGTAAATAGTTGAAATTATCAAGACACATTTTAGAAATATGTTTAGTTTGGGGTTTTTTAAAGTTTGGAATAGCCTAAATGATTAAAGCTGACTTAAGTTGCTCTAAGAATTATAAGAAGAAAAAGAATAGCTTTTATAGCCACTTAATTATCATTTAATTAAATGATTATGTATCCATTAAAGGCATTAATATTCAGGTAAATTTATATTCATTTTTTATATCAAACAATCTAATGTTTGAAAGAATCCATCTTTAGGAAATCAAGTCATGCTCATACACAAGTCCTGTCTTCATTCTGGTAAGTCTGTTTCTACCCTTCATATCACTAAATCAGTAGACTGCATTTACCTTTACTTAAATACATCATTGTTCACATTGGAACCATTATTTTCCATAGGAAAAAAGCAGCATCAATCCTCTACCTAATTTCTTAGAGTCAAACTTTATTTTATAGGCCTATGATTTTTCTTGGCATTAGTGTGTGGATAATCAAAATCAATGGTTATTCTGTTTACTAAGCAGTAGAAGACGTCACACACTTGGCTGGCAGTTCCAGCCCAGAGCTCTTTCTCAACATGACTTGCCTCAAATTTGGCAAGAGTTCATCTAATAAGCCATATAAAAGTACCATATTTTCTAATTAAATGTTACCTCTCTTTTCCTTGAACCTTTGGCAAAAATGTCCTTTCTGTTTAGTTATTGTCAAGGACAGCTGGAAAGCATTTGACCTGTTAAACCAGCTCCACTTATAGACACTATGGTTAATTGCTAATCAAAAAGCAACTTAAAAATGCAGGAATGATGTCACCAAGATGGCAACATATGTCCTTCCTGATTTTGCTCCCTCTCATGAGAAAAACAACTGACAACTATTCATGGACAAGATACCACTGAGAAAACCCTAGAACACAGGGGTGAGACTGAAGCACACCCTTGCAACACAGAGACCAGGACAGACTGCATTCGAAGGGTAAGAGGAGCCGCTACATGCTGACCGCATTGCCCCTCCCCTAGGCCGCCCAGCACCCCTGAGCCTACAGTTCCTCCAGTGGGAAAAGGGAGCCCAGGGTGGACATCCACCAGCATTGTGGGTTATTTCTTGGGAGCCCCAACTCCAGTCTCGCCCCTTGGAAATTAACTGGTGGATCTTCCGGGCTTGACCACTTAGAATCTGACTGTGATGGAGAAGGGAGGAGGGGTTTGCAACAAACCAGCACTCGGATCTTGACAGACTGACTCCTCACTTCCAGCACTCAAGTAGAAGACCCAACCAGCAGCTTTGCTCAGCTGCAGAACCAAGATGGTGGTGTAGTCAGACCAGGGAACTTGGTGGGATGCAGGTCTGCCTGATTCAGGTGCTCAAATAAGGACCTTGCTGGCTCTGGAGCCTGGTCTGCCCCTACGCAGGTTGGGAGTGGGGAAGTGAGGGTCTGAGTCGTAGCCCAGTGCACTGCTAAGTATAGCTCCCAACCCTCCCTGACCAGAAAGCCTGGTTGTAGCACCTGGAAATTTGCACAGCCCAGCAACACATGAGCAGAGAGTCTGGCAGGCAGAGCTGATTGTTTGCAAAGCCAAGCCAGTGGCCTGTTTCAGGCAGAAAACTTGGTGCATGGGTCAGCTTGAGTCAAGACCACAAACAAAAAGCCTTTCCAACCTTGGAGCCGATTTTCCCACTCCACCTGGGAAGGGAAACTAATTCATGGCTCCACCCCTTGCTGAAGATAGCTTTCAGCTCATCTGATCAGGCTTAACTAGAGCACATGGGAAGCTGCACAGCCCATCCAACATACCTGCTTACAGTGGCACCTGAACAGAGAGTCCAGCCCAGGGCTTTCTCCCTTTGCAGAGCAAAACTGGTGTTCTCGTCTAGCCAGGGAACTCAGTGCATAGTCTTGCCTGATTGAGGTCCCCAAACAATGAGCCATGCAGGCCCTGGGGCCCCTTCTGCTCTCCCACCAGGGCAGGGAAGCTAATTCATAGACCCGCCTACTACTAAGTATAGGACTCTGTCCCAACCATCTATAAGCCTGACTAGAGAACCCACACAGCTGCAGAACCCATCCTTCAGACTTGCTTGGGCAGGGAACAAAGTCAGCAGTCACAGTCATAGAACCAACTCTTCTCAGCCAATAACACACCCGCCCCAACCTCATAGCTTGGGCAGTGGCCTCACCCGAAAACAGACCCTGAGAGCAAGCTCCATCTGCCCAAGGATGTTACAAGTGGACACATTTAGAAGCTCAAACTGAGCTGACTGGTGAAGAACTATCTGCCAAAGTGAAGCTGTAAAGTCTGAAAGAAGAGACCACTTACTCAAATGTGCTGACACCAATGAAAGAAATCAAGAATCACAAAAAGTCAGGTAAACATGACATCACCAAAGGAAACTAATAAAACTCCAATAAGTGACGCTAAAAAAATGGAGGTGTATGAACTGTCACACGAAAAATTCAGAATAATTCTCTTGAAGTTTAGTGAACTATAAGAACACACAGACAACTAAACAAATGTAAGAAAACAATACATGAACAAAAGAAGTTAAACAAATGAATAGAAACTACCCAAAAAATGAAACAGAGATCCTAGAGCTGAAAAATAAAATGACTGATCTGAAGAACTGAATAGAGAGCTTCAGAAGCAGGCTTGACCACTCAGAAGAAATACGTAATATGGTAGTGGTGGTGATAATTCACTTACAATTCTAAAAGTTAAGAAACAAATGTAGCAAAGTAACCATAACTATAATAATCTGTTATTGGATATACAATATTAAAATATGTAAACTATAACATCAATAACCTAAAATGTGAGTAGGAAGAGAAGTAAAAGTGTAAAGTTTAGGAATGCTATCAAAGTTAGGTTGTTATCAGTTTAAAATAGGGTGTTATAATTTTGAAATATTTATGTAAGCTCCATGGTAACCACAGGGAAAAACCTGTAGTAATTACACAACAGAACATGATAAAGTAGTCAAAGCATACTGATACTAAAAGACATGAAATACAAAAAAAGACAGCAGGAGGAGGAGGGAGAAGATGGCGGAAGAGTAAGACGCGGAGATCACCTTCCTTCCCACAGATACAGTAGAAATACATCTACACGTGGAACTGCTCCTACAGAACACCCACTGAACGCTGGCAGAAAACATCCGACCTCCAAAAAGGCAAGAAACTCCCCCCGTACTTGGGTAGGGCAAAAGAAAAAAGAAATAACAGAGACAAAAGAATAGGGACGGCACCTGCACCAGTGGGAGGGAGCTGTGAAGGAGGAAAGGTTTCCACGCACTAGGAAGCCCCTTCGCGGACGGAGACTGCGGGTGGCGGAGGGGGGAAGCTTTGGAGCCACGGAGGAGAGCACAGCCACAGGGGTGCGGAGGGCAAAGCGGAGAGGTTCCCGCACGGAGGCTCGGTGCCGACCAGCACTCACCAGCCCGAGAGGCTTGTCTGCTCCCCCGCTGGGGCGGGCGGGGCTGGGAGCTGAGGCTCGGGCTTCGGTCGGATCGCAGGGAGAGGACTGGGGCTGGCGGCGTGAACACAGCCTGAAGGGGTTAGCGCACCACAGCTAGCCGGGAGGGAGTCCGGGGAAAAAGTCTGCAGCTGCCGAAGAGGCAAGAGACTTTTTCTTCCCTCTGTGTTTCCTGGTGCGCGAGGAGAGGGGATTCAGAGCACCGCCTAAACGAACTCCAGAGACTGGCGCGAGCCGCAGCTATCAGCGCGGACCCCACAGCAACAGGGGCACAGAGGAAAAAATGGAGAGATTCCCGCACAGAGGCTCGGCGCCGAGTAGCACTCAGCAGCCCGAGAGGCTTGTCTGCTCCCCCGCCGGGGCGGGCGGGGCTGGGAGCTGAGGCTCGGCTTCGGTCGGATCGCAGGGAGAGGACTGGGGCTGGCGGCGTGAACACAGCCTGAAGGGGTTGGCGCACCACGGCTAGCCGGGAGGGAGACCGGGAAAAGGTCTGCAGCTGCCGAAGAGGCAAGAGACTTTTTCTTGCCTCTTAGTTTCGCTGCGCGCAAGGAGAGGGGATTCAGAGCGCCGCCTAAACGAACTCCAGAGAAGGGCGCGAGCCGCGGCGATCAGCGCGGACCCCAGAGACGGGCGTGAGACGCTGGGGCTGCTGCTGCCGCCTCCAAAAAGCCTGTGTGTGAGCACAGGTCACTCTCCACACCGCCCCTCCCGGTAGCCTGTGCAGCCCGCCACTGCCAGGGTCCCAGGATCTGGGGACAACATCCCCGGGAGAACGCACTGCGCGCCTCAGGCTGGTGCAACGTCACGCCGGCCTCTGACGCTGCAGGCTCGCCCCGCCTCCTCTGTACCCCTCCCTCCCCGCGGCCTGGGTGAGCCAGAGCCCCCGAAGCAGCTGCTCCTTTAACCCCGTCCTGTCTGGGCGGGGAACAGAAGCCCTCAGGCGACCTACACGCAGAGGAGGGTCCAAATCCAAAGCTGAACCCCAGGAGCTGTGCGAACAGGGAAGAGAAGGGGAAATCTCTCCCAGCAGCCTCAGAAGCAGCGGATTAAAGCTCCACAAACAACTTGATGTGCCTGCATCTGTTGAATACCTGAATAGACAACGAATCAGCCCAAATTCAGGAGGTGGACTTTGGGAGCAGGAGATATTAATTTTTCCCCTTTTCCTTTTTTTTGTGAGTGTATATGTATATGCTTCTGGGTGAAATTTTGTCTGTATAGCTTTGCTTTACAATAGCTTTATTTTACTTCACTATATTATAGCCTCTTTCTTTCTTTCTTTCTATTTTTTCTCCCTTTTACTCTGAGCCGTGTGGACGAAAGGCTCTTGGTGCTCCAGCCAGGCATCAGGGCCGTGCCTCTGAGGTGGGAGAGCCAACTTCAGAACACTGGTCCACAAGAGACCTCCCAGCTCCACGTAATACCAAACGGCAAAAATCTCCCAGAGATCTCCATCTCAACATCAAGACCCAGCTTCACCCAACGACCAGCAAGCTACAGTGCTGGACACCCTATGCCAAACAACTAGCTAGACAGGAACACAACCCCATCCATTAGCAGAGAGGCTGCCTAAAATCATAATAAGGCCACAGACACCCCAAAATACACCAGCAGACGTGGACGTGCCCACCAGAAAGACAAGATCTAGCCTCATCCACCAGAACTCAGGCACTAGTTCCCTCTACCAGGAAGCCTACACAACCCACTGAACCAACCTTAGCCACTGGGGACAGATACCAAAAACAACGGGAACTACGAACCTGCAGCCTGTGAAAAGGAGACCCCAAACACAGTAAGATAGGCAAAATGAGACGACAGAAAAACACACAGCAGATGAAGGAGCAGGCTCAAAACACACTGGACTTAACAAATGAAGAGGAAATAGGTAGTCTACCTGAAAAAGAATTCAGAATAATGATAGTAAGGATGATCCAAAATCTTGGAAATAGAATAGACAAAATGCAAGAAACATTTAACAAGGATGTAGAAGAACTAAAGAGGAACCAAGCAATGATGAAGAACACAATAAATGAAATTAAAAATACTCTAGATGGGATCAATAGTAGAATAACTGAGGCAGAAGAAAGGATAAGTGACCTGGAAGATAAAATGGTGGAAATAACTACTACAGAGCAGGATAAAGAAAAAAGAATGAAAAGAACTGAGGACAGTCTCAGGGACCTCTGGGACAACATTAAACGCTCCAACATTCGAATTATAGGGGTACCAGAGGAAGAAGAGAAAAAGAAAGGGACTGAGAAAATTTTTGAAGAGATTATAGTTGAAAACTTCTTTAATATGGGAAAGGAAATAGTTAATCAAGTCCTGGAAGCACAGAGAGTCCCATACAGGATAAACCCAAGGAGGAACACGCCAAGACACATATTAATCAAACTGTCAAAAATTAAATATAAGGAAAACATATTAAAGGCAGCAAGGGAAAAAAAACAAATAACACACAAGGGAATCCCCATAGGTTTAACATCTGATCTATCAGCAGAAACTCTGCAAGCCAGAAGGGAGTGGCAGGATATACTTAAAGTGATGAAGGAGAAAAACCTACAACCAAGATTACTCTACCCAGCAAGGATCTCATTCAGATTTGATGGAGAAATTAAAACCTTTACAGACAAGCAAAAGCTGAGAGAGTTCAGCACCACCAAACCAGCTTTACAACAAATGCTAAAGGAACTTCTCTAGGCAAGAAACACAAGAGAAGGAAAACACCTACAATAACAAACCCAATACATTTAAGAAAATGGGAATAGGAACATACATATCGATAATTACCTTGAATGTAAATGGATTAAATGCTCCCACCAAAAGACACAGGCTGGCTGAATGGATACAAAAACAAGACCCATATATATGCTGTCTCCAAGAGACCCACTTCAGACCTAGAGACACATACAGATTGAAAGTGAGGGGATGGAAAAAGATATTCCATGCAAATGGAAATCAAAAGAAAGCTGGAGTAGCAATTCTCATATCAGACAAAATAGACTTTAAAATAAAGACTATTACAAGAGACAAAGAAGGACACTATATAATGATCAAGGGATCGATCCAAGAGGAAGGTATAACAATTGTAAATATTTATGCACCCAACATAGGAGCACCTCAATACATAAGGCAAATACTAACAGCCATAAAAGGGGAAATTGACAGCACCACAATCATAGTAGGGGACTTTAACACCCCACTTTCACCAATGGACAGATCATCCAAAATGAAAATAAATAAGGAAACACAAGCTTTAAATGATACATTAAACAAGATGGACTTAATTGATATTTATAGGACATTCCACCCAAAAACAACAGAATACACATTTTTCTCAAGTGCTCATGGAACATTCTCCAGGATAGATCATATCTTGGGTCACAAATCAAGCCTTGGTAAATTTAAGAAAATTGAAATCATATCAAGTATCTTTTCCGACCACAACGCTATGAGACTAGATATCAATTACAGGAAAAGATCTGTAAAAAATACAAACACATGGAGGCTACACAATACATTACTTAATAACGAAGTGATTACTGAAGAAATCAAAGGGGAAATCAAAAAATACCTAGAAACAAATGACAACGGAGACACGACGACCCAAAACCTATGGGACGCAGCAAAAGCAGTGCTAAGAGGGAGGTTTATAGCAATACAAGCCTACCTCAAGAAACAGGCAACATCTCGAATAAACAACCTAACCTTGCACCTAAAGCAATTAGAGAAAGAAGAACAAAAAAACCCCAAAGCCAGCAGAAGGAAAGAAATTATAAAGATCAGGTCAGAAATAAATGAAAAAGAAATGAAGGAAACAATAGCAAAAATCAATGAAACTAAAAGCTGGTTCTTTGAGGAGATAAACAAAATTGATAAACCATTAGCCAGACTCATCAAGAAAAAAAGGGAGAAGACCCAGATCAATAGAATTAGAAATGAAAAAGGAGAAGTAACCACTGACACTGCAGAAATACAAATGATCATGAGAGATTACTACAAGCAACTCTATGCCAATAAAATGGACAACCTGGAAGAAATGGACAGATTCTTAGAAATGCACAAACTGCCGAGACTGAACCAGGAAGAAATAGAAAATATGAACAGACCAATCACAAGCACTGAAATTGAAACTGTGATTAAAAACCTTCCAACAAACAAAAGCCCAGGACCAGATGGCTTCACAGGTGAATTCTATCAAACATTTAGAGAAGAGCTAACACCTATCCTTCTCAAACTCTTCCAAAATAGTGCAGAGGGAGGAACACTCCCAAACTCATTCTACGAGGCCACCATCACCCTGATACCAAAACCAGACAAAGATGTCACAAAGAAAGAAAACTACAGGCCAATATCACTGATGAACATAGATGCAAAAATCCTCAACAAAATACTAGCAAACAGAATCCAACAGCACATTAAAAGGATCATACACCATGATCAAGTGGGGTTTATCCCAGGAATGCAAGGATTCTTCAATATACGCAAATCAATCAATGTGATACACCATATTAACAAATTGAAGGAGAAAAACCATATGATCATCTCAATCGATGCAGAGAAAGCTTTTGACAAAATTCAACACCCATTTATGATAAAAGCCCTGCAGAAAGTAGGCCTAGAGGGAACTTTCCTCAACATAATAAAGGCCATATATGACAAACCCACAGCCAACATTGTCCTCAATGGTGAAAAACTGAAACCATTTCCACTAAGATCAGGAACAAGACAAGGTTGCCCACTCTCACCACTATTATTCAACATAGTTCTGGAAGTCCTAGCCACAGCAATCAGAGAAGACAAAGAAATAAAAGGAATCCAAATCGGAAAAGAAGAAGTAAAGCTGTCACTATTTGCAGATGACATGATACTATACATAGAGAATCCTAAAGATGCTACCAGAAAACTCCTAGAGCTAATCAATGAATTTGGTAAAGTAGCAGGATACAAAATTAATGCACAGAAATCTCTTGCATTTCTATACACTAATGACGAAAAATCTGAAAGTGAAATTAAGAAAACACTCCCGTTTACCATTGCAACAAAAAGAATAAAATATCTAGGAATAAACCTACCTAAGGAGACAAAAGACCTGTATGCAGAAAATTATAAGACACTGATGAAAGAAATTAAAGATGATACAAATAGATGGAGAGATATACCATGTTCCTGGATTGGAAGAATCAACATTGTGAAAATGACTCTACTTCCCAAAGCAATCTACAGATTCAATGCAATCCCTATCAAACTACCACTGGCATTTTTCACAGAACTAGAACAAAAAATTTCACAATTTGTATGGAAACACAAAAGACCCCGAATAGCCAAAGCCATCTTGAGAACGAAAAATGGAGCTGGGGGAATCAGGCTCCCTGACTTCAGACTATATTACAAAGCTTCAGTAATCAAGACAGTTTGGTACTGGCACAAAAACAGAAATATAGATCAATGGAACAGGATAGAAAGCCCAGAGATAAACCCACACACATATGGTCAACTTATCTTTGATAAAGGAGGCAAGCATATACAGTGGAGAAAAGACAGCCTCTTCAATAAGTGGTGCTGGGAAAATTGGACAGGAACATGTTAAAGTGTGAAATTAGAACACTCCCTGACACCATGCTCAAAAATAAACTCAAAATGGATTAAAGACCTAAGTGTAAGGGCAGACACTATCAAACTCTTAGAGGAAAACATAGGCAGAACACTCTATGACATAGATCACAGCAAGATTCTTTTTGACCCAGCTCCCAGAGAAATGGAAATAAGAACACAAATAAACAAATGGGACCTAATGAAACTTAAAAGCTTTTGCACAGCAAAGGAAACCATAAACAAGACCAAAAGACAACCCTCAGAATGGGAGAAAATATTTGCAAATGAAGCAACTGACAAAGGATTAATCTCCAAGATTTACAAGCAGCTCATGCAGCTCAATAACAAAAAAACGAACAACCCAATCCAAAAATGGGCAGAAGATCTAAATAGACATTTCTCCAAAGAAGATATACAGATGGCCTACAGACACATGAAAGAATGCTCAACATCATTAATCATTAGAGAAATGCAAATCAAAACTACAATGAGATATCATCTCACACCGGTCAGAATGGCCATCATCAAAAAATCTAGAAACAATAAATGCTGGAGAGAGTGTGGAGGAAAGGGAACACTCTTGCACTGTTGGTGGGAATGTAAATTGATACAGCCACTATGGAGAACAGTATGGAGGTTCCTTAAAAAACTACAAATAGAACTACCATACGACCCAGCAATCCCACTACTGGGCATATACCCTGAGAAAACCATAGGTCAAAAAGAGTCATGTACCAAAATGTTCATTGCAGCTCTATTTACAATAGCCAGGACATGGAAGCAACCTAAATGTCCATCGACAGATGAATGGATAAAGAAGATGTGGCACATATATACAATGGAATATTACTCAGCCATAAAAAGAAATGAAATGGAGGTATTTGTAATGAGGTGGATGGAGTTAGAGTCTGTCATACAGAGTGAAGTAAGTCAGAAAGAGAAAAACAAATACAGTATGCTAACACATATATACGGAATCTAAGGGAAAAAAAAAAAAAAGGCCATGAAGAACCTAGTGGCAAGACGGGAATAAAGACACAGACCTACTAGAGAATGGACTTGAGGATATGGGGAAGGGGTGGGGTGAGATGTGACAGGGTAAGAGAGTGTCATGGACATATATACACTACCAAATGTAAAATAGATAACTAGTGGGAAGCAGCCGCACAGCACAGGGAGATCAGCTCGGTGCTTTGTGACCACCTAGAGGGGTGGGATGGGGAGGGTGGGAGGGAGGGAGATGCAAGAGGGAAGAGAAATGGGAACATATTGTATATGTATAACTGATTCACTTTGTTATAAAGCAGAAGCTAACACACTATTGTAAGGCAATTATACTTCAATAAAGATGTTTAAAAAAAAAAGACAGCAGGATAAGAAAAAAGAAAAATGGATCTATAAAACAGTCAGAAAAAAATGTAAAAATGGCAACATTAAGTCCTTACCTGTTAATAATTACTTTAAATGTAAATGGATTAAATTCTCCAAAGACTTAGAATGTTTGAATGGTTAAAAAACAAGATCCAATGATATGCTGCCTACAAAAGAGTCATTTTAGCCTTAAAGACACACATAGACTGAGAGTGAAGGGATGAAGAAAGATATTTCAAGCAAATGGTAACCCCCACCCCCAAAGCAGGCGTTGCTACACTTACATCAGACAAAATAGACTTTAAACTGAAAATGGTAAAAAGAAACAAAGAAGATCATTATATAATGATAAAGGGGACAATCTCTCAAGAAGATTTAACAATTGTAAATATTTATGTACCCAACATCAGAGTACCTAATTATAAAAAGCAAAAACTAACAGAGCTGAAAGGAGAAATAAACACCAATACAGTAATAGTTGGGGACTTTGATACCCAACTCTCAGCAATGAATAGATTATCAAGAAGGAAATAGATTTGAACAGCACTATATACAAAATGGATCTGGCAGACATACAAAACATTCTATTCAACAATGGCAGAATACACATTCTTCATAAGCACACATGAGACATTCTATATGACAGACCATAATGTTAGTCCACAAAACAAGTCGTAGTAAATTCAAGAAGACTGAAATCATACAAAGTATCTTCTCTAACTACCATGGTATGAAACTAGAGGTCAATAACAGGAGGAAAACTAGAAAACTCACAAATACATGGAAATTAAATAACACTCTCCTGAACAACCAATGAATCAAAGAAGAAATTAAAGAGGAAACTGAAAGGTATCTTGAGACAAATGAAATTGAAAACACACATACCAAAACTTATGGGATGCAGAAAAAGCAGTTCTAAGATGGAAGCTCATAGCAATAAACACTTACATTAAGAAAAAAGAAAGATCTCAAATAACCGAACTCTATGTCTCAAGGAACTAGGGGAAAAAAACAACAACAACTGAGCCAAAGTTAGCAGAAGGAAGAAAATGATAAATTTGGGCAGAAATAAGTGAAATCAAGAACAGGAAAACAATGTAAAATATTAACATAACTAAGAGTTGGTTCTCAGAAAAGATGAATGAAATCAACAAACCTTTAGCTAGACTAACCAAGAAAAAATGAACCCAAATCAACAAAATTATAAAGAAAAAGGAGACATTACAACTGATATCACAGAAATACAAAGGATCATAAGAGGCTACTATGAACAACTAAATGCCAACAAACTGGACAACCTAGAAGAAATGGACACTTTTTCGAAATATAAAATGCAAGATTGAATCAGGAAGACACAGAAAATACAAACAGGCCAATTACTATTGAGGAGATTGAATCAGTAATCAAAAATCCCTCAGTGAAGAAAAGCCCAGGACTAGACGACTTCATTGTTGACTTTCACCAAACATTTAAAGAAGAATTAATGCCAATTCTTCTCAAACTCTTCAAAAAAATCAGAGAGGAGGGAATACCCCCAAACTCATTTTAGGAGGCCAGCATTACCATGTTACCAAAGCCAGAAAAGGACTCTCAAGAAAAGAAAATTACAAGCTAGTATCACTGATGAATACATATGCAAAAATCCTCAATAAAATACTAGCAAACTGAATGCAGCAGCACATTTAAAGGATCATTTACCATGATCAAGTGGGATTTATCCCTGAGATGCAAGGATGGTTCAACATACACAAATCAATAAATGTGATACATCACCTTAATAGAATAAAAGAAAAATAATATATGATCATCTTAATAGATAAAGAAAAAGCTTTGAAAAAAAATCAATATCCATTCATGACAAAAACTCTTGACAAATTAGGTATAGAAGGAATATATGACACGCCCACAGCTAACATCATACTCAATGGTGAAAGTCTGAGAAGTTTTCCTCTAAGATCAGGAACAAGACAAAGGTGTGTGCTTTCACTACTCCTATTCAATATAGTAGTGAAAGACCTAGCCAGAGCAATTAAGCAAGAGAAAGAAAAAGAGAGAGAGGTGGGGAAGGGAAGGAAGAGAGGTAGAGAGAGAGGGAGGGAGGAAGGAAGAAAAAGAGGAAGGAAGGAAGGGAGGGAGGAAGGGAGGAAGGAAGGAAGGAAGGAAGGAAGAAAAAGCATCAGAATTGCAAAGTAGGAAGTAAAATTGTCTCTATTTGCAGATGACATGATTTGATATATGGAAAATCCTAAAGTCAGCACCAAAAAACCCCGTTAGATCTAATCAACAAATTCAGTGAAGTTGCAGAATACAAAATAAACATACAAAAACTAGTAGTATTTATACACAGTAACAATGAATTATCTGAGAAAGAAATAAAGAAAATGATCACATTTACAGTAGCATAAATCAATAAAATATCAATACTTAGGAATAAATTTAACCAAGGCTGTAAAAGATCTCTACACTGAAAACTACAAGATACTGATGAAAGAAACTGAAGACACAAATAAATAGAAAGTTACTCTGTTTTCATTGAAGAGAAGAATTAATATTGGTAAAATGGTCATACTACTCAAAGCCATCTATAGATTCAATGTAATTCCTATCAAGACTCCAGTAGCATTTTTTTTTTTAACAGAAGTATAAAAAACAATTCTAAAATTTATTTGGAACCACAAAACCCAAATAGCCAAAGCAATCTTGAGAAAGAAGAACAGAGTGGGGGACATCACACTTCCTGGTTTGAAGCTATATTATAAAGCTATAGTAATCAAAATACAGTACTGGCATAAAAACAGACACACACATCAGTGGAATAGAATAAACCCATACAAATACAGTCAACTAATATTTGACAAGGGAGCCAAGAAAACTCCACAGAGAAAAGACAGTCTCTTCAATAAACAGAGCTGGGAAAATTGGATATTCATATGTAAAAGAATGAAATGATCACCTATCTTACACCACTAACAAAAATCAACTCAAAATGAATTAAAGACTTAAATGTAAGACTGGAAAGCATAAAACCCCTAGAAGAAAACATAGGCAATAGGGCATCAGTCTTAGCAATGATTATTTTTGGATACGACACCTAAGCACAGCAACAAAATCAAAAGTAAACAAGTAGGACTATAACAAGCTAAGAAGCTTCTGCACAGCAAAAGAAACAATGAACAAAATGAAAAGACAATGTACAGAATGGGAAAAATATTCGTAAACCATATAACAGATAAGAGACTAACAACAAAAATATATAAAGAACTCATATAACTCAATAGCAAAAAAACAATGCAATATAAAAATGGACAAAGAACTGAATAGACATTTTTCCAAAGAAGATGTACAAATGACCAACAGGTACATGAAAAGGTGCTCAACATCACTAACCATCAGGGAAATGAAAATCAAAAACTACAATGAGATAACACCTAAGGCCTGTTAGAATGGCTATCATCCAAAAGACAAGAGATAAATACTGGAGGGGATGTGGAGAAAAAGTAATCCTTGTGCACTGTTGGTAGGATTGTAAATTGGTACAGCCACTATGGAAAACAGTATGGAGTTTCCTCAAAAAATTAAAAATTTAACTACCATATGATCTAGCAATTCTACTTCTAGGAATATATTTGAAGGAAATGAAAACACTATGTGGAAGAGATACCTGCACTTCCAAGTTCATAGCAAGCATTATTTACAATAGCTTGGAAGAAAGCAACCTAAGTGTCCATTGATGGGTAAATGGATAAAGAAAATGTGATATGTAAACACACAAAATAGAATATTATTCAGCCATAAAAAGAAGGCAATCCTGCCATTTGAGACCTTTGACGTTAATTGTGATAAATGAAATAAGTTAAACAGAGAAAGACAAAATCTGTATTATCTCACTTATTTGGAGAATCTAAAAACAAACCAACACCACCACCACCCCCTGCCACCAAACCTTAACCAAACTCATAGAAAAAGAGATGAGATTTGTGGTAACCAGAAGTGGGGGGGAGCAGGATGGGGGAATTGGATAGAGGTGATCAAAAGGTATAAATTACCAGTTATAAGATGAATGAATACTGAGGATGTAATGTACAACATGATGACTATAGTAAACCCTGCTGTGTGGTATGTTTGATAGTTATTAAGACAGTAGATCCTAAGAGTTCTCATCACAAGCAAAAAACCCTTTTTCTTTTTCTTTCAATATGAGATGATGAATGTTAACTAAACTTATTGTAGTGACCATTTCACAATATATGTAAGTCAAGTCATTATGCCATATGCTTTAAACCTAGACAGTAGTGTATGTCAATTATATATAACTCAACAAAGCTGGAAAATAAACAAAAACGTGTATGTTCCTTCCAATAACTCTCACTTCCCCAAATCAATTCTAATAATTTTAATTTATTAGAAGACCAGGGGCAACATTTTGTGTGCATACCTGTTTTGTTTTTTAATATTTGCAATAGATAGAACACAAATTATTATATTGAAATTACTGTTTATTTCCTAAACCCTTTTTTCTATTAAAATTCCTAATTAGGGGTGTAAGCACGTGAATCTAGGTGTCCCTTACTTTTCAAATGACTACTTACACCGTCTCTATGAGAAGTCCTTTTTGGGGGCCATAGTGATAAAGACACCAAACTGTCTGCAACTGAATCCTGGTCCTGCCACCTCCTATTGTGTGACTCTGAGCACGTTAGCCTCTCCAAGCCTCAAATAATTTCTCTCTAAAATCAGGATAACATAGTGCCATCCTCCTATAGTTGTTGCAAGGATTGAGTTATTACATGTAATGTGACTATGTACCCGAGATATAGTAAGTGTGATGGAAGATTCAACTGTGTAACGACCGTGATAGTGATGGTGATGATGGCGATGAAGATGCAGGCAATGACGATGACAGATATATTATGGAGAATACAGGTGAAGAGTAAAGCTTCTCTTACCTCTGGCAGAAGGAGGAAGGAGATGTGAAGAAAGACAAGAATTTATTGGTAATTTAAATACGAGACAAAACGAGTACTGCAGTGGAAATATACGTAGGGTGACCATATGTCCCAGCACTGTTCCAGTTTGTCCCTGTTGTAGCATAATTATTAATTTCATCCCACTGCACCTTCAGAATTGACCTATGGTCACTGTAAATAAAAGCAACCTGATAGGAGAGGCCAGGGGATAGATTTAAGGCCTCAAGGAGGAAAAGACTTTTGAACTGACCCATAAAAGGAATGGTTAGAAAAGGAAAGCCACTTCTCTGTTCCTTGCCAAGCTTCCCCTAAAAGGGAAATGGGCAGGGGAAGGTGAAGTTTTCAGCAAAGCAGAAAGCATAAAGATTTCAGATGAGACTGTACTGGTTTCCTCTTGCTGCTGTAGCAAATGACCGCCAAATTAGTGCCTTAAAGCAATGCAGATAGTCTCTCCTACAATTCAGGAGATCAGAAGTCTAAAATGGGTCCACAGGCCTGCATGTCATCAGGAGGCTCCCGGCTCTGTTTCCTTGCCTTTTCCAGCTTCTAGAGGTTGCCTGCATCCCTTGCCCCGTGGCCCCTTCCTCCACCTTCAAGACCTGCAGCCTAATCTCTTCTCTCTGAACTCAGCTTCCACCCTTATATTTTCTATAAATGTTCTGACCCTCCTGCCTCCCTCTTCTAAGGACCTTTGTGATGACATGGGGCCCCACCTGGATAATACAGGATCCTCTCCTGCATTTTAAGATCCTTAATGTAATCACATCTGCAAAGTTCTTTTTATCATGTAAAATAACATATCCACAGGTTCCAAGGATTAGAACATAGACATCTTTGGGGAGCCAATATTCAGCCTACAGAGAGACTTACTGTTTTCATTGCTCTGGTGTCAAGAGCACAGCACTTGGAACCAAATATCATCCTATTAAAGATGAAAGATTCAATATTTTAACACTCTCAGGCACATGGCTAAGTCAGCGAACTACAATTTCCAACACCAGAATCAGGAACTCATTTACTGAGAAAACAGGGCTCCAAACTTCAGTGTGACTTTTAAAGTGAATACCTTTAAGATAGGGGGGAAATCCATAATAAATAGTGATAAACAAGGTTGACTGGATGTTCTCTTGACAGATGAAACGGAAAATTCTAAAAATACACGTTTAACAAAATTTAGATTACATTTCAATTGTGCTCTAATTGGTTGAACAAAGAGTAAAGCAAAAGAGTTGACTCTTGGTATAGAATTTTATGAAAAAATGTGTTAGAGTATAACTGCCTTTATATTTGGTTTTTGTGGAATGATCTTAAAGAATCCTTTCTAAAAACTTATTTGAGAGGATACCAAATTTCTCAAGCATCTGTCTTAATAATTCACCACTGAATAATCTATTTTGTTATTCTTATAAATATTTCCCTTTATTTGCCAACAATTCTTACTCTGACAGATTTTCATTTCTTTATGGGATTTGTTTATAGTATTTTTCCAACAATATTTTCATCAATTGCATTAAATCTTAGAGTCTCAATGATATTGATAATTTTATTTCATAGTTTGAATGGTATTTGCATAGAACATCAGGTCATAAAACACAAATACAAAATTAAAATCTTGGATGGGTAAAGACATTGCTGTCATGGGTGATCAATGTAGTGCTATTAACAGAAGAGGGGTGTTTGAGCAGAGACTGAATCAAAAGCTCTAAATGAAATTTTCATCATATGATGATTTTTCCTTCCCTATGCAATATTTTTTACTATGGGGAATTCAAACATGTAATGAATACCCAGGTAAATAATGCAGGCTTTTACCTGCATAGAGTTGTAATAATTTGGAAAAAATATACATGGGACTAAAAATTACACTCAAGTTGCCTTTAAAATTTTTGTTCCTTATTTTACTATTATATTAAGTGCATTTAATAGAGGGGTGATTAATTTCTAACAATTTTTTTTCTTACATGTAAATTCCATGAGATCAGTAATTATGTCTATAGTTTACTATTATGTCCCTAGCACTAAGATTCTAATATAGAGTAGGGACTCATTCAGTAGTGGGGGAGAAAGCATGATATAAAATTTTTTAAAAGGTGATTATGTTGAGAGAGTACTCATTAAACTGTAATATTTACTATCAAGAATTTGTATTATCCATATCAACAAAGAATCCATTGTAGAAAGTAGGAGAATCCAATTAAAGTATTTTGTGACCAATATGTAATGTTGAAAAACTATGTTTAACTCCTCCTTTTCTGTGAGAACATTCTTCGTCATAATTCAAACTCCGTATTTCCCATAAATTTCCCACTGAACATAGCATCATCCAAGACAGGCATTTGAAAAACAGGGAAATTTTCTGTCAAATTTGGAAATAAACAACATACTATAATCTTCCTCTTAGATTTTCAAAGACTCTGATAAGTCCTGCTAGAAAACAAAGCAACACATTTTTTATAATATCTGCTATACTTAATAAAGGAAGCTCCATCCCCCTCAAATACCTAACAGGGACACAATGAGCATATTTAGAACTTGTTTTGGAAGTACTTCTTTCTCTTTTTCTCTTCTTCCTACCTAATCTTTCTTTATTACTTTGAGCTTTAAGATTTCACAAGTAGAGAACAAAGTTAAAAAAAATTAGGGAAGTAGGTGAAAAAAGGAAAAGAAAAGGACAAAAGAAGTTGGAAGAGGTAAACAAGAGACATGGTTGCCTGGAGAGGAGAGGCTTGGAGATAAAACTGCTGGAAGATGTGGGGGGGCTCGTCATCCACAGGAAGCCTTTTGCGTGAGGAAGCTCTCCGAGCATCTGATGACATGGTCACAAATATCTGTGGTTGTTTGTAGACAACATTTAGGGAGGAGGTGATATTGTGGTCTTTCCTCTCTCAGAAAGCCCCTGAGATTCTTATGCAAATGGTTCTTCATCTCCCAACTTAAATGATTCTTTGAAAATTTTTTAATTATGAAATTATATATATGTGTTTGTAGATGGGTGAGGGCAAAACAAAAAATGCCTATGTTCGGTTTAAAGAAGAATAAAACAAACACTTTGTTCTCCATGTTATATAAAGTAAACAATATCTTTGGAGCCTCCCACATGCCTGTCTCTGGTCACAGTTCTCTCCATCCCCTCAAGTGCTAACTAGGACCCTGAAGTCTGTGTTTATTATTCCCTTGTGTTTATTAATTTACCACATATGTACATATCCTTTAGCAATATATTGTTCAGTTTTTCACATATTTGAAATGATGTATGCGGCCTCAAACTGCATGTGTTCTTCTATGACTTGCCTTTGTTGTTGTTCATCATTGTTTGTGAAATTTATCCATGTTGGCATGCGTAGCTCTTTGTCATTTATTTCCACTGCTGAATTTTAATCCATTGTATGACTGTATCAGAATTTATGTAGTCATTCTCCATTGCAGAACATTTCGACCATTTCCCCTTCTTCTGCCAATACCGCCATGAACATGCCCTTCTTGAGCGCATACTTACGAAGTGGAATTAGTGAGTACAAGCAAATTCACATCTTGAACTTTGCTAGATATGAAATTGTTTTTCAAGGTGGGTGTGTAAGCAATTTGTACTCCTACCAGCATTCTCTAAAGCTTACAGATTACTCACATCCTCAAGAGCACTCGGTATTGTTAAACTTGAAACCAATATGCAGCGGGGCAGCAAAGTTTACTCCATGATCAGCTGCCAGGAGGCAGAGCTTGTGGAATTTTGAGTTCACCCTCTAAGAACATCTCTGCGGTCTTGCTCCCTTGTGAGTCAGCATGAGTTCAGACCCAGCCTCTGTGGTGTGGTGTCCTGTTTTAGGAAACAATGTCTGAGAAAATATTTATCTAAGACATGTACCCTTGAAGCTGAAAGATGGTCACAACTCTATGCTGATCAGTTATCAGAAGTGACAAGGGCACCCCTGCAGGAGGGGAGAAACATCATCTGACTGGGTGAAATGCCCATGACCAAACCAGTGGTGGATGTGGGTTAATCTGATTGTACCATCCTCTCTTCCTGTCTGGTGTCTGGAAACAGAACTAATCTCACTTGTATTGGGTAAGCCCCTTGATTCTTAGACAATTCAGTGAGGGGTGGGGCAGGAATGTAGGGGGACATCTTAAAAAAAGAAACAGAGGACCTTATTCTATATAAGGAAACTTGGGAACTCAAACAACTAACTGGAAAATAAGAAGTGTGATTTTACTTAGATTGCAAGCAAGTCAAATAGGTGATGCTAAATTCATATTACTAGTGATGTAAAACCCCTCCTCTTACCTCCTATTTCATACTAAACCCAATTTAAACTTCTCTGACAAGGTGCACCCTAACCCTGCCTTCTTATAATTAGCTAGCCTTATTTCTCACAACCTTGTCCAAAATTTCACCTTGTCTTGTCAGTTTGGTCTTCTCAAAACCTTATGAGATACTGAGGGAAAGGGGTGGAGTCAAGATGGCCTACAAGGAGGACGCAGAATCCGCGTCTTCTCACAACCAGGGCACCTACCAGGCACTGGTGGGGGACCACGGACACCTAAGGGGACGGGAGGAACCCCAGCAACTGCGTAGGATGTGGGGCGTGGGGGAAGTGAAGGGGGAGGAGAAGTGGAGGTGGGATGGGACTGCGCCCCTGAAAGGCAGCTGGGGGAGGGGAAGGGATCCCACGCCCGAAGGGGGATACTGGGGAACCACTGAGAGGGCAGAGGATCAAAAGGGAGTGTGGCCAGGTTTTCCCTGCCCACTTGGACCCCAGGCACCTGTTGAGATGCCGGGCCTGATCCTCTGCCCACCTAGGCCACCTCCAGCCAGCGGGTCCTGAGGGAGTGGAAGGGAGGGAAGGGGGAGCAAAAGTAAAGGCTGGACCTCTGGGACCCGGGACCAGCACCACTGAGGGGTGGCTGGGGGAGGGAAGGAGTTCCTACACCCAGTGGGACACACCCACAGTTAGGGGTCCAGTGGCAATGGGGGAGACCCTGGGGAAGACAATGGGAGAGGGGCACAAAGAATGGAAGGGAATGGGGCCAGCGCTTTCCCTGTCCACTTAGGCACCAGGGAGCCTGTTGGGCTCCCAGGCCTAATCCTCTGCCCTCGGAGCCTCCCTCCTGCCATGCAGAGCCCAAGCTCCATCCCTACACCCCCACCCAGTGCCCTACCTCTACACTCAGAGACCCCTTCTGAGACCCCCTCTAACAAGCTGGGCCTAAACCCCACCCATACACCCTCACTCAGGGCCCTACCTCCAAACTCCAGAACCCCACACTCCAGAGGCCCTCCTTTCCCCTTCTGCGCAGGTCCTAAGCAGAGGCCCCGCCCCACACTTGAACATCACCCTGCCTAGGCTCCGCCCCACACTCAAACATCAACCGCCCACCTGCCTAGGTCCCGCCCCACCCTAAAAGCTACCCCTGCCTAAGTTCCATCCCCTGCCTAAACTCGGCCCGAAGGGCCAAGATTTTTTTTTTTTTTCTTTTTTCCTCTTATAGATGAGGGTTCTGTTTTACCTTGTTGATTCACTATTGTTGATCCTTTTTTTTTTTTTTTTTTTTTTTTTTAATTTTATTTATTTATTTATGGCTGTGTTGGGTCTTCGTATCCGTGTGAGGGCTTTCTCTAGTTGTGGCAAGTGGGGGCCACTCTTCATCGCGGTGCGCGGGCCTCTCCCTGTCGCGGCCTCTCTTGTTGCGGAGCACAGGCTCCAGACGCGCAGGCTCAGCAATTGTGGCTCACGGGCCTAGTCGCTCCGTGGCATGTGGGATCTTCCCAGACCAGGGCTCGAACCCGTGTCCCCTGCATTGGCAGGCAGATTCTCAACCACTGCGCCACCCGGGAAGCCCCTGTTGATCCTTTTATATTCTTATTTTTCCTAATAAATATTTTATTTTTCTAATTTTATTTTATTCTTTATACTTTGTTAGTGATCTCTCATTTTGGCTTGTTCCCCCCCACACCCTTTTTTTTCTTTTTTCTGCTGGGGTTTTATTTTACCTTGTTGCAGTTGTTTCAATTATAGTTTTATTTTTCCTAATATATTTTTTATCTTTCTAACTTTATTTTGTTTTCTAGTCTTTGATATAGTACTGCTCCTTTTTTTCTTTCTTTCTTCCTTTTTTTTTTTCCCATGCCACGAAGCTTGCGGGATCTTGGTTCCCAGGCTGGAGGTTGGGCCCGAGCTTCTGTGGTGGGAGCTCTGAGTCCAAATTGCTGGACTAACAGAGAACCTCAGACACCAGGGAATATCAGTAGGAATGAGGCCTCCTGGAGGTCCTCATCTCAGCACCAAGTCCCAGCTCTATCCAACTGCCTGCAAACTCCAGTGCTGGATGTCTCAGGCCAAACAACCAGTAAGACAAGAATACAGCATCACCCATCAAAAAAAAAAAAAAAATGAAATGACAGAAAAATTAGTTACAGACGAAGGAGCAAGGTAAAAACCTACAAGACCAAACAAATGAAGACAAAATAGGCAACCTACCTGAAAAAGAATTCAGAGTAATGATAGTAAAGATGATCCCATATCTTGGAAATAGAATGGAGAAAATACAAGAAACATTTAATAAGGATCTAAAAGAACCAAAGAGAAAACAAACAGTGATGAACAACACAATAAATGAAATTAAAAATACTCTAGAAGAAATCAATAACAGAATAACTGAGGCAGAAGAACGGATAAGTGAGCTGGAAGATAAAATGGTGGACATAACTGCCAGGGAGCAGAATAAAGAAAAGAAAATGAAAAGAATTGAGGACAGTCTCAGAGACCTCTGGGACAACATTAAACACACCAACATTCAAATTATAGGGGTACCAGAAGAAGAAGAGAAAAAGAAAGGGTCTGAGAAAATATTTGAAGAGATTTATAGTTGAAAACTTCCCTAACATGCGAAAGGAAACAGTCAATGAAGTCCAGGAAGCACAGACTCCAATACAGGATAAACCCAAAGAGAAACATGCCAAGACACATATTAATCAAACTATCAAAAATTAAATACAAAGAAAAAATATTGAAAGCAGCAAGGGAAAAGCAACAAATAATATACAAGGAAATCCCCATAAGGTTAACAGCTGATCTTTCAGCAGAAACTCTTCAAGCCAGAAGGGAGTGTAAAGACATATTTAAAGTGCTGAAAGGGAAAAACCTACAACCAAGATTACTCTACCCAGCAAGGATCTCATTCACATTCGATGGAGAAATTAAAACCTTAACAGATAAGCAAAAATTAAGAGAATTCAGCACCACCAAACCAGCCTTAGAACAAATGCTAAAGGAACTTCTCTAGGCAGGAAACACAAGAGAAGGAAAAGACCTAACAAACCTAAAACAATTGAGAAAATGGTAACAGGAACATATATATCGATAATTACATTGAATGTAAGTGGATTAAATGCTCCAACCAAAAGACATAGACTGGCTGAATGGATACAAAAACAAGACATGTATATATGCTGTCTTCAAGAGACCCACTTCAGACCTAGGGACACATACAGACTGAAAGTGAGGGGATGGAAAAAGATATTCCATGCAAATGGAAATCAAAAGAAAGCTGGAGGAGCAATTCTCATATCAGACAAAATACACTTTAAAATAAAGACCATGGGGCTTCCCTGGTGGCGCAGTGGTTGAGAATCTGCCTGCCAATGCAGGAGACACGGGTTCGTGCCCTGGTCTGGGAAGATCCCACATGCCGCAGAGCAACTGGGCCCGTGAGCCACAACTACTGAGCCTGCACGTCTGGAGCCTGTGCTCCGCAACAAGAGAGGCCGCGGTAGTGAGAGGCCTGCGCACCGCGATGAAGAGTGGCCCCCGCTTGCCACAACTAGAGAAAGCCCTCGCACAGAAACGAAGACCCAACACAGCCATAAATAAATAAAAATAAAAATTATTAAAAAAAAAAATCTCCTAATAGATTAAAAAAAAAAAATAAATAAATAAAATAAAATAAAGACCATTACAAGAGACATAGAAGGACACTACATAATCATCAAGGGAGCAATCCAAGAAGAAGATATAACAATGGTAAATATTTATGCACCCAACACAGGAGCACCTCAATACATAAGGCAAATGCTAACAGCCATAAAAGGGGAAATCGACAGTAACACAATCATAGTAGGGGACTTTAACACCCCACTTTCACCAATGGCCAGATCATCCAAAATGAGAATAAATAAGGAAACACAAGCTTTAAATGACACATTAAACAAGATGGACTTAATTGATATTTCTAGGACATTCCATCTGAAAACAACAGATTACTTTTATCTCAAGTGCTCATGGAACATTCTTCAGGATAGATCACATCTTGGGTCACAAATCAAGCCTTGGTAAATTTAAGAAAATTGAAATCATATCAAGCATCTTTTCTGAACACAATGCTATGAGATTAGAAATGAATTACAAGGAAAAAACCATAAAAAACACAAACACAAACACATGGAGGCTAAACAATACATTACTAAATAACCAAGAGATCACTGAAGAAACCAAAGAGGAAATCAAAAAATACCTAGAGACAAATGACAATGAAAACACGACAATCCAAAACCTATGGGATGCAGCAAAAGCAGTTCTAAGAGGGAAGTTTATAGCTATACAAGCCTACCTCAAGAAACAACAAACACCTCAAATAAAATATCTAACCTTACACCTAAAAGAACTAGAGAAAGAAGAACAAACAAAACCCAAAGTTAGCAGAAGGAAAGAAATCATAAAGATCAGAGCAGAAATAAATGAAATAGAAACAAAGAAAACAATAGCAAAGATCAATAAAACTAAAAGCTGGTTCTTTGAGAAGATAAACAAAATTGATAAACCATTAGCCAGACTCATCAAGAAAAAGAGGGAGAGGACTCAAATCAATACAATTAGAAATGAAAAAGGAGAAGTTACAACAAACACTGCAGAAATATAAAGCATCCTAAGAGATTACTACAAGCAACTCTATGCCAATAAAATGGACAACTTGGAAGAAATGGACAAATTTTTAGAAAGGTATAACCTTCCAAGGCTGAACCAGGAAGAAATAGAAAATATGAACAGACCAATCACAAGCACTGAAATTGAAACTGTGATTAAAAATCTTCCAACAAAGTCCAGGACCAGATGGCTTCACAGGGGAATTCTATCAAACATTTAGAGAAGAGTTAATACCCATCCTTCTCAAACTCTTCCAAAAAATTGCAGAGGAAGGAACACTCCCAAACTCATTCTATGAGTCCACCATCACCCTGATACCAAAACCAGACAAAGGTACTACAAAAAAAGAAAATTACAGAGCAATATCACTGATGAATATAGATGCAAAAATCCTCAACAAAATACTAGCAAACAGAATCCAATAACACATTAAAAGGATCATACACCATGATCAAGTGGGATTTATCTCAGGGATGCAAGGATTCTTCAATATACACAAATCAATCCATGTGATATACCATACTAACAAATTGAAGAAGAAAAACCATATGATCATCTCAATAGATGTAGAAAAAGCTTTTGACAAAATTCAACACCGATTTATGATAAAAACTCTCCAGAAAGTGGGCATAGAGGGAACCTACCTCAATGTAATAAAGGCCATATATGACAAATCCACAGCAGGCATCCTTCTCAATAGTGAAAAACTGAAAGCATTTCCTCTAAGATCATGAACAAGACAAGGATGTCAACTCTCACCACTATTATTCAACATAGTTTTGGAAGTCCTGGCCATGGCAATCAGAGAAGAAAAAGAAATAAATGGAATACAAATTGGAAAAGAAGAAGTAAAACTCTCACTGTTTGCAGATGACACAATACTATACATAGAGAATCCTAAAGATGCCACCAGAAAACTACTAGAGCTAATCAATGAATTTGTTAAAGCTGCAGGATACAAAATTAATGCACAGAAATCTCTTGCATTCCTATACACTAATGATGAAAAATCTGAAAGAGAAATTAAGGAAACACTCCTATTTACCATTGCAACAAAAAGAATAAAATACCTAGGAATAAACCTACCTAGGGAGACAAAAGACCTGTATGCAGAATACTATAAGACACTGATGAAAGAAATTAAAGATGATACCAACAAATGGAGAGATATACCATGTTATTGGATTAGAAGAATCAACATTGTGAAAATGACTATAGTCCCCAAAGCAATCTACAGGTTCAATGCAATCCCTATCAAATTACCAGTGGCATTTTTTATGGAACTAGAACAAAAAAATCTTAAAGTTTCTATGGAGACACAAAGACCCAGAATAGTCAAAGCACTCTTGAGGGAAAAGACGGAGCTGGAGGAATCAGACTCCCTGACTTCAGACTATACTACAAAGCTACAGTAATCAAGACAATATGGTACTGGCACAAAAACAGAAACATAGATCAGTGGAACAAGATAGAAAGCCCAGAGATAAACCCACACACCTATGGTCAACTAATGTATGACAAAGGAGGCAAGGATATACAATGGAGAAAAGACAGTCTCTTCAATAAGTGGTGCTGGGAAAACTGGACTGCTACATGTAAAAGAATGAAATTAGAACACTCCCTAACACCATACACAAAAATAAACTCAAAATGGAGTAGAGACCTAAGTGTAAGGCCGGACACTATAAAACTCTTAGAGGAAAATATAGGCAGAACACTCTTTGACATAAATCACAGCAAGATCTTTTTGATCCACCTCCTAGAGTAATGGAAACAAAACCAAAAATAAACAAATGGGACCTAATGAAACTTAAAAGCTTTTGCACAGCAAAGGAAACCATAAACAAGATGAAAAGACAACCCTCAGAATGGGAGAAAATATTTGCTAGCGAATCAACGGAGAAAGGATTAATCTCCAAAATATATAAACAGCTCATGCAGCTCAATATTAAAAAACACAGACAACCGAATCCAAAAATGGGCAGAAGACCTAAATAGACATTTCTCCAAAGAAGACATACGGATGTCCAAGATGCACATGAAAAGCTGCTCAACAACACTAATTATTAGAGAAATGTAAATCAAAACTACAATGAGGTATGACTTCACACCAATTAGAATGGGCATCATCAGAAAATCTACAAACAACAAATGCTGGAGAGGATGTGGAGAAAAGGGAACTCTATTGCACTGTTGGTGGGAATGTAAATTGATACAGCCACTATGGAGAACAGTATGGAGGTTCCTTAAAAAACTAAAAATCGAATTACCATATGATCCAGCAATCCCACTACTGGGCATATACCCAGAGAAAACCATAATTCAAAAAGACACATACACCCCAATGTTCATTGCAGCACTATATACAATAGCCAGGTCATGGAAGCAACCTAAATGCCCATCGACAGACGAATGGATAAAGAAGATGTGGTACACATATACAATGGAATATTGCTCAGCCATAAAAAGGAACAAAATTGGGTCATTTGTTGAGACATGGATGGATCTAGAGACTGTCATACAGAGTGAAGTAAGTCAGAAAGAGCAAAACAAATACTGTATATTAACGCATATATGTGGAACCTAGAAAAATGGTACAGATGAACTGGTTTGCAGGGCAGAAATTGAGACACAGATGGAGAGAACAAACGTATGGACACCAAGGGGGCTAAGCGGTGGGGTGGTGGTGGTGGCGGTGTGATGAATTGGGCGATTGGGATTGACATGTATACACTGATGTGTATAACAGTGATGACTAATAAGAAAAAATAATGCAAACCATATATGGATTTTATACAATTTAATAAAAACTCTGATTTGTAAAGAAAAACAAAAAACAAAAAATACAAGACCTGTATATATGCTATCTACAAGAGAACCACTTCAGATTCAGGGACACATACAGACTGAAAATGTGGGTATCGAAAAAGGTATTCTGTGCAAATGGAAATCAAAGAAAGCTGGAGTAGCAATACTCATATCAGACAAAATAGACTTTAAAATAAAGACTATTACAAAAGCCAAAGAAGGACACCACATAATGATCAAGGCACCAATTCAAGAAGAAGATATATCAATTGTAAATATATATGTACCCAACATAGGAGCACCTCGATATTAAGGCAAATGCTGACAGCCATAAAAGGAGAAATCTACATTAACACGATAATAGTGGGGGACTTTAGCAGCCCACTTTCATCAATGGACAGATCATCCAGACTGAAGACCAAAAGAAACACAGACCTTAAAAGACACATAGCCCAGATGGACTTAACTGATATCTATAGAGCATTCCATACAAAAGCAGCAGAATGTACATTCTTTTCAAGTGCACATGGAACATTCTCCAGGACTGATCACATGGTGGGCTACAAATCAAGCTGTGGTAAATTTAAGAAAACTGAAATTATATCAAGCATCTTTTCTGACCACACACTATGAGATTAAAAATCAACTACCAGAAAAAAACTGTAAAAAAAACCAGAAACAGGTGGAGGCTAAATAACATGGTACTAAACAACCAATGGATCACTGAAGAAATCAAAAAATACCTAGAGACATATGAAAATGAAAGCATGATGACCCAAAACCTATGGGACAGAGTAAAAGCAGTTCTAAGAGGGAAGTTTATAGCAATAAAGTCTTACCTCAGGAAACAACAAAAATCTCAAATAAAACAACCTAATAAACAACCTAACCTTACACCTAAAGCAGCTAGAGAAAGAAGAACAGACAAAACCCAAAATTAGTAGAAGGAAAGAAATCATAAAGACCAGAGCAGAAATAAATGAAATACAGATGAAGGAAACAAAAGAAAAGATCAATGAAACTAAAAGCCGGTACTTTGAAAAGATAAACATAATTGATAAATCTTTAGCCAGACTCATTAAGGAAAAGAGGGAGAGGGCTCAAATCAATAAAATTGGATATGAAAAAGAAGTTACAATGGACACCACAGAAATACAAAGGATCATAAGAGACTACTACAAGCAACTATATGCCAATAAAATGGACCACCTAGAAGAAATGGACAAATTCTTAGGAAGATTCAATCTCCCAGAACTGAACTATGAAGAAATAGAGAATATGAACAGACCAATCACAAGTACTGAAATTGAAACCATGATTTAAAAACTCCAAACAAACAAAAGTCCAGGACCAGATGGCTTCACAAGCGAATTCTATCAAACATTTAGAGAAGAGTTAACACCCATCCTTCTGAAACTGCTCCAAAAAACTGCAGAGGAATGAAAACTCCCAAACTCATTCTATGAGGCCACCATCACCTTGATACCAAAACCAGACAAAGACACCACAAAAAAAAAGAATATTAAAGGCCAAAATCACTGATGAACACAGACTCAAAAATCCTCAACAAAATACTAGCAACTCAAATCCAACATTAAAAGGATCATACACCATGATCAAGTCGGATTTATCCCAGGCATGCAAGGATTCTTCAATACCTGCAAATCAATCAGTGTGATATACCACATCACCAAAGTGAAGAATAAATACCATTTCATCATCTCAATAGATGCAGAAAAAGCTTTTGACAAAATTCAACACCCATTTATGATAAAAACTCCCCAGAAAGTGGGCACAGAGGAAACATACCTCAACATAATAAAGGCCGTATATGACAAACCTACAACCAACATCATACTCGATGTTGAAAAGCTGAAATCATTTCCTCTAAGATCAGGAACAAGACAAGGATGTCCACTTTCACCACGTTTATTCAGCATAGTTTTGGGAGTCCTAGCCACGGCAATCAGAGAAGGAAAAAAACAAAAGGAATCCAAATTGGAAAAGAAGAAGTAAAAGTGTCACTGTTTGCAGATGACATGATACTATACATAGAAAATTCTAAAAATGCTACCAGAAAACTACTAGAGCTCATCAAAGAATTCTGTAAAGTTGTAGGATACAAATTTAATACACAGAAATCTCTTGCATTCCTATATACTAACAATGAAAGATAAGAAAGTGAAATTACAGAAACAATCCCATCTACCACTGCAACAAAAAGAATAAAATACCTAGGAATAAAACTACTTAAGGAGACAAAAGACCTGCACTCTGAAAACTATAAGACGCTGATGAAAGAAATTGAAGATGACACAGACAGATGGAAAAATATACCATGATCTTGGATTGAAAGAATCAATATTGTTAAAATGACTATACTACCCAAGGAAATCTACAGATTCAATGCAATCCCTATCAAATTACCAATGGCATTTTTTTACAGAACTAGAACAAAAAAAATCTCAGAATTTGTATGGAGACAGAGAGGACCCCAAATAGCCAAAGCAACCTTGAGAAAGAATAACAGAGCTGGAGGAATTAGGCTCCCTGACTTCAGACCATACTACAAAGCTACAGTCATCAAAACAGTATGGCACTGGCACAAAAACAGAAATGTAGATTAATGGAACAGAATAGAAAGCCCAGAAATAAACCCATGCACCTATGGTCAATTAATCTACAACAAAGGAAGCGAGAATATACAATGGAGGAAACACAGTCTCTTCAATAAATGGTGCTGGGAAAACTGGACAGCTACACACAAAAGAATGAAATTAGAACAGTCTTTAACACCATACACAAAAATAAAGTCAAAATGGATTCAAGATCTAAATGTAAGACTGGATACTATGAAACTCTTAGAGGAAAACATAGGCAGAACACTCTCTGACATAAATTGCAGCAGTATCTTTTTTGATCCATCTCCTAGAGTAACAGAAATAGAAACAAAAATAAACCAATGGGACTTAATTAAACTTAAAAGCTTTTACACAGCGAAGGAAACCATAAACAAAACAAAAAGACAACCCACAGAATGGGAGAAAATATTTGCAAACCATGTGACCAACAAGGGATTAATCTCCAATATTTACAAACAGCTCATGCAGCTCAATATCCAAAAAAAACCCAAAAAACAACCCAATCAAAAAATGGGCAGAAGAGCTAAATAAACATTTCTGCAAAGAAGACGTACAGATGGCCAAGAGGCACATGAAAAGATGCTCAACATCGCTAATTATTAGAGAAATGCAAAGCAAAACTACAATGAGCTATCACCTCATACCAGTCAGAATGGCCATCATCAAAAAGTCTACAAATAATAAATGCTGGAGAGGGTGTGGAGAAGAGGGAGCCCTCCTACACTGTTGGTGGGAAGGTAAATTGGTACAGCCACTATGGAGAACAATATGGAGGTTCCTTAAAAAACTACAAGTAGAGCTACCATATGATCCAGCAATCCCACTCCTGGGCATATATCCAGAGAAAACCATGATTCAAAAGGATACATGCACCTTAATGTTCATTGCAGTGGTGTTTACAATAGCCAAGACATGGAAGCAACCTAAATGTCCATCAACAGAGGAATTCATAAAGAAGATGTGGTACATATATACAATGGAATATTACTTAGCCATTAAAATGAATGAAATAATGCTATTTGCAGCAACATGGATGCAATTTTGCAGCCATTAAAATGAATGAAATAATGCTATTTGCAGCAACTAAGCAAAGTAAGAGAAGGACAAAAACCATATGATATCACTTATATGTGGAATCTAAAATATGACACAAATGAACATATCTATGAAACAGAAACAGACTCAGAGACATGGAGAACAGACTTGTGCTTGCCAAGGTGGGGTGGGGGAGGGAAGGACTGGGAGTTTGGGATTAGCAGATGCAAACTGTTATATATAGGATGGATAAACAGCAAGGTCCTACTGTACAGCATCGGAACTATATTCAATATCCTGTGATAAACCATACTGGAAAAGTATATGAAAAAGAATGTATATATATATGTATAATAATAACTTTGCTGTACAACAGAAATTAACACAACATTGTAAACCAACTATACTTCAATAAAATTTAAAAATATATATAGACTGTATTTTCACAAAAAAGAATATTTGACGAAAAGTAGACACGGAGTTAAAATTGAATGTTTTTGGATTTTTTTTTTTTTTTTTTTTTTTTTTTTCAGTTTTTGCCACGCCATGACGCATGTGGGATCTTAGTTCCCTGACCAGGGATGGAAGCAGCGCCCCCTGCAGTGGAAGCGAGGAGTCTTAACCACTGGACCACCAGGGAAGTCCCAATTATTGACTTCCTGATGTTTTAAGAATTTAATGTTTTCATTTGGAAGTAAAATCTAAATCAGTCATCTCGTAAGATTGTTCAAGAATGTGATCATCATTTCGAATATTTTTAGAAAAAAAGGAATAAGCAATTTGTAAGAAATGGATCAAAGTATGAATGAAATGTTTATAGCACTCCTCTCTCTTTCCCCTTTGTTTTGCACCAAAAGGGGTGAAGTTGAGACATTTGCCTCTAGCTAATGCAGTAAATGATGTGGTCAAGCAGGAGGCCCAAGGAAAACCATGTAACATTATCTATGGTTCTTGGAAGTGTCTATGTGTATAGGCTGATAAATACACAATTTCATCACAGCACTTTAGAAGAGGAAGAGAAATTAGAGAATCTGTTTCCACACCCTCATCTACCCATGAAGAAAATGAAGCCCAGAGCTAATAACAGGACTCTTTGTAGGTATCCTTTTCTCATATTCGCTTGTAGTATACATAGCACACCTGGTGTTACTTTCTCGTGTGGTCTAGTATAAACTAAGGGAAAAATTGTTTGGTGGCTCCCAAAATTTCGGGGTGCTGGTGTTTGCTGAACGTGCCCTGCACTCAGAGATTCAATTAAGTCTGAATGAAGCCTGGGTGTCTGCAATTTCAACAGTGATTGTGATGAAGTTATCTTTGGTTAGTTAGTCATTCTAAGAAATATAGAACCTAGGATGCAAAAGTTTTAAAAAGGGATGTTTTCCTTTCCAAACAAGTGAGTAGCACACTTTCCAAACAAGTCATAGCTTTTTCATTAAAATATAACTGTTTTTCCCTTCCTTTGCAACTATAACAAAAAGGGAATGCTGTTTAAACAAGAAACTGGGGAAACCACAGAGCAATACTTGACCAACTTCCCGCAAAAGCAGAATCACCTGGGATATTTGTAAGACTACAGATTCATTGGGCCCTTTTCCTGGAGAGTCTTATTTACCAGGGAGATAGCTGGTGGGACCCAGGAATCTGTAGTTTTCAGAATCACTCCTGGTAGTTCTGTTAACCAAACCCAGTTTGAAAACTCTGTCATGATCTGTTGTATTAAAACAGGCTTCAGCGGTTCTCACTCTGGTTTATAGAATCAACCAGGGGACTCAGGAAAACGCTTACCTCCAGAGCTTCTGAGCGGGTAGGTCTGGCGTAAGTCCAAGAATTTGCACTATTTCAGGCTCCCGGGTGACGTTGACACATTGCAAACCGCTGGGCTAGACTGTGCTGTGCGAACTGAGGCAGAAGAGTCACGGGAAAACGGCCAGAGGCTGCGGCAATTTCTCTGCTGAAACCCGTACCTCCGCCTCCCGCTGCCCGAAGAACAAGACAATGGCGTCCGCGGCTTTTTCAAACCTCAAGCAGGTGCTTCTGATTAGTGGAACCTAAACTGGAACCACCTGGGAGAGAATCTGGCCCAGGTAGTTCCCAGGCGTCTAGCTGTTACACTGGGCGGGGACAGCCCGGGGCGGCTGTGGAGAGGGGCAGGGGTGGGAAGTAGACGAGGGGAAATCGTGCTAACTCCCAACACGTAAGGTAGCGCAAATGTCAGGCAAGGTTTTTTTTTTTTTTAACACCTTTATTAGAGTATAATTGCTTTACAATGGTGTGTTAGTGCCTGCTGTAAAACAAAGTGAATCAGCTATACGTATACATATATCCCCATATCCCCTCCTTCTTGAGCCTCCCTCCCACCCTCCCTATCCCATCCCTCTAGGTGGTCACAAAGCACCGAGCTGATCTCCCTGTGCTATGCGGCTGCTTCCCACTAGCTATCTATTTTACATTTGGTAGTGTATGTAAGTCCGCAGGTAAATTTTAATAGTAGTTTTTCCCAAACCGTGGAAGTCAGTTAATCTCGGAACATTTTCAGAATTTGAAAGGTTAGTAGGGTCTGAGGGCCTAGGAAAAGGAAAAAAGTAAGATACCTAAAAGAGAAAAAAAATTGAAGATTTAGGTGGTCAGGATGAGACCAGACTGCTCAATGCAGAGAAGATCATTGCTGTTTTGGCAATGCACCCGAATGTAGAATCCCACATGGACAACTGAAAACTATCCTTATGTGTGCAAGTGATCGATAGAAAGAGTAGGCTTTGGAGGCAAAAGCAAAGAGATCATGTGGAGAGCCACAAATATGTGTTGGGAAAATAGAGGCTTACAGAGAATAAGGCATGCTTCAAATGAAAATGCTAGGGAGAAAAAAACACTAAAATCTGTTCTGATTATACAAAGGTAAGTCTCACACTCACCAGGCAAATAAATGCACTTATATGCAATGATAAAAATAAGTAGAAAAAAAAACAACTTTAGGGACAGAGAAATAAATGAATGTTAAAGGTATAACTGTAGGGGAAAGCAGTAGCTAAAGCAAGAAGCATTGTGTTAAAAATTAGAGTTCAGAGACGGAAAAGACGCAAGTTATTAAGACTGTAGTTAACTTGACTGCATTCTGCCAGGTCTGCATTTGTACAGACGCCACTGTAAAATCAGGCACTGAAACAGAGAATATCCTTGGTATGAAAGATTCAGTTTTACAAAATGACACTAAACAGGGACGTTGAAGCTGTCACAGATTTTGGGTGGCTCAAGGTAATCAGATAATCACATTAGCACAGAAGCAGACTTTCAAACACTATGTTCTTTTCAATTTCCTCTTGAATCCTTATTTTAGGGAGATGAAAAAGTAATATTCTTTGCTCTCAGTAAATTAAATACCCCACATTGCTGCAATATCTAAATACATTTTAGGTTCCATTTACACATTTAGAAATGCTTAAATAGAAGAACTCATACAGATAATACAGCAAGATTAAATTAAACATAATTTAATTTGAAAAAATTAAAACCTCTTTATGTAAAAAAATATATATATTGTAAATAAAGAGTGCCTAAGATAGATTATTGAATGAACAAAAAATTGCAGTGTAATATGCATGCTTATAAGCACATCTTATAACATTAAAAAATGAATAGGAAGAGAAATACAGTAAACTAGCAAAGTGGGAACATCTGATATACATTCAACTGGTAAAGTAGGAGTGAGGAAGGAAAGGGAAAAAAGGGAACTTATATTTTTTATTCAAAACTCAAATACACTCAAAAATGATAATGAACCTTCTGTTTTATAAACATAAAAGACTTAGCATTTAAATAGTAAAATAGTGGATTTAGAAAAATTGATTACTTGCACATTTTCTTGACTCCCCTGGCCTCAGGGATCTTCTCAGCAGCATTTTATACTAGAAGTCAACGAAGTGATATCTGCTGAGTCGTGAGAAAAAAGTTTGTTTCACAAAAATATAATAATAATTTAAGGCATCAGAAAGACATTCTCCAATGAGCAAGTGCCCAAGAATAAATTCATGTCCTTCTAAGTACATACATGCATATATACATAAACTCATTAATCAGAAGTCACTGTGTAAAAGACCAGTTATGAATATGTAATCCATTGAAACACAGAATTAATGCTAAAGTAATGTGGAATATGATTACAGACAAGAACATAAACCTTGCAATTCTTGAAATAAAAGCCGCACAACAAAACTAAAAATCTCTCTATAAAAGACCAAAACAAAAATTCTGCAGTATATGCCCTGAATGGAAAAGTAGAGATTGGGGGATTCTTATATGCAAAAAATGTCCTCGTCCTTTATGGAAGTTGTGTAGTGAATTCTGTAATGTGCTACCCAGATCCCCCTTCAGGACAGGTACACTTACTTCCTCGCTGCTGGTGAGGGTGCTGGGAGCGCTGCCTGGTCAACAGCCCTCAGCGCTCAGCTCTCTTCAAGAACTGCATCATTTGATGTGAGTCACCTGGCCTAAGCCCCTGCCCCCTTCAGGAACAGCCAGCATCCAGTGACTGGACATGCGGGGTCCCTGCCAAAACTCTGAAGGATCTTGTAGGCTTTAGCGTTCCATGTGGGTTGCAAAGGAATTATTGTGATTGCATAACAACCCACCTTCTCTATCTGCCCAATCTCGTTTCCTTCTCTTCCCTCTCACAGGTATTGAGTCTAAGAGCACTACTCCCAAATCCTCCCGCATTCAAACGTTCATCTCAGAGGATAGTATGGTAGGTTGTAGCTAATAAGGTTAACAAGAAATAAATTAGATATAAGTTGTTGAAAAAAGAAAAACTGCTATCTGAAAAACACCCTAAAGAAAATGAAATGCAAAAACTCATAAAAATTCCATAAAGGAATTAATAAAAGATCAATATAGTAAAATCTGTAACCTTCCTCATCTCAACAAACACAAATTTGAAAATACAATGTAAAAATTCTGACTAGCAACAAAAAGATAAAATATCCTGGAAATAAACCTAAAAAGCAAATTAAAGCTTGTGATATATATGAAATAAATTTTGAGTTATTTGAAAAGGAGGGTACTGAGGAGGAAGGTTTGTCCTACCATTTATCAAAATGTTGTATAAACTATAGTAATTGTATCAATTTAATATTAGATGAGGAATAAAGTTATGAAATAGGAGTCTAAAACCAGGCTCGTGAATATATGAAGATTTATTTTGTGATAAAAGTAGCAATTTATGTAAGTGGGAAAAGAATAAATTAGTCAAAAATAGTGTTGAAATGAGTGACTATTTGCAAAACCTTAAGTCAGATTTGTCATACTGTACACTAAAATAAGGTTAATTCTTTTTTTTTTTTAACATTGGAAAAAAATTTTTTTTTATACAGCAGGTTCTTATTAGTCATCAATTTTATACACATCAGTGTATACATGTCAATCCCAATCGCCCAATTCATCACACCACCACCACCACCCCCTAACGGCTTTCCCCCTTTGGTGTCCATACGTTTGTTCTCTACATCTGTGTCTCAATTTCTGCCCTGCAAACCAGTTCATCTGTACCACTTTTCTAGGTTCCACATATGTGTGTTAATGTACAATATTTGTTTTTCTCTTTCTGACTTACTTCACTCTGTATGACAGTCTCCGGATCCATCCACGTCTCAACAAATGACCCAATTTCATTCCTTTTTATGGCTGAGTAATATTCCATTGTATATATGTACCACATCTTCTTTATCCATGCATCTGTCCATTGGCATTTAGGTTGCTTCCATGACCTGGCTATTGTATATAGTGCTGCAATGAACATTGGGGTGTATGTGTCTTTTTGAATTATTCTTTTCTCTGGGTATATGCCCAGTAGTGGGATTGCTGGATCATATAGTAATTCTATTTTTAGTTTTTTAAGGACCCTCCATACTGTTCTCCATAGTGGCTGTATCAATTTACATTCCCACCAACAGTGCAGTAGAGTTCCCTTTTCTCCACACCCTCTCCAGCATTTGTTGTTTGTAGATTTTCTGATGATGCCCATTCTAACTGGTATGAGGTGATACCTCATTGTAGTTTTGATTTGCATTTCTCTAATGATTAGTGATGTTCAGCAGCTTTTCATGTGCTTCTTGGCCATCTGTATGTCTTCTTTGGAGAAATGTCTATTTAGGTCTTCTGCCCATTTTTGGATTGGGTTGTTTGTTTTTTAATATTGAGCTGCCTGAGCTGTTCATATATTTTGGAGATTAATCCTTTGTCCGTTGATTCATTTGCAAATATTTTCTCCCATTCTGAGGGTTATCTTTTCATCTTGTTTATGGTTTCCTTTGCTGTGCAAAAGCTTTTAAGTTTCATTAGGTCCCATTTGTTTATTTATTTTTTTATTTCCATTACTCTAGGAGGTGGACCAAAAAAGATCTTGCTGTGATTTATGTCAAAGAGTGTTCTGCCTATGTTTTCCTCTAAGAGTTTTATAGTGTCCGGCCTTACATTTAGGTTTCTACTCCATTTTGAGTTTATTTTTGTGTATGGTGTTAGGGAGTGTTCTAATTTCATTCTTTTACATGTAACAGTCCAGTTTTCCCAGCACCACTTATTGAAGAGACTGTCTTTTCTCCATTGTATATCCTTGCCTCCTTTGTCATACATTAGTTGACCATAGGTGCGTGGGTTTATCTCTGGGCTTTCTATCTTGTTCCACTGATCTATGTTGCCGCAGACCGGCTGCAGAAAGCTAGAAGTTCCTGGCGGTGAGGGGTAAGGAACTGAAAAGCACCAGTATGGGGTCAGAAGGGCCAAGACAACTGATGGTTGCAAGGCAAGTTTATTCAAAGAGCATGAATGTATATATAGGTTTAGTACGGAACGAATATCAGACAATAAATCAGTAAACCTTGTATTTCCACATAATTCTGTCGCCACTATCTATGCGCCACTATCTATGCGCCACTATCTATGCGCCACTATCTATGCGTCAGCATGCCTTATGGGCCATTCTTTGGAGATACAGACTTCCCCCTCAGGGCAGCACGTCCTTCTTCTGGGGAACAACCAGGGGCTCTTAGATCCAGAGCAGGCACCTGGAACGAAACTGGCCGCAAGCCATTTTCCTTTTTTACGCTCAATACCGCAGCGTCAGGAGTGCATACCAAGAGAGAGACAAGCAGTTCTCCGGAAAGCAGAAAGCTGAATAAGCTTACAGCTTGGGGGCCACCACACTATGTTTCTGTTTTTGTGCCAGTAGCATATTGTCTTGATTACTGTAGCTTTGTAGTATAGTCTGAAGTCAGGGAGTCTGATTCCTCCAGCTCCGTTTTATTCCCCCAAGACTGCTTTGGCTATTTGGGGTCTTTTGGCTCTCCATACAAATTTTAAGATTTTTTGTTCTAGTTCTGTAAAAAATGCCATTGGTAATTTGATAGGGATTGCATTGAATCTGTAGATTGCTTTGGGTAGTATAGTCATTTTCACAATGTTGATTCTTCCAATCCAAGAACATGATATATCTCTCCATCTGTTGGTATCATCTTTAATTTCTTTCATCAGTGTCTTATACTTTTCTGCATACAGGTCTTTTGTCTCCCTAGGTAGGTTTATTCCTAGGTATTTTATTCTTTTTGTTGCAATGGTAAATGGGAGTGTTTCCTTAATTTCTCTTTCAGACTTTTCATCATTAGTATATAGGAATGCAAGAGATTTCTGTGCATTAATTTTGTATCCTGCAACTTTAACAAATTCATGGATTAGTTCTCGTAGTTTTCTGGTGGTATCGTTAGGATTCTCTATGTATAGTATCATGTCATCTGCAAACAGTGGCAGTTTTACTTCTTCTTTTCCAATTTGTATTCCTTTTATTTCTTTCTCTTCTCTGATTGCCGGGGCTAGGACTTCCAAAATTATGTTGAATAATAGTGGTGAGAGTGGACATCCTTGTCTTGTTCCTGATCTTAGAGGAAATGCTTTCCATTTTTCACCACTGAGAATGATGTTTGCTGTGGGTTTGTCATATATGGCCTTTATTATGTTGAGATAGGTTCCCTCTATGCTCACTTTCTGGACAGTTTTTTATCATAAATGGGTGTTGAATTTTGTCAAAAGCTTTTTCTGCATCTATTGAGATGATCATATGGTTTTTCTTCTTCCATTTGTTAATATGGTGTATCACATTGATTGATTTGCATATATTGAAGAATGCTTGCATCCCTGGGATAAGTCCCACTTGATCATGGTGTATGATCCTTTTAATGTGTTGTTGGATTCTGTTTGCTAGTATTTTGTTGAGGATTTTTGCATCTATATTCATCAGTGATATTGGTCTGTAATTTTCTTTTTTTATAGTACCTTTGTCTGGTTTTGGTATCAGGGTGATGGTGGCCTCATAGAATGAGTTTGGGAGTGTTCCTTCCTCTGCAATTTTTTGGAAGAGTTTGAGAAGGATGGGTGTTAGCTCTTCTCTAAATGTTTGATAGAATTCCCCTGTGAAGCCATCTGGTCCTGGACTTTTGTTTGTTGGAAGATTTTTAATCACAGTTTCAATTTCATTACTTGTGATTGGTCTGTTCATATTTTCAATTTCTTCCTGGTTCAGTCTTGGAAGGTTATACCTTTCTGAGAATTTGTCCATTTCTTCCAGGTTGTCCATTTTCTTGGCATAGAGTTGCTTGTAGCAGTCTCTTAGGATGCTTTGTATTTCTGCGGTGTCTGTTGTAACTTCTCCTTTTTCATTTCTAATTTTATGGATTTGAGTCTTCTCCCTCTTTTTCTTGATGAGTCTGGCTAATGGTTTATCAATTTTGTTTATCTTCTCAAAGAAGCAGCTTTTAGTTTTATTGATGTTTGCTATTGTTTTCTTTGTTTCTATTTCATTTATTTCTGCTCTGATCTTTATGATTTCTTTCCTTCTGCTAACTTTGGGTTTTGTTTGTTCTTCTTTCTCTAGTTCCTTTATGTGTAAGGTTAGATATTTTATTTGAGGTGTCTGTTGTTTCTTGAGGTAGGCTTGTATAGCTATAAACTTCCCTCTTAGAACTGCTTTTGCTGAATCCCATAGGTTTTGGATCGTCGTGTTTTCATTGTCATTTGTCTCTAGGTATTTTTTGATTTCCTCCTTGATTTCTTCAGTGATCTCTTGGTTATTTAGTACTGTATTGTCTAGTCTCCATGTGTTTGTGTTTGTTTTTTTTACATTTTTCTCCATGTAATTGAGTTCTAATCTCATAGCATTGTGTTCAGAAAAGATGCTTGATATGATTTCAATTTTCTTAAATTTACTGAGGCTTGATTTGTGACCCAAGATGTGATCTATCCTGGAGAATGTTCCATGCACACTTGAGAAGAAAGTGTAGTCTCCTGTTTTTGGATGGAATATCCTATAAATATCAATTAAATCTATCTGGTCTATTGTGTCATTTAAAGCTTTTGTTTCCTTATTTATTTTCATTTTGGATGATCTGTCCATTGGTGTAAGTGAGGTGTTAAAGTCCCCCAATATTATTGTTACTGTTGATTTCCTCTTTTAGAGCTGTTAGCAATTGCCTTATGTATTGAGGTGCTCCTATGTTGGATGTGTATATATTTATAATTGTTATATCTTCTTCTTGGATTGATCCCTTGATCATTATGTAGTGTCCTTCCTTGTCTCTTGTAACATTCTTTATTTTAAAGTCTATTTTATCTGATATGAGTATTGCTACTCCAGCTTTCTTCTGATTTCCATTTGCATGGAATATCTTTTTCCATCCCCTCACTTCAGTCTGTATGTGTCCCTAGGTCTGAAGTGGGTCTCTTGTAGACAGCATATATATGGGTCTTGTTTTTGTATCCATTCAGCAAGCCTGTGTCTTTTGGTTGGAACATTTAATCCATTCACGTTTAAGGTAATTATCGATATGTATATTCCTATGACCATTTTCTTAAGTGTTTTGGGTTTGTTTCTGTAGGTCCTTTTCTTCTCTTCTGTTTCCCCCTTAGAGAAGTTCCTTTAGCATTTGTTGTAGAGCTGGTTTGGTGGTGCTGAATTCTCTTAGCTTTTGCTTGTCTGGAAAGCTTTTGATTTCTCCATTGAATCTGAATGAGATTCTTGCCGGGTAGGGTAACCTTGGTTGTAGGTTCTTCCCTTTCATCGCTTTAAGTATATCATGCCACTCCCTTCTGGCTTGTAGAGTTTCTGCTGAGAAATCAGCTCTTATCCTTATGGGAGTTCCCTTGTATGTTATTTGTTGTTTTTCCCTTGCTGCTTTCAATAAATTTTCTTTGTCTTTAATTTTTGCCAATTTGATTACTATGTGTCTTGGTGTGTTTCTCCTTGGGTTTATCCTGTATGGGATCTGTGCACTTCCTGGACTTGGGTGGCTATTTCCTTTCCCATGTTAGGGAAGTTTTCGACTATAACCTCTTCAAATATTTTCTGTGGTCCTTTCTCTCTCTCTTCTCCTTCTGGGACCCCAAAAATGCGAATGTTGTTGTGTTTAATGTTGTCCCAGAGGTCTCTTAGGCTGTCTTCATTTCTTTTCATTCTTTTTTCTTTCTTCTGTTCCACAGCAGTGAATTCCACCATTCTGTCTTCCAGGTCACTTATCCGTTTTTCTGCCTCAGTTATTCTGCTATTGATTCCTTCTAGTGTAGTTTTCATTTCAGTTATTGTATTGGTCATCTCTGTTTGTTTGTTCTTTAATTCTTCTAGGTCTTTGTTAAACATATCTTGCATCTTCTCAATCTTTGCCTCCATTCTTATTCTGAGGTCCTGGATCATCTTCACTATCATTATTCTGAATTCTTTTTCTGGAAGGTTGCCTATCTCCACTTCATTTAGTTGTTTTTCTGGGGTTTTATCTTGTTCCTTCATCTGATACATAGCTCTCTGCCTTTGCATCTTGTCTATGTTTCTGTGAATGTGGTTTTTGTTCCACAGGCTGCAGGATTGTAGTTCTTCTTGCCTCTGCTGTCTGCCCTCTGGTCAATGAGGCTATCTTAGAGGCTTGTGCAAGCTTCCTTATGGGAGGGACTGGTGGTGGGTAGACCTGACTGTTTCTCTGGTTGACAGAGCTCAGTAAAAGTTTAATCCGCTTGACTGCTGATGGGTGGGGCTGGGTTCCCTCCCTGTTGGTTGTTTGGCCTTAGGCAACCCAACACTGGAGCCTACCTGGGCTCTTTGGTGGGGCTAATGACAGACTCTGGGAGGGCTCATGCTAAGGAGTACTTCCCAGAACTTCTGCTGCCAGTGTCCTTGTCCCCACGGTGAGCCACAGCCACCCCCCCACCTCACAGGAGACCCTCCAACACTAGCAGGTAGGTCTGGTTCAGTCTCCCCTGGGGTCACTGCTCCTTCCCCTGGGTCCCGATGCACACACTACTTTGTGTGTGCCCTCCAAGAGTGGAGTCTCTGTTTCCCCCAGTCCTGTCGAAGTACTGCAATCAAATCCCACTAACCTTCAAAGTCTGATTCTCTAGTAATTCCTCCTCCCGTTGCCAGACCCCCAGGTTGTGAAGCCTGACGTGGGACTCAGAACCTTCCCTCCAGTGGGTGGACTTCTGTGGTATAAGTGTTCTCCAGTCTGTGAGTCACCCACCCAGCAGTTATGGGATTTGATTTTACTGTGATTGCACCCCTCCTACCATCTCATTGTGGTTTCTCCTTTGTCTTTGGATGTGGGGTATGTTTTTTGGTGAGTTCCAGCGTCTTCCTGTCGATGATTGTCCAGCAGCTAGTTGTGATTCTTGTGTTCTCACAGGAGGGAGTGAGAGCACGTCCTTCTACTCTGCCATCTTGGTTCAGGCCCGCCAGGTTAACTCTTAACTTGCTACTTAAGCCTTTGATACCCATCCTTCGTTTCACCTCCACAAATTCATTCTGTTGAATTTCCTCATCTCTTACTATATGTTCTTCCTCTTCCTCTCTGTTCTGTCAACAATGAAGGATACTTAAGTCTTTCCTGTCTTAAACAAACAGCCAGTAACATCAAAAGAAAAACTCTCAACCCCACCGGCTTCTTGGAGCTACCACCATGTTTCTTTCCTCTTGATTGAAAGTGCTGCCCCTGGTACTGTCTGTGCTTTGGCCTCTCCCCCTTCCCCTGCTACAGCAGCCTGCCCTCGGACCCAGGCCTCACACTGGGTCTGTGGAAACAGAGTCTCTGACCAGAGAATTCTGGACTAAAGGGGTTTGAGGACATTCTCTTGGGAGATACACTAGTAAGGAAGTGAAGGGGCAGGATTAAGCAGATGGAGAAAGTGACCTACAGAATAGTTCCTGCTGAGGCCTCAGTTGATCCTGATGGGAGCACAGGAATCCTTCCAACTCAAACAAGTGGGCCGGGCCTTTAACCCCCACATCAGACAGTCACTGGCCTGGGCTGCCTGTGCATGGCGGTGCCCTGCAACTGAGGACAACTGCCTATGGGGATGGCGACTCTTGGCTGAGGATGGAGTAACTGGCCCTACAGAAGGGATCTGGGTGGAGCCACAATATCTGCTACATCTCTGCTCTGAGGGCCTCACAATCACTTGCTTCTTAGCCAATTTCTCCCCATCAGGGAAAAGCTTTGCCAGGATTCTGGTTGGCCTTGTTTCCTGGAGGGAATTTGCTTTTTCCACCTATACCGTTGTAGATTCCACAGATCTAGAGACTCTGGTTCCCTGTAACAGTAGCACTGACATTTAGACTCCTGCTGCCACCTAGTCTTCCAGGGTCCTCATGCCAAGAGGCCAGCAGGAAGAAGAGGAGCCGCCATCCCAGCAGCAGTGATGGAGCCCATCTTCAGGAGGAGGCAGGGCAGCTGCTACCCAGTGTGGGGAGGGATAAACATGTTTGGTCCTCAGGTGATCCACTGGGTTGTCCAGGGCACTGCCATTCCTGGTTTAAATGGTGTGTTTAGAAGCAGCTGCAGCCTGGAAATGGCACAGTAACCACGGGCTCTGACCCTTCAGGAATGACGGTGTAGGTCATCCAAGGAGGTAAAATGCCTGGACCAGCAGAGGTGTTGGCTGAGGGGAGTCTAGAATGGGTGGTGGAGGACAGAGATGGTGAGTATCAGTTGTAGTTCTGAGATCAGGTGCAGCAACGGGGGCTGTAGTTCATTCTACCAACCCTTCTCTCACAATTTTCCCCAGAAAGTCAGGCCAACCAGAATCCTGACAAAGCCTTTCCCTGATGGGGAGAAATTGGCTAAGAAGCAAGTGATTGTGAGGCCCTCAGAGCAGAGATGTAGCAGATATTGTGGCTCCACCCAGATCCCTTCTGTAGGGCCAGTTACTCCATCCTCAGCCAAGAGTCGCCTTCCTCATAGGCAGTTGTCCTCAGTTGCGGGGCACCACTACGCACAAGGCAGCCCAGGCCAGCCATTACTGGCTATGGTCCACCCTTGTGGGAGGACATAATTCTCAGTAGGGCAGTTCCCTGTGGCTGAGTGCATTTCCCACTGAGGGGCACAACTGAGAACTAATAACCAGAGATATTTGCAGCAGGTGGGGATGGATGTTTTGGCCTTGGAAGGGGATCTGGGCGGAGAACTTTACTCCTCCTCACTGGTTTTCACTATATCTATGCCTGTCTTGTTGTCCAAATCAATGAACACTTTTTAGACTTTAACGTGACTTTATTCCAACATTAGATTCTTTGGTCACCACTCCCTTCTTGAAACACTCTTTCTCTGGCTTCCTTGAGGTTATTCCCCTGACACAAGAATCTCTTGTTTTCCCTGTTTGGCCACTGCTCAGTCTCTATTTCAGGTTCTCTTTCTCTGCCCATCCTTTAGAAGTTGGTTTTCCTCAGGTTTCTGCCCAAGGACTTTCTCATCCCCAGCCAGCATCACACAATTGTGTAGGATCAATTACAGTCCATGTAATGATAGTTTGTTAATATAGGTCATATCTATATGCTGATTTTATCCTAAATTTTTGGATATTTGGAATGGCCACATCTAAGCTCGACATGTCAAAAAAAGAAACTATGTTCTTTTCTTAAAAATGGGCTCCTCCTCTCAGGTTTCCTATCTCGGAGAATGACATCACCTTTCAACAGAGTCAGAACCTAGTAGACTCCTTTCTCACTCTTTCTCATGTTCAGTATTCGATGTCACCAACTGCAGTTGACTTTACCTCAAATTCATCTACTTTACATCTTTTGCCCCATTTTTGATCAGACCATATCAACAGCCTTCTAATGGCTTCCCAATGCTATCATGCTGAAACGCAAACTTCTTATAGGATTCACCGGTCCCTTTATTATCCGACCACTCCTTCTCCTTGCAGGCTCATTTTTCACCACTCCTCAAATTCTGTCTTTTCTATTGGCGTTTGGCCTTGGACTAGATAATCTCTTTGCAGCTCCAATACCTTGGCTGATACAAACTATTGAGGAAGTGCTATCAAACATAATGAAATAATCTAGTATATTGTTTAATAGAGTATGTTCTGAAGCCAGACTCCCATAGGTCTGCATGTTGGCTGTGAATCCTTGGACAAGTTACTAAATCTCTTTGTGCTTCAGTTTCCTCCCCACTAAAATGGGTACAAGTTTTTTCTTCATAGTTTTGCGGTGAGAATTAAATGAGATAACACACATAAAGTATTTAGAATATACGAGACACAAAACACTGAATAGATGTTAACTATTTAAAAAATTTCCTAAGTTCTATAATTGCTCCTACCAGACATCGCATATGGTATTGCAATCACCTATTTTTTCCCTTACATACTTCTCTAGATTATAAATTCCTTGGGAGCCTAATATATTCTCTGTTATAATCACAGAATCTAGTAATGATTACACAAAATTTCTGCAGAACACAATGGCAATGATATGAGGGTGTATAAATCATTCTGCAGGGTTAGGGCGTGTTCAGGGAAGGAAGAGGGGACAACTTGACTCAGTCCTGAAGAATAAACAGAAGAGATACAAGTGAACAAGGAAGAAAAGGGCAATTCCTGTAGAGAAGACAAGATTGGCGAAGGTTTAGACTCAGTAACCGGCATCACAGCAAGTAGCTGATAAGATTGCTGCAAAAGGGCGAGCAGGGAAGAGGTGGGAGGCAAGGCTAGCGACTGGTAGTGAAGAGATGATTACACAAGTAAAGCCTTTGTTTCCCAGGTACCATAAACTTCCTCAGTTCACTGTGACCCTGGGAATCAGGGAGCCCTTAGGAAAGCAAAGATTGGATTTCCCAACATCCTGGTGGTTGGAGACTTAGAATTGTATGTACTCATCCTTGAGCCTATCTTACACCCAATGGTTTGTACCTTCTCCTCCCCCTCTCCCCACTGGTAACCACTAGTTACCAGTTATAGTACTATAACTAGTTAGTTCTCTATATCTGTGAATATGCTTCTTTTTTGTTATATGCACTAGTTTGTTGTATTTTTTTAGATTCCACATAAGTGATATACAGTATTTGTCTTTCTCTGACTTATTTCACTTAGCACAGTGTCCTACAAGTCCATCCACGTTGCTGCAAATGGCAAAATTTCATTATTTTTTATGGCTGATTAGTATTCCATTACATATATACCACATCTTTTTTATCCACTAATCTGTTGATGGACACAGGTTGTTTCCATGTCTTGGCAGTTGTAAATAATGCTGCTATGAATATCGGGGTGCATGTGTCTTTTTGAATTAGTGTTTTTGGGTTTTTTTGGATATATGTCCAGGAGTGGAATTTCTGGGTCATATGGTGGTGCTATTTTTAGTTTTTTGAGGAACCTCCATACTGTTCTCCATAGTGGCTGCACCAATTTACATTCCCACCAACAGTGCAGCGGGTTCCCTTTTCTCCACATCCTCGCCAACATTTGTTGTTTGTGTTCTTTTTGATGATAGCCATTCTGACAGGTGTATTACTCTTACTGACAGAAAATAAGAAATGTTACCTTTTTTCCATGTGTGTGTGTCTAGGCGTAAAGTCACACTTGCTGAGTGTTTCAGTGAAGTATTATTAGCTACATTTTCTTGGGTTCTAGATTAAACTTAAGTTGAGCTAGTGATGATAATAGCCAATACTACTTCTTCAGGAAGGTGTATAGTAAAATATAGAAGAGAGATAAGCAGTTAACTAAGGATTAAGATGGGATGAAGAGCAAGCATTTTTTGTTTAAGAAGGCCGGGTCCTGTCAGTGTTTGTATGTTGCACAAAGAGGAAACTAGAGATCACTGATGAATCAGTTTCTGATGAGCACAAAGCAATAAATCTAAAGAACAGGAGGAAGAGTTAGACTTGATCTGAAAGTGAGAGACACTTCTTCCATTAAGAGGGAAGCAAAGAAGGAAGTGTACAAATTCAATTAATTTTTTACCTGGGGTAGAGGAAAATTTAAGCACCTGAGAGAAGGAGGTGGATAGTAGTGGAGGGAGGGCGTTCACGAAGAAGAGAAAAACCTGGAAAATCACCTGAAGGGAAAAGAGAAATGAGTGGACTGGGGATATTTAGAATTATACCTAGGTAGCCTTGAGGGTACGCATAATATATTAACACAGTACACATCTTAAAGAAAGAGATTTTTTTTGAGAGTGGGGCGAGTGATGGTCTGAAACCAGAGTGGAAGGCAACAAATCACGGTGTCAATTATTATTCCCTTTAACCTCATTACATTAACATTATCTACTTATTTTCTGTCCTACTTAATGGCCAGGCTGTAAAATCTACAGAGACAATGACCATATCCTTTCATATTTTTGTGTCCTCAGCACCAGAACAGTGTCTTCCACATAGTAAATGGTGAAAGGATCTGACCTTTTGGGAGCTCTGCCTGCGAAGGGAACATTGTGTTTAAAAAAAAGGTTGAGGGTACATTTCCAGTAAAATAGGGGTTTCAGGAGACAAGATGGAAAAGATGTAATAAGAAAGGTAAGTTGTGGGGACTGGGATGGGGGGGAGAAGGAAGAGCAAAGGTGCAACAAAAATATGGTGTAGGAGAGAGGGACGGGGTGATTGGCATTGAGGACAGTTCAGTAGGACAAGGTCGAGAAGCAAAGTGGGTTGACGCTATGTCAAGCTGAAATTCACGCCTCAAATTGTCCCCATAATAAAGCAGTTAAAGACTCTTGAGCTCTTTAATGCTAGATTGTGTGTTTTGTTTGGGGCCTAATCAGGAATATGCAGGCTTTGCTTAGGAGTACAAACAGAATAGTGGGGAAAATTTTTAACTGATCTCTCAGTGTATAAACCATTATCCTAGATTATAGTGAGTTTATTTAATTCTGAGTACTTCAGTGTCATCTCTGCCTGTACCCTCCCCGTCCTTGACTTTTTCTTTTCCCTTTTCCCTCTCATTCTTTTCCCCATCCCTTTTTTCTGTTGTACCTCTCTCTTGTATTTCCTTGTTTTATTATCGACCCTTTCTTTTTCTCTCCCTAACCATTTCTCATTTGTGAGGAAGGGGGAACGTTTATCAAATGGGAGTTAAGACAGAAAAATCAAGATGAAGGAAAGAGAGGGGCTTGGAAGTACAGTGAGCATATCTTCCTCTTCCCTGTTATAGAGAAAAATGTTGTGTTTGATTATGCATCATTTGTCCAAGGTGAACAGTGGGCAGGAATGTAGGTATTTCAGGGTCAAGGGCAGTACTGAGCCTAACACAAACACACTTGGCCTTTCATTCTAGCTTTGCCATTTATGATCTGTGTCATTTATGGCAAGTTCTTTATCCTTTCTAAGTCTCAACTTTCTTACTTCTAAAATGGGAAAGTTATTATCTGACTGTGGTAAGCAGAAACGTAGCCCTCTTGATTTTTGCTCCCTGGTGTTACACCCTTTTACATGACAAAAGGGACTTTGTGGGTATAATTACGATGACTAATATGCTGAGTTCAAGATTGGGAGATTATCCTGAATCATCTAGGTTGGGCCACTGTACTCACGTGGAGCCTTAAAAGAAAAAGAAAAAGGCAAAAGAGTGAGTCAGAGGGATTTGAAGCCTGAGAAGTGTTTGATGTGCTGTTGCTGGCTTGAAGATGGAGGGGCCACATGGAAAACAAGAGAAGGAATGAGTTCTGGCAATGATCAGTTATCTTTCTAGAGGACCTGGAGTGCAAGTTGAGGTCTGTAGCCCCAGTCAATACTTTGATTTCAGCCACTGAGACGCTGAGCAGAAAATCCAGTCACATCATGCTATGCTTCTGACCTACAGAAACGATGAGATAATCAATTTGTGTTGTTGAAAGGTGCTGCGTTTGTGGTAATTTGTTATAACAGCAACGAAAACTAACACGAATACCAATAATATTGCAAGAGTTAAAGGAACTGACACATGGATTAGGGCTGTAGGGAGTCCATAAATCACATCCCTTTCATCTCTAAGTATAGAAATGACTGAGAAATAAGACATGAAAGACAAATGGAAAATGAAATGCTAGTATTATTACTGATAAAGGCTGAATTGGATGATATGACCTCAATGTGTGGCCACCATGGGCTTTCTAATACTTCACTCAGGAAAGAAATTCACACTTTTAGTCATCCACTCAGTAGAATGATCTTAGCCCCCACCCACCCACCCCTGCTTTGTAGGCACAGACCACTTAACCACGCCATTGAGATCACAGAGTAGCTCTCTCCAAAATTAGGTAGACCTGCGAGACAGAGACCCCATGATTTTTGGGCTGAGCATGATTATTTCCTCCTTACAAACTTACTAATCATCTAAGTCATACTTGTCCAATGGGCAGAAGGAGATTAGAAGGGCTATTCCAACTAAAATACTTCCACGCTGAAAGACAGCTCAGGAGCATGAGATCCTTGACAAAGAATCTGGCACAAAATAAATGCCTCCTATATAGGTGCCAAAAGGTGGCAATGATTTGGCTTTCCTGACACATCCCATTCCAGGATGGCTCCTTTTCCAGAATCTGACACTACTCTCTGCACTGAGTCAAGGCCCAGAGGTCTTCATTTTGGTGCCCGGCTGAGGTTGCCATCTCTTGCGTGTACACCGTCATGTAACTGCCCAGCTCCTGTTCTGCTGCCCTTTTGCACTGGCTGGTTGAATCTCATGATCTTGGGGCCATCAGATTCTCCATGCTTCTGTGAGTATTAACTTATAAAATATATAATGCAGTCACTGTGGATGGGCTTTCAGTAAAGAGAGACAGAGTAGGACTCTCTTCTCTCCCCATTCCAGATTTCCTGCATCTACCCTGGGAACTCCAAAGATCTCCCACTGAACTTGACTGTTCTTGGAATTAATACAATAGTGGAAGCCTTTTTCTAATTTTAAGAGGCAAATGAAACTGATAAATCAAATTTTATATTTTTAACCCTTTTTCTTAAAACCCTGCTAAGGATATGTCCTAATCTAGTAAGCACAGAATCATTGGACAAAATCATTGCTGTAATCTCATGGTTAATATTAATCAATAATTCATGGTGCTACACAATGCGTGTGATTTCTATGTCTTTTATCAAAACAAATTTGATAAAAAAATGATATAACACAGAAGTGATGTTGGTGGGAATTTCAGATTAGGTAAGAAAAGGTGTAGGTGTAGTTCTCTGGTGAAGGATTCTGAGGAAGGAGCCTCAGAAATCACAAACTTAAATAGTCACTAACTTTAAATCTAGGCTGGCTCTGACTGTAATACTATTTTATGCTCCTCTTTCCCAGCCAATTAAAATTCCAGCAATTACATGGCATTCCAGTTGGCTATTTTTGCTATCTGCGTAAAGGCAGGCAATCATCTTAGAGTCAGAGGATTTGGAAGAGAAGTGAGAATAGTACAAACTCCACTTAGCTAAATCAAATGCATTTTTTTGAGCTTCATAAAAAGAAAAATGTATATTTATGTCATGGCACTATCAAGATGCAGGGTCAATTCCAAAATATTTGTGAATATTGATATGTTCATTAAAAAAATCTTTTGTTCTTGCCTCATTTCTGCAAAATACCTGTGAAAAATTTATGGGATCTTTGACAGGTTATTGAACTTCTCTGTGCCTCAGCTTCCTCATCTGAAAAAGATCAATTTCATAGAGTGTTTTTGGGTATTTAATGAATCTTTCTTTTCCTCTCTCTCCCTACACACACACACACACACACACACACAGCTTAGAATAAAGCCAAATACATAAAACTATATAAACTACTGTTGTTGTTCTTGTTATCTCTTAACACTATTTAAATTGAATGTCATATTTATATAGTATTTATCAGTATTTTCTGTTTGTGAAGTGCTTTTATATTGATAGTTTACAAAATCTAATCTTGTCTTACATAATCAGGCCAGGTAGAATTATACCCATTTAATAGATGAAAACATTGAATCCTTAACTTATAAGAATAAAAATAGTTAGATTCGGGATTAAAACTTATATTTTCAAGCTCCAGCCAGGATTATTGTTATTATATAGCTATAATGAAAACTATATGAATCTTAGGACGAATGTTTTGAGTTTTTTTTTCTTCTACACAGTTCTACTCAGAACAGTAAATGTACAATTATTTTCAAAAGAGAAAAATTTAATTTCAATTTGCTCTGAAGATATTTCATTCTCAGTAGTCAATATTTTTGATAGAGTAAAAGGAAACACATTTCTGTGTTCTCTGAGACACTGAACCAGTAAATATTTATTTTTCAACTTAAAACAGGACTCCTTGGCAATTGGTTGCTAATAAAAATGTTTACCAATCCCCAAGCTAAGAGGAAGGATTCTTTTGAGGAGCAGAATTTAAGTTGTCTCAGTAGAGCAGTGATTAGACTGACCTTTGCAAAATGCTCTAAAGTTGATTATAAGAAGCTAGACACTTCAACAAAATAAATAAATAAGCTTTAAATGGTAACAGGAAATTCACAAGAAGGCACAGACAAATCAGAGCAAATTGTACACTGAAGGCCAAAGAAATCACATATTGTTCAAGAAATCAGTCAGTGAGGTAAATATGAAGGGAATATGAAATACATGATGAGACAGGGGACCATCCAAATGTGGCTCTTTTCTTTCAAAGCCAAATAGACACAGATGTGTTCACTAAATAGAATTCTAGTTCCTTAGATCTGTTTAACAGGACTCTGTTTAGCTTGTAAAAAAAATGGCAAATTCCCTGGCTTCTCCCATGCTTTACTTTTTGGTAAGTGTGGTCTCTGAGACCCCACTTTTCACATACAGAGTATCAGAGTCTAAGAATACTAAGTTTAAGAATAGCTGCTCTAGCTTTGGCTTCCAACTTCTCTTAATAATTTTTGTATCCGGAGGGGAGGTTCTGAATTGGAAGAAAAGCGTAAGGCATCTTGGTGCTTGGGGCTATGGTTGGGGGAACCGTGCACCTTGGGAAGCCAGCAGAGACTTTCACTAAAGGGGTTAACAGGACTGAGCAGAGTTAGCTTGGAGGGAGTTTGGACACCAGGGAAAAAAGATTAAATATTTCCTGGGTCAGTGCTAATCACATTTCTGGCTTTTGAGTGTTAGAACCAAATTCTGGCTATTCTAAGCAAAAAAAGAAATTTTATTAGAGGGACGTTGGAGGCTCTAAAAATTCATGACAGCCTGGAGGATTTGATTTGGGAAATGGGCAAAGACCAAGGGAGCTCTAGTAAGCTAGTTAATGGAAGCAGGACAAGGTTTATGCAGCAATAAGAGGCTGGTCCAGACTGCCACTTAATGCCAAAATGGCCAGTCCTAAATCATGTGCTATCTCCCGGCTACGCTGGAATGGAGTGAGAAACAACACCCCCTTTGGTATCTATGGGCTGGCACTATCTTACATCAAAGCTGCACAAATGAGGGCTTTGCCAACAGGGAGATAAGGTGCTAATAGGAAGTAGAAACTTAAATGCTAGGCAACAACAAGAAAAAAACAGCATTAAATATCTACCATGAGCTCCAGCGGGATGGTCATTTGAGGCCACCTACATCCCACTGAGCTGAGTTTAATAACCGTTGATGGTAGAGAACATACTTTTCCCAGCTCTTCCTAATTTACCCCTGCTCCCATTCGCTTTTGGACTCACATATCTCTGATATATTTTTCTAATCAGAACTTTCTCCTTCCTTGTGCTCAATATCTTGCCAGATACAGCCAGTCAGTATTTCCCACTTATTACCTCCTAGGATTATGTTCAACAGGTTTGAACAGATTGAATGCAACCTGGCTCACTTCTGTTATTGAATACTATCTGCTTTTGTTAGCACTACTTTCTAAGGACAAATATTGTCCAAAAATAAATTGTCCAAATTCTCTGTTTTGCTTCCTGGGCTACTGCAATAGCTGTAGTTTTCAGCAGGAGTACACATTCAGCACATAAATGACATAAAACTGAAATATTTTCATATTTTGTTAAATGTGAGTCAAACTTGTTTAAGATTGTATGTCCAGCTAGCTCATATCAAATGGATCAATCAAATATTTACCAAATTCCACCTCGGTTGCCTATTAATCTTTTAGACCTTATTCTAAATGAAATTCTAATTTAGTGGTGAGATAAAAATAATTATTACACACATTTTAATAGTACAATATTGCACTCTATGATAATCTTCGTAAACACAAGAGAAACCTTCATATAGGAAGTGAGACCTGACTTTAATCTTGAAGAACCAAGGGTATCTATATATACAGGCATGCCTCGGAGATACTGTAGATTCGGTTCCAGACCACCACAATAAAGCAAATATTGCAATACAGTGAGTCACACGAATTTTTTTTTTCCCAATGCATTGAAAAGTTATGTTTACACTATAGTGTAGTCTATTAAGTGTGCAATAGCATTATGTCTATAAAACAATGTACATACCTTAATTAAAAAATACTTCATTGCTAAAAAGTGCTGATCATTATCTGAGCCTTCAGTCAGTCATAATCTTTTTTTTAATTAATTAATTAATTAATTTTTGGCAGCGTTGGGTCTTCATTGCTGCGCGCAGGCTTTCTCTAGCTGCGGTGAGCGGGGGCTACTCTATGTTGCAGAGCACGGGCTCTAGGTGCGTGGGCTTCAGTAGTTGTGACGTACAGGCTCAGTAGTTGTGGCTCGTGGGCTTAGTTGCTCCGCAGCATGTGGGATCTTCCCAGACCAGGGCTTGAACCCGTGTGCCCTGTATTGGCAGGCGGATTCTTAACCACTGCCCCACCAGGGAAGCCCAATCTTTTTGCAACAATAACATCAAAGATCACTGATCACAGATCACCATAACAAATATAATAATAGTGAAAAAGTTTGAAATATTCTAAGAACTACCAAAATGTGACACAGACACACAAAGTGAGCAAGTGCTTTTGGAAAAATGGTGCCGATAGATTTGCTTGATACAGGGTTGCCACAAACCTTCAATTTGTTAACAGCATATTATCTGCAAAAACTGCCCAATAAAGCGAAGCCCAATAAAATGAATTATGCCTAGTTGCTGAAAGTAGTTGAAAGGGAGTAAGTCAGATTTGGGGAAGCTATGCTGTGTTTTCCACATAGAGACAAAATTGCCCTGGTTAATGCATTTGTAATTTAGGCATTGTTTCAGCCTTGTTATTTCCTTGTCTAATAAACTGGTCTACCCAGTTGTAATGGAATTTCCTCTTATCCTAGAAGATTTTTCCCTCCGCTCTGTCTCCTTGCATATATAACTTTGGAATGTTTGGTAGTCATTTGATTACCGATGTTGAATGTGGGATACTCTGCAGCCAACACCTTTGGTGCTAAGATGTCAACAGAACAAGGGTCTACCTAGAAACTTCTTGGTGATCATTAGCAGATATTAAAAGCCACTTTATTCCAAAACTCATAATGTTTTTCCAGAACCTACCTCTGAAATAGGAGCAATGGGAGAACTGATATGCTGCCTTCCCCCTTCTCCATGGAGGGAACAGAGTAATCTTGACATGAAAATTGGATGTCAACCCTTTGCTAAAATCCTCTAGTGGCCTCTCATTTTACTTTCAATAAAATGCAAATTCCAGGACTTCCCTGTGGCGCAGTGGTTAAGAATCCGCCTGCCAATGCAGGGGACACGGGTTCAAGCCCTGGTCCGGGAAGATCCCACATGCCACGGAGCAACTAAGCCCGTGCGCCACAACTACTGAGCCTGTGCTCTAGAGCCCGTCAGCCACAACTGCTGAGGCTGCGTGCCACAACTACTCAAGCCCGTGCGCCTAGAGCCCATGTTCCGCAACAAGAAAAGCCACCACAATGAGAAACCTGTGCACCCCAATGAAGAATGGTCCCTGCTTGCCGCAGCTAGAGAAAGCCTGCGCACAGCAAAGAAGACCCAGTGCAGCCAAAAATAAATAAATAAATAAATAAATAAATAAATTTATTTAAAAAAAAATGCAAATTCCGTACTTTGGTCTACAAGGTCTGGATGCTTGGTCCCTGCCTCCTTCGAACTTGTGCCATTTTCTCCCTTCCTCACTGTGCTGCAACCACACAGTACCCTCTTATTACCCCAATACACCAATATCCTTTCAACCTCAGGAGTTCTGTTCTTGTTGGTCCCACTATCTGGAATCCTCTTTCCCGGGATCCTGAAATCTGTGTCTCTTTATCAGGCCTCAGCTCACATTGCACAATATCAGAAAATCTGCCCTGATGACTCAATCTATAGTGGTCTCTCATTTGTCCAATTTACTGTCAGATCATCCTGTTTTTTGATAGCACTTATAAACTTGAAACTATCTCATTTATGTATTAATTCTCTTCATTAAGATAGAAGTTCTAAAAGGGCAGGGATGATCACCAATGAATTGTCAGTGTCTTAAGATCACCTGGCATATAAAAACTGTCTATGGATAAATATTTTCAATGACTAGTGCTGACTCGTTTGTAATAGATGAGACATTATAGGGGCAAATACAGAGGGCTCACCTGTGATGGCAATAAAACGAGTTGTCTTTATGCCTTATAAGGGTGTGTTTAAGCTATAGCTGGGTCATAGTACCAACTGCGTTGCAACATCTCTTGATGGTGACAGTCGTCATGAGATCAATTAAATTATCGAATTCTGGAAGCCAGACTTATCTCTTCATTTTCTTTATTTATCCCATGACTGAAAGGGCCTATAGTCACTGAGAAGGGAAAGTTTTTATAATGGTAACATATTTAGAGGTAGGAAGGAAAAAAAAAAACATTCTGCACAGAGAAAGCAGCATTACCCTGAGTCTGTACACATAAAAAGAAGAGAGTTAAAACTCTCTGACCAAAATGGATATTGTTTAGGGCAGTTGTAAAACATAAGATTCTTTGGCAGCAAGGTTAGAGTATTGTTAAGGTATGGTTAAAGAGTAGATCATAAATCCTGGAATAAGACTATAGACCTGATACTAAAAACTCTTGGGGGCAAATGTAAGTCCTTGTACAGAAAAGTGGCCCAAAGATAGCAATATTTATGAAGCATAACCTGTCAGTTATAAATTGGGCAAATTCCAAATGGGAGGAAAGAGAGGTTAGAAAGATACTTAAGATGCACAATTAATGTTTCCATACCTGCCAAGAAGCTAATTGCTTTTACTTTGATAAGTCTAAATTTTAATATAGGTTTGAGATCCTTTGCCAGAAGAACATAGATTTTTCTCTTAACTGCATAAATTATTGGGATTTTGTTACTTAGAGAAAAAGCAAAATGATAGCTCTTCACAACTGTGTAGAGAGAGAATAGCAGATGTGTTGGTCTGAATTATTTTTTTCTTCTTTTCTTTCCTTCTTTCTCTTTCACATATTCCATCTCCCATCCTCATTGTCTTTCTCTTTAAAAAGACATTTATTTTAGAGAGTTTTTAATGGGTGTTCAACAAGATGCTAGATGCCGTGGGGATACATGAGAAAAAGAAATCTAGACTCAGTTTAGGAATTTGGAGGAGGAAGTGACGAGTGTGGGCAGGAGATGGAGAAGGAGACACAAATGTGTGACCGACTACAGGTCTGCTTTGACTCACTCACAGGCGCCTTTCACTTTTTAAGGGCAGTGATTTCTCTCATCTCCTCCCAGTCTGAATTTAGTAGCCCCAAGAAACTACACCTCAGAATAGTTTAGAAGAGAGAGGAGACAGAATTCACCTACTCAGTTTCCTCCCATCTCTCGATTCCCATTAGTCAAGAGGATACAACGCCCTGCTTTACTGGATGTTATTGGTCAGCTCCTTGCTGGTCAATAAGGAAGACAAATCTCATACCCCATTTTTTTCATTGAGGTTTGCAAGTGGACGGGGATTGGTTTGTGGGACATGAGAGGCGTGAAGGTCTAGGGCTTCACCTTGACCTCCAGCCAGTTGAGGAAACTTGGCAAGGGCACTGGCAAAGGCAGCAGCAGTGTAGCCCACAAGGAAGAAGGCATCTCTGTAAATAAAGAGGTGGCCAAGGGAATTTGAGGAAGCACAGAAGATTTTTGTCTAATGATACAGTAGTGAGTGATTAGGACACTGGATATATGAGTCTAGTTTAGGAGAGTGATCTGATCTGGAGATAGATATCTTGGAGTTATCAGCCTATAGATGCTGTTTAAAGCCGTGAGCCATCTGTGATAATTAAGAAGGTGAATGTAGCTGAAGAAGAGAGTAGCAGCAGGGGCTGAGCCTGGGCTACTCCAACCTTACAGGGTCAGGAAAGAGAGAAAACAACAGTGAAGGGTTAGGAGTGAATAGTGACAAAGGAATAAAAACAATAGAGTGTGATGTCCTTGAAGGCCAATAAAAAAGTTATATTAAGGAAGAGCAACCTATAAGTGTTTACTTTGACATGCATGAGTAGGTCGCTAAAGGAGGTACCTAGAAACAGAAATACTAAGTTATAGAGCATGCACCTTTCATATTTTAAAGGACACTCTCAAACTGCCCTGAAAACTGGCTGACCCAGTATAAACATCAGAACTCTGAGAGTTTGTTTCCCAAAACTTAATCAACCTTTACACCATTTTAAATTTTTTCCTAATTTGATGAGTGAAATATGATATATTTCTGTTCTTTCAAATCACATTTGTTTAATTATTAGTGTTTGGATACTTTTTAATATATTTTTAAGCCAATTTTTTCATTTTTTGAAAAACTATGTCTTTTTCCAGTGTCCCACTTAGTTGTTTGCGCCTTTCTTGTTGACTTGTATACTTTATGCTACATACTAGTCCTTTATTTTGTAATATGTATTTTATATATTTATAATATTTTATTTATATTTATACATAACTATTTCTTCCAGTTTTTCTCCACCTGTTAATTTTGTTGATGCTGTCTTTCGTCAAATGATTATTAGTACTTTGAGATAGCCACAACATTTGGCAATCATTTTTTTTTGACTAATTTTACCTTGGAAAAATGTTTAATTAAAAGGCTTCCCTACCTCAATATCATAGAGACAGTTTTCTTTATTAAAAATTCATGTTTCTGTTTTTATTTAGGTCTGTTCTCCATCTGGAATTTGTGTTTGTGTTTGAGGTAAGTAATAACATATGTACATTCTATTTAAATATATTTCTGTGGAGAACCAGAGCCAATATTAATTAGTTGGTCACTCCAACCGCTAATTTGTCATACAACCTCCAAAGATATCAAATTCCCACTTATGCTTGATCGTCTTCAGAGTTTTCTATTCTGTTTGTCTTTACTACCTTGAAACTCCCTGATGCCTTCTGTGTTGAGGGTCCACAAGACCACCCTCATGTTTGATGATTTGCTAGAAAGATTCAGAGAACTCAGAAAAGCTGTTATACTCATAGTTACAGTTTATCACACCGAAAGGATACAGATTAAACTCAGTCAAGGCAAAAGGTGCAAAGGGCAGGGTCAAGGAGAGATTAGGAACAAGCTTCCAGCTGTTCTCCTTCCTAGAATCCTTGAACAGCATTTAATTTCCCAGCAACATATGTGACAAGGTGTATGAAGTATTGCCAAACAGCGAATCTCACGTGAGCCTTGGTGTCAAGGTTTCTATTAAGGGTCAGTCAGGTAGGCATGGCTGACTGCCCAAGTGGCTGACCTTGGCTACTCGGTTTCCAGCAACTCCAGAGGTCAAACTGATACAGTGAGGTCCAAGTTCCCCACCATAAGTCACTTTATAGCATGAACTATATCTGGCATGCCCCAAGGCCTCATGTATCAAATACACTCTTAACAGACAGGATATTCTAAAGATTTATCACTCAGGAACTAGTTGAGGGCCAATCCTTTCTTTGGAATGTGAAAGTTTTGAACACTCCAAGCCTGCTGATTAACCCTTTACTGCAATTTTCAAACAGATACTTTTTTTTTTTTTCATTTTGAATTTTGTCTATATTTTTAAGTTTTCCTTGTTTGGAAGGTTGGTCTGAAACCATTAGTGAGCAATTGCAGAAGCAGAACTCTCCCTCAGTAATTTGGAAATATTGCTCTATTGATGTCATGTATCTAATGAACCTGATAAAATAGCTCATGAAAATTGACTTTTACACTTTATTACATTGTTTTTTCCCCTCTGATGGCTTTTGCAGTTTCGCTTTATCCTTAACATGTGGAAGCTGCTTTGCAATGCGTTCAGGTGTGAAGTTTTATTTGTTTCTTGCTTTTTAAATTTGTTATGATATTGCTTTGCCTTAAGTGGACTTTTGTAATATGTGGAATCATATATTTCCATAATTCTGAGGTATTATTTCCCATTATTTCTTCAAATATTGGCTTTCTTTTATTTTCTCTATTACTTTTTTCTGGAATTACATTGAAATAAAAATTTGAACTTCTGGATTTATTCTCCATGCTTCTGAACGTCACTTTGATACTTTCTAGAGTCAACTCTTGTTATTCTTTTTTATTTCCTTTAATTTTCTTTATTTTCACACATTGAAAAATGAAACATACTATACAAATGGTTTTTCATAGCAGATTACACGTGGGTCCGTTCAGAACTGCTCTCTAGGTATTGCTGGCCTCCGAGGGGCCGCCCAGCCGGCAGCTGTTATTCACGTGGCCAATGGGTTGATTCGGATGCAGAAGCATGCAGCCCTCAGCATGGAAGGTTCCATCCCCTCTGGTCTTAAATTAGGTTAAATGGCATCGGTGTCCGTATTTACAGACGTGAAGTGTGGCGATCCTGAGCAGTTCTGATCGCCCCGAGCCCTCCGTGGGAGCCTGGGGGCCGAGCAGGAGGTGCGGGGGGCGTGGCTGCCGCGGTGAACTCGTCTCCATCCTTCCCACGCGACGAGGGGCTGCTCCCGCGGTCAGACCCTTCCAGAAGGCTTACGCCAAGTAACTGTAGGTGTCCTGTTCACCATCCACTCGCTCCAAATATTCTTTCTCGATCAGAATGTCAATGCATTTCTTAATTACTGGGACCCGAGGCTTGAATATTGAGGAGAGCTGAGTCAGTACTTCTCCAAGTAACTGCTGGTGTTTTAGAACCTTCCTCATTTTCATAATTCTCACGAGAGCCGCCTGGATCAGTAGTTTGCGATCTTCCTCGATGTTTCTGTGTGTGGTTTCTTGTTCCTGCTTCTGTTCCATTTTCATCGGCACATTGATGTTAACCCTTAATTTCTTGTTTTTATAACCGAGATATAATTTTATTAAGGTATCTTGCCGCAATTCCATCTCATCCACATGTGTATTTTCGTCTTCCAAAACCAGTAACTTCAACTTCAATAAAATCTGTAGGACTTGTGCAAAAATGTCCGTTTTGATCTGGGTGCTGTCCATCAGCTGCTGCGCGGCGTAAGCGTCTCCCGTGTTGTACTGGAGCAGGATGGCCATCTGGAATGTAGATGCCTGCAAAGTGTATCTATTTTTGAAGCAGTTTGTTACTAATTCTCCTTCAGACAGTTGATACAACCACGTCAACTTTCTGCCACTGTGACGGCTGGCGTAAAACGCTGTGAAGCGCTGGTAACTCCGTTCCAGCTCCGAAGGCAAGGCAAACGTACCGGACTGCTGAAAAGGCCATGATCCGGAGCTCAGAACTTGAATACTGAAATCCAAGCCCAGCGGTTCTGAATTTGTCGGGTGCTTTTTGAACTGCTCATTCAAGTATTTGCTTGCACCAATGTCTTGAAACATCCGCTGAAGTTTAGAGGTGTACTCAAACCCGCAAGCTCGCTTTAACTTAGAGATCATGCTTGCTTCCGCATCATCGCTCGCACTGTTGTGATGAACAAGCCTTTTGGCCAGCATCTTTGCGTAGAACTTCTGAAACACGTCCTTGTCCTCTATATACTTGAAGACCGCTATCACTTGTTTGAGCGTGTCTTCTAGTTCTGCTTCTTCTGGGTTCTTGGACCTCTTCTTCAACAAGGAGTCACAGTATCCAGCCAGCAACTCGGAAGATTTACTGGACGACTGAGCCATTTTGGTAACTGCGCTGTTGTTTATGAAGCGACCGCAAGCCTTGTCCAGCGCAGCCACGAAGCCAGCATTGTTGTTGAATGCCAACATCACCAGGGTGTTGTATTTTTTATGAACATCCAACACTGTCTGTATATACATTTTGGGGTCATTTAAAGCAGCTTCTCCACACTTTTCAATGGCCACAATACACTGATTATGAATGTGTGTCTCCAGGAGTTTTTTCAATTCTCCCAGGCCATCCTGGATTCTAGATACAAGATTATACATGCGACCCAAATCTTCGCTTTTGTCGGCCTCCAATAAATTCTGAAATTCCCAGTGGAAGGTCTCCAGGTGTTTTTCAATGAGCACCTGCTTGCACTTCCTGGCTAGCTCTTCTTGGGTGCTCTCATGAAGGTACTGGACTCTCCGCTGCTCCTCCAGCAGACGAGTCTTCGCCTTTTTCATATATTCAGTAACTGGGTTCTGCTGCAAGAATTTGGTACTCTCTATGGTATAAAATCTCTCTGTGTCTGCCAAAAACTGAGACTCAAAGGATTCTTTGTACACCTTTAGCACAGGGCCCATCGCAAAGGCATCGTCTTCATTCAGCCCCAGTTCCACGTAAGATTGTACAACTCCACTCATCAGTCTTGTATTGATGCTTTCACCATTTCTTTCCTTTTCAATCAGTTTTAAAACAGCATTTGTTACCTGTTTATTCAATGGCCTGAAAAGACAATCTCTCCAAGTCACCAATGCAAGAGAATAGATTTCATAGATTCCTTTTCGTCCTCCGTAATATTCGCAGAGAACCCAATATCTATTGAGGTAGGCACAAATCCCATTCAGCACTTTACTTGAAAACCGGTAATCTTCCCACTGTTGAGTGTAGAACTTCAGTACACTCTCGTCTATCAAATCTTCTCCGTCCTTAAGAAGATTTGTCAAGTAATTCTTCAAAAACTCTTTAAGCTCTTTGTACAATTCCAAGCCAACTAACTGAACTCCCCCCAGCATCTCCCCCTTTTTTGATTCAGAAGGAGGGACAGCAGCCCTTTGAGCTTGGTTTGACTGGTGAACACTCGTGCAGTAGTTATAAACATGAGTGTAGAGTTCCATGTATCTGGATTTCACCATACTTCGTCTGGTATACACTTGCTGGATTCCAGCTCTGAGGTCATCCCAGATCTGGTCAAGGCCAATCTGCTTCAGTCCATGGGGATTCTGGCTCCTGTTGGATGACATTGTGAGTGATATTCTGAAGTCATCCAGTGCAGCAATCCTTATTCAAGGTACAGCTAATTCTCCATTAGATGAAAATTTAAAATATCATTCCAAATTTATTCACAGCAGCTCAGAAAGGATGTCCTTTAAATGTAGAGAGTGAAATCTCATTGCAGGCAAACCTGGAAAGGGACCTGCAAGTAAAGCAAACACCAAAGTGATTCCAGCACTGAACTGAGTGAGCAGAAACATCTTGCTCAGAAGCAGGCTCACTGCTTCTATTGTCTTTTGTCTTCATAAGGTAATCCACTGCATTATTTGCATTATATATTCCCGTAGCATGTTATGGAAAAGCCCGAACGAACTTTTTGGCCAACCCAAAAAACACATGTGCACCGCATTTCCTGGGTGCCTAAATGGCTCTGGCGACGTCTCTATCTGGTCGTTGGGCCTGGCCCCAGTTAAATCTCCATCCCACCAAGGTCTTGCGGTGTCCCTCAGCCTCAGAGGCTGCCCCACCTGGAGTTGCGTGCGACACAGCTCCCGCCTCCTCCTCCTCCCTGCCCACCCGCCCAACTCTTGTTATTCTTGGTAGTTACAGTCTATAAAGTCTCTGGGAACCTTGAATGAGCAAATACTGAGCAATTGTTCCTGGGGGGAAAGATGCACGTTTCATGTATACGAACTATTTTGTTCTTTAGCTAGGTTCAGTTTGTTATTTAACCTGATTATAATGAGTTTCTTTTTTACTAATTCCAAACAAGTTGCCATTTCTATGATCTCTAACTTCTTTTTACCACAAGTGTACATTTTTATTTTATAGCTATTTACTTTTGTGTCATGGGTGTATTTTATTTATCTCTTTGTGAATAGTAACTATATGTATTCCAACTCCTTTGGATATTTTTATATTATCTCTAAGTTATTGGGTGTAAATTCTTTGATTCATGAATTTGTTGCCTCCTTTTCCAGCATTTCTCAGATGCCTGATGATTCTTAGTCAGTTTTGATTCTATGTCCTCAATTATGACCACCTGTTGACACCATAGCCTTTCCTTGCAGTCACCTTCTTGGTGATGTCATTGGTTTAAGTCTAGGAGTAGTGGCAGACTTTGTTCATTGCTTCACTGATACCAGAACATTTTATCCCATCTCCCCCTCTTAATATAGTTATATATTAATACTTATTTACTTTTATAAACTTTCTACATTATCTGTATTAAACATAAACCAGAATGTCAGTTTTGAATAGGAGCCAGAAATTTTGGCGTGCATGTTCAGTCCATCTTGAAACTAGAAGTTCCATTGTGTTGTTAGAACCTGATAGAAGATACAGCCATGGGAATAAATCTCCCTGACAGAAGGTAGACCATAAAAAAAGTGCAGGCATAATCAAACAGTAACTCAGAATGGCAGGGGTCAAGGGAATAAACGCTCCGGACTCCTTCCTTCCTCTCATATTCTGCCAGTGCCTTTTTGGACCAGATCCAACCATTAACCAGAGAGTAGGTGAGCACAGGAATGCAATCCATTGAAAATTTTAAAGCAGCAGCTAGACGAAAAGTTAAATGGAGAAAAACCAGTACATCAAACTAGTTTTAAGGACGAGTTGCCCACATCCTGCCTTAATGCATACAATACAGTGTTCCATTGATTATGAATTTATAATTGAGGGCCAACTTCTTATGTTAGCCAAAAGTAATGTGCCTGTTATAGTATAATCTATACCTACAATTATGCTTTTTTTCCTTAGTTAAAATTTTCATGAATTTATCAACATCCATAATTTAGAATATATATTTATATATAAAGATATAAATTTTACACATATATATTTTATTAGAAGTAAACATTAATAAATTTCATACATAAACACACAACTGTTTTATCTGTGTCTTAATGTCTTATCTAAGAAGTTATATATATATATTGAAGTCCACTAGTGATCTGAAAATCAAGAGACTGGGACTGGGGATGCTCTGAACAGAATAATTTAAATTTCTTTTCTTATTAGGCCTTCTTAGTGCATCATTTATTTTTTTTTAAAGACAGGAAAGCAAAGGAGTTAAGGCAAATATTTGCCATGCTCAATAAACAATGTTCTGATGTGTGAATTGATTCTAATCAGGACAGCCAATGTCAGCTAAATTAATACACCATTAGGCAGAAAATAGACGTATCATCAGGAATACAACCTCCTAATTTGCTGATCATGGTTGAACACTAGCCAGTAGGTAGCAACTAATGGCACCACAAACAGATGTTAACTGAACTATATTAAGTAGACACTGTGCAATTCTTTTTCTTTTCAGCTCTGTACTTAATGGTAATATATCATCTTTGGGTTTTCTTATTATTACTAAGTTTATAACAAATATTATTATGATAAAAATTACATAAAACATATATATTTTCCCCGAATCAAATTTGCTCCAAAATCTTTTCATTTTTTAACTATAATGCAATATAAGTGATTCATTTCCTCAAATTAACTTAATTTCAATTGAATGAATATTTATAGATGCACCATGTGCCAGGCACTGTGGTAGGGACTGGGAATATGAGGATGAAAAATCATGTGTCCTGTGCTCACAGTCATTATATGCTAGAGGAAAAAGTCATGTAAATGAATAATAATGTGCAGGACAATAGGTAAAGCAAAGTCCATAGATGAAATAGGTGACATAGTAATAAGTCAGAGAGAATGTGATTGTATCTGAGAGGTTTATAGAGAAGTTGGGATCTGACTTGTGTTTTATAGTAGATTCAATAGCCTCCTTCAAGATGCGTACTTATATGAGTTGGTGGTGGATTGGGGCATACCAGGGCAAGAAAGGTGTCCCCTTTTGTTGAGCGTTTCTCTTAATGCAGCATTATATATAAGTTATGGACTATCATTTATACTCTGATTGCTGAATTAAAATTTTTTTAATGGAACAGTTCATAACTCCAAATTCAAGTATTAGAATCAATCATGTTTTATTTATTGCATTTATTGCCCTATCAACTGAGGACTGCTCAGTGCAAGGTGCCAACTATAGCTACTGGTAGAGGATACATAGATGAACAGTGAATCCTTCTTTAAAGTACTGACAAGCTAGTAAAAAGGCAATATGTACATATGCGGGAGGTACACAAAAAGGTAACAATATAACAGTGACACTAATACAACAAATGGTAACTTAAATAATTATAATAAAGTATAACAGAATATGAATGGTATAATTTATGTTTTTGTATAGTGTTTCATCACTTATACATGTTTCCCACATTAATTTCATTTAATGTTCACAAATACTCTCTGAGATTGATATTGGTATTCCTATTTTATTGATGAAGCAAAATAGGTACAGAGAAGTAATAAATACATAGGAAGTAAATGAAAGAAAAAATTCAGGGCCAGAGCTGAAAAAGAAAATAGAGTATAAAAGATAGATTGAACTTAAAACTCTTGAGAAGAGGCCGGGGAAGGCATGTGGAGTTAGTGGAAAGGAAAAGACTATGCAGAGACCAGCTTGGCTAGACCATGCATACGAAGAAAAATAGTATATACAAACGTGAAATCTTTAACATAAAAAATTAGGAAAAAATGTTCTACAATAGAGAAATGATTAAATAAACTATTGTGTGTATATAAACTATATATATAGAGAGAGAGGAATTCTAAGAAGTATTAAAAATGATGTAAATGAATATCTAAAGTCATAGTAATGATGAAAATAATTGATTTTTAGGTAACCAATTTTTAAAAATAATGAATAAATGCATAAGGTGCAAAATCCAGAAAACATGAAAGGGTTTGTAGTGAAAAGTAATCATTCCTTTTCAGTACCCATTTCATCCCCTGTCAAGAGGCAACATGATTATAGATAATTTATGTATCTCTCTAGATAATCTATGCATATAGAAGCATATACACACGTAGGCACTATATACACATATTCATTTTAAAATTCTTGGTTTTTAACCCTGTTTTTGAAAATTTAACAATGTGTCTTGGAAATGGTTTCATAGTTTATATAGAACTACCACTGTGTATATGCACTATAATTTATTGATGATGGAAATCTTTTCACATTTAAAAGACATTTATATTTCCTTTTTTTGGTGAATGGTTAATATCCTTGCTTATTTTAACTGGGCTATTGATTTTTTCTGTTAATTTTAGAAGCTCTTTTAAATCTAATTATTCCTATAATTGTCTGTGTTACAATTTTTGTTTTACAATCTTATCTTTTATCCTGACTGTATTTATGATATTTGTGCTCTGTAGTTATATTTTATTTTTGTGCAGTTGAGTTGATCAATATTTTTTCTAGTTCACTTACATTATTTCATATTTTCTTCCATTTTTCTTTCTTTCTTTTCTTTCTTTCCATATTTCTTCCATTACTTTTATCATTTTCATATCCTACATTTACATCTTTGATCCCTTTAACATTTTAAAAATAATAGAGGCAAGAGGGAGGGGTCCTCTTCAGTTATCTTATCATTTGTTGAAAAATTTTGTCATTTTCCCAATTACATGAAATACCTTTATGTTGTAGTAAGTTGACATAATTTTAAATCTATTTCTGGTATTTTTTATTCATTGATCTGTGTAAATATTCTTTGCCTGTCATTATCTAACTTATTTTTAAAATGGGTAACTATTTAACTCTCACTCTCACTTATCATCAACACTCTATTTGAAAGATTGTATTGGCTGAGCATCCATTACATTTATTTTTCAAAAACTTTCTAGGATACATGCAATGATTTAATATGCAAATATTAATGGAACAACGTGCTGTCTCCACTGCTGCAGCTAGTCCAAAAGGTACAAGTAATATTTATTTTCTCCTTCGTCTATCACCAATTTTATAATTTTCTTACCATTGACTAGAACTTCAGTCTAGATGGCTTGAGTTTGGAGTTTGAGTTTAAGAGTCTGGAGCTCTCAGTTGCTTTAATGTTGCCGGTTTGGGTTTATTGCAATGGCCTATTAGACTCATCAGCAGGCATGAAAACGCCAAGAGATGCTGCAGTGAACTCCTAGGTTCTAGATACACTCCCGTCTTCCCACACTGTATTGCAGCAGCCACTCCTTATGGTATTTGGGATCGTGTCCAACGATATGGTAATTCTTTTCCTGGCCTACTGTTCCACTGGTATGAGGGAACCTTGACCAGCTTCTGCTTTAATGGAACCCTTACAGTGTACACAGGAAGAAGCTTCCCCTTGTTGCTTCCCTTCCCCAGTCCCATTTGGCTTCATGTCCTCTAATCCAGCAGAACCTAAATTTGTAGGGTCAGGAAGTAGAAATTCTGCAAAATGGTCACTGTGAAGAGTGATGCAGTGGGCCAATTCTACTTCTACCCCTCATTTCATGGTCCCGGGTAAGTCCAGAGATTGGGGCCATAGCGTTGCATATTAGGCATTAGTTCAATGCATATTTCTCACCTTAGCAGATACCCAAAGATGATGCTTTAGACATTTTAACAGGTGCTTCAAAAATCTATTATGCTAGCTGCTTCCAAGATGCCACCCTGGATGGTAGGACCAGACAGTGAATTCCGGAGTCAGGCACTCAGTGTCATACCTTCTCTCTTAGAATGGCCCCTTGGTCTGAGGTTATATTATGGAAGATTCTATGTAACTTAATCAGGTATAAGCTTTTGAGCTGTGCTCCTGGCAGAGGCACTGAAGGCAGAAAAGGCAAACTTGTATCCAGAGATAATTTCAAGTCTGAGAAGAGAAAATTGCTGCCCTTCCAAGGTAAAGTGGCCCAATGTAATCAACCTGCCATAAAGTGAAAGGCTGGGTCCTAGTGGTGCAAGGCTTGGCATTGTTTCTGCTGCTGGCAGTTCAGGAATTCTACAGTTAGAGTGGGCAGATCAGCAGCTTCAATGGAAATTTTGTACTTTGTTTTGCATTGACCTAGGGTGATCCCATGGAGCTTAACTCCCTGATGTATCCATGCTCGCACAGGCGTCAGAAAGACTGAATGGGTTCATGCAGGTGTCCCACATAGTGGTGGCAGAGAAACCGTGGGTCAGAAGAGAAGATAGAGTGGAGAGAAGCAAGGTGTTGTTGGGTTACGTCTGCATGTAGCTGGTTGCTGTAGCAGTGGCCAGAGCAACAAGCTGGGCTGAGAGGATATGAACCAGGGCATGTGAGTCATCTGATCCTGTGACCCTCATCAGGACACTAGTCTTTGGGATGTTATTGTGCTTTCAGTAAAATCAAACAGAGCATGACCACAGAAGAATACATCAAATACCAAGGCTAGGAATTAATTAGTCTCTTTATATCTAGGCAGGACTAAGGAGAGAAAGCCTCTACTTCTGAATGGCAAATCTTCTACGTTCCTGAGTGGACATCTAGTGTATGACTATTTTAAGGTCCTTGATACAGATTTCTAAATGATTTTTAAAACATTATGAGAGTACATTGTATAAGAGTATCCATTTCACTGTATCTCTGATAAAATTGGGAATGAAAATTTTTAGTCTCACAATTCAACAGTTGAAAAATAGCATCGTATTTTAAATTTGCAATTCTTAGTTTACTAGTATGGTTATATTTTTGAAATATATATAAACTTATTCTTCTCTGGGTGGCCAGTTCAAATCATTTGCCCATTTTTAAACTAGACCTCTTTACCTAAGAACTCTTTATATCTGAGACCTCTTTATAAGTTAGGAAGACTGACCTATTGTCCATCAAATACAATGCAAATATTTTCTCACTTTTTTATTTGCCTTCTAATATTAATTATGATCTTATATATTAACCCCTCCCTGTTTTTCTTGTTTTTTTCCGTAGAAACTTACATTTGGGTAGTCTCTTTCAAGTAAAGCTTTTTGGTTTTTGCCAGGCTTGTTAGTGAAAGCTAAATAAAGTCTACCAGTGACAGTTAGTTGTCACTTGTCCTTACTTATCTGTTATAACCTTCATTTGTGTATCATCATTTTTTATTTTTACGGTTATTGATAGTTATGGAAAGAGCTTAAAATTTGCCCTGTGAAGCAAATGGATGATAAAATTATGTTTTTTAAAAAATTATAACTTGGGCTTCCCTGGTGGCGCAGTGGTTGAGAGTCTGCCTGCTAATGCAGGGGACACGGGTTCGAGCCCTGGCCTGGGAAGATCCCACATGCCGCGGAGCGGCTGGGCCCGTGAGCCACAACTGCTGAGCCTGCGCGTCTGGAGCCTGTGCTCCGCGGCGAGAGAGGCCGCGGCGGTGAGAGGCCCGCGCATCGCGATGAAGAGTGGCCCCCGCTTGCCACAACTGGAGAAAGCCCTCGCACAGAAACGAAGACCCAACACAGCCAAAATCAATCAATCAATCAATCAATCAAAAAAAAAAACATACGCATCTGATTCAAGATCCTCATTAAAAAAAAAAAAAAATTATAACTTACCTCTGTTTAGTGACTCAAAACAATTTTATCCCTTACCTCAAGCAGTGTGGAGTATATTAAGATGTTAGACCTTCAAACTGTGGTTTGCATACATCAGCATCAGCATTACGTACATGCTTGCAGAATCTCAGACCTTAGACCAGATGTACTAAATTAGGATCTACATTTTAACAAGATCCCCTAGTAGTTCATCTGTCCATTATTGTTTGAGAAACATCATTTTAGATCCTCTAGTCTATTTTCAGGGAGACATAAAACTAACCAATTAATTTATCAGTTTCCTGGATGATGAGATTCATAAAAATTAAAACTGTAGAATGTCATAATAGAAATATGTATTATTTGCTAATTTTTTCTACTCCCATCTGAAGATTTGAATGTTACATATTGAACACATGAATTGGCGTCTGAGCTTTAGACAACTTTCATTCTTGATAATCACCACTAAAGTCTGAGATTTTCAGCACCATATATATAGAATAGTCAATCTGTAGTCAAGGGAAAAATTATGAAATCTAATCCCTGTATTTCTAGATATAGTGACAGTCATGACTCTTTGCCTTTAAAGACCAAAATCAAAGGAAGAAGGAAGAAAATATGTAACTTAGGTATATCCATTCTTAGGTGTTATATATAGTTGTATCATAATTATATTCATTAATTCATGTATTTACTCTGTACTTATGTACAAGGCAATATTGGGGATAATTAAAGAATAGGCAAGAAAAATAGGGTAATACTGTTATCAACAAGAAGCACTTTTTGAATGCTTGCAGTGTGTTGGACATTTTCCTGGCACTTCTGCTCTGCAATCCTCATAGCCACCCTCAGGGTTGGGACTAATATTAACCCAGTTGTATAGAATTAGCCTCAGAGCCTAGGAAAATAAAGCAAACTTTTACAAGGTCACATAGTGAGTGGTGGGGCTGGAATTCCAACCATGTTTGCCTGAACCCTTATCTCCATCATACATTTTTGAGTACCTGCTTTGATTCTATCAGTAGATGACAGTTTGAAAATTGATGAAATCATTCATTTGCATTTTATATTTCTTTTCTTTAAAGTTTCAGCTAATGGAACTTTAGTTTTTTTTTTTTTTTTTTCTATTGGTATGGGTGCTGCTCACCCAGCTTATTCCTAGTGCCTTCAAAACCCTGAGGGAATACATGGTGAAGGCATAAAGCTGTGTGCTGGACGGAAGGTGCAGCGTTCTTACTTCTTCTATTTCCAAGTAAAACTGGATAAAAACTTGTTCCTCTACCTAGTAAAGGGCATAGTCCATTACATGGTACTGAAGGCAGAGCTGTTATTTCAGAGAAGAATAAAATAATTTACTAAGAGAGGAGGGAACATTTGTGTGTGTGTGTGCTCAAATAAGAAGACATATACGGTATTTTTCTTGATATTATTTTCAAAATGTGTAGTAGAATAAATCTAACTATGGAGAACATTTAAGTAAATTTGGTTAAACATGCAAATGTCATGTGATCCCATCCTGGAGGCAGAATTGCCTCTTTGGTTTACTTTGATTCTGTAAAATCCCAACTCTTCATTCTAAACCACTATATGAGAGTATGGAGTATTTGCAATACAAATGACTTACTAATTATATGTAGATGATTTCTAAAGGCATGAGACATTTTCTTTCAAATTCTAGCAGTGGGAAAGATGTGAAAGCATCCCAGCAATTGACTTCATGCCAGAAAAACTCCAATTGACTCATTCTCCTTAATTGCTTAATCTAAATGATTTTGCTACAGTAGTTTCCTAAACATGGTGTAGAGTCTTTTTCTTAAGGATGAAAACAAATTTTAATGGCCTATTCTAGTTTCACAAATTAAGAAAAAGAGAATATAAGCTGCCTCGTGTAATAATAACATTGAATGGTATTACTTTAAAGCAAACATTCTCAGGGCTTCCCTGGTGGTGCAGTGGTTAAGAATCCACCTGCCAATTCAGGGGACATGGGTTCGAGCCCTGGTCCGGGAAGATCCCACATGCCGTGGAGCAACTAAGCCCGTGCGCCACAGCTACTGAGCCTGCGCTCTAAAGCCTGCGAGCCACAACTACTGAAGCCCGCGCACCTAGAGCCCATGCTCTGCAACAAGAGAAGCCACCGCAATGAGAAGCCCGCGCACCGCAATGAAGAGTAACCCCCACTCGCCACAACTAGAGAAAGCCCGCGCACAGCAACAAAGACCCAATGCAACCAAAAATAAATAATAAATAAATAAATGAAAATAACTAAATAAACATTCTCAATGGGAGCAATATCTCCTTCAATGGTTCTTGGGGGAGGAAAAATATCTTACTCTTTTTGTGTGTAAATCACAGACATGCATACCGTATATCATTAAATATACAGTATATCTGTGGTATTAAAATTTCACGGGAAGAGGTTAGAGGAAAAATGGTTAAAAAGGTAATAACAAAAAAGATTGACAAACACTGCTTTAAAGCATACTTCCTATATCTCAGCCAGCAAGGTTCTGCCAAGTTATTGTCACTAGGCGAAGAGCTTATTTTGTGTTCCTTTCCCAGCAGGATCCCTTCTGAAAGCCGGTGATAAAATGTTATCACCCGCTGCTGTCTTTAGTGAGGGTCTGGATACAAACTTCCTGGCAATAAGGTACCTGACGGACTTGCCTTTCCTATGTCCTGGGTGCTTTTTCAGTGCTCTGCTAAGATAGTTGTGTGTGTTCTGTGACGAGACACCAAGGAGTGAGTTCTATGAGTCACAGAGTATTGTGAAGTACATATTATTTACTCAGTATATTATTCCCATTACCTTGCCATTTGCTCTATTCTTTTCAAACACTCCAATCAAGCGTGAGAGAAAAGAGAAACTTATTTCTTGTGGACTTATTTCTTGGTAGCACTTGGCATGTTGTAGAACTTGAGGATTTTTGGGTAGGGCCTGCCCTGGACAAATCATGAGGTTTCTGTGGCCTTATTAGGCTCTGCTGTGATCCCTCTGTTCATTCTTCATCACAGGAACCCCTCCACCACACAACATATCTTTTTCATCTCCCTATAATTATCAGAGGATCTGATATTATTTTATTATAACTTGTATGAATTTTATTCAATACTTAATTTTCCCAAGGGGTGTGCCTCTAATTAATTATGAAATGAAGAGGTTTTTTTTTTTTCCTGTTAGAACCATTTCAGACATTATGAAGTATACGAAGGAAATGTTTTAGGGGAGAACTCCTAGCACCCCCAAACTAATTTCATGTAGCCTACTCACTATTCTCTATTCTGCTTAAGTGTAATGCCAAGCTTGCTTTTAAGAATTACTTCTTTATCAAGTTGATAGTCTAAAAGCTGAAAATTATTAAAGGATAAAACACAGTACATTTTCTTTTATTGCATCTTTCTCAAGTTTCTCTCTTTCTCTTCTTTATTCCTCTGGAATCCTTTTCCTCCAAGTTTTTTTTTTTTTTTTTTTTTTTTTAATGAGGATCTTGAATCAGATGCGTATGTTTGATTGATTGATTGATTGATTGATTTTGGCTGTGATGGGTCTTAGTTTCTGTGCGAGGGCTTTCTCCAGTTGTGGCAAGCGGGGGCCACTCTTCATCGCGATGCGCGGGCCTCTCTCGTTGCGGAGCACAGGCTCCAGACGCGCAGGCTCAGCAGTTGTGGCTCACGGGCCCAGCCGCTCTGCGGCATGTGGGATCTTCCCAGGCCAGGGCTCGAACCCGTGTCCCCTGCATTAGCAGGCAGATTCTCAACCACTGCGCCACCAGGGAAGCCCTTCCTCCAAGTTTTTAACATAATTTCCTTAATTTACTCTTTTGAAGAGGGATCTTATAATTCATATTTTACCCCAATCAATGGAGAGTTAGGACCTAAACTCTGGGCAACCCCATTCTTATATTTTCAATTTTTAAAAATGAAAAGTTGGAGTAACCATTGGTCTTCATTAACATGTAGATTAAGAAATGTATAGAGGGAGGAAGTCCTTTCTGTGGGTGAGGACTGAGACACAGAAGCCTATTTTCCTCTCTAAACCTTCATTTTTCATTTGTCTTGTTGCTCTTTATCTGTTATTTTAAGTGTCCAATTACGGATCCCATATTACTAATACACCCCAGTTTTGTTCTTTTTATATAATATTGAAAATAACAAGAAAATTCTATTTCAAATTCAATATAATAATGATTTTAGGATGTGACATATTTCAACATAAAAATATATAAAGAAGAAGCTGACTATATCCCTTCCCACCCCCTTCATTTCTGCCTTTAAAGCCAACAGTTCTCCAATTTGGCTGTATGTGGGAATCAATTGGGGAACTTTAAATATAAAATCTGTTGTAAATAGAACTAAGGATGTGTTTGAGTATTCAGTGAGATTTTATAGTTTTTTTAAATTTAAGATTTATGTTTTTCTAAAGCTTTATTTCTAGGCATTTTATATCATATTTCATTGATTCTAGGATGCCATGCATGTTACTTTCACATTTTAGTATCTCCAAAATCAGGTGCATCAGTGGCAAACTAGGTGAAATGAATTCTCATACTTTTTGTCATTACTGTGAATGGAATATTTTCCCCCTAAATTTACTAAAATTTAATTTAGAATGTTTGCACCTATAGTCAAAAGTCAAGTTAGTCCCTAGGTTTTCCTGTTTGTATTGCTCTTATCTTAAGATATTATAATAAAGTTAAATTAGGAATCATTCCATTCATTAAAAGATCTGGTTGATTTAAATGGTATTGCAATTATATTTTTGTTAGAAGTTATATTGCACTTAGCTTTGAATACAGTTGGTCTAGCTTTTATTATTATTATTAATTATTTTATTGAGGTATAATTGATCTATAACATTGTATTAGTTTCAGGTGTACAACACAATGATTCAATACTTGTGTGTATTCTGAAATGATCATCGCAATAAGTCTAGTTAACATCTGTCACCATATATAGCTACAAAATTTATGTTTCTTGTGATGAGGATTTTTAAGATCTACTCGCTTAACATCTTTCAAATATACAATATAGTTTATTAACTATAGTTGCCATGTTGTACAATACATCCCCAGGACTTACTTATTTTATAACTGGAAGTTTGTAATTTTTGACCCCCTTTGACCCAGCTTTTTTTAAAAATGGTAGATCTTTAATTATCTTTTTGATCTCCTCTATGAATTTTAGCTCTTCCACTGCTTAGATAAATTTTGAATAATTTATATTTAGCTGATATGTTGTTTGGTAAATATGTTTATGAAACTTACTTCAAACTATCTATTTCTTTATTATATGCTGCAATTTATTCTTATTTTAAGTTAATATTCTACCTTTTCTGACATTAATATTACCACTCCTGCTTTCTTTTTGTTTGAAATTACAGAGTACCTCTTGGCCCATCCCAGTATTTTCAAACATTATATATCAATTGCTTTAAGCACGTTTATTGTTTGATAATCCAAAATGACAATCTATGTATTTCAGGGAGATAATTCATCCCTTTTACATTGTAGTGTGAATTCTTTAGGATTTTATTCCTATTATATTATCTCATGTTATTTGTTTTACTTTGAGATTTCTTCCTTTTCTCCCTCTTTTTACTCTTTTTTGCAAGTTTGATCTGCTATTCATTCCTCCATTTTAATGTGAGAATCCTTCTGGTTTTCATTACTGTTTATCTTCCCTTTCCTAGGGCTCATAATCACATGTGCATTTTCTACTATTTTCTGAAAACATGATATCAATTTTTAACCATATCAAAATGCTTTATTCCTCCCTGTGTCCCCATAACATGATGATGAGACCTTCAGAAGACGACTTCCCAAAGCCTATTTTCTGAAGCTATCTCCTTACCATCAAAATGCAAACTGTACTCTACGTAGTGACTTCTAAGGAATTTATAAAAAGAGAAATACATCAAGTCTCATTATTATGCTAAAGAGAGAGATAATACCCATGTCACAAACTAATTACAGTGTAATATACATCACTACCTATTGTGGTTTTGCAATCATAAATCCAAATCTAAGATATTTGAATCTGTATAATCATGTCATATTAAAATAGTATCTTTGGTATTTATTTGATTTCATTGAACTTATTCACAAAATACAATGCAGCCATATAGCTAATTTAGAGTTTTATTATAAATGGATATTGGGGAATTGAAAAGTTTTATGTGAAAAGGAAGATTTATGACTATAAAGAAATATACTGATTTTTCAGGGAAATCATAACAAAATATTCACATATGTTTAGTTAAAGGGGAGGTGGCTATCAGTCCACTATATCCCCATATCCTAAGCAAATAATTCAGTACCCATTAAATTAATTAAGGTACTTTTATAATCTTATTTTTCAGAAAAATAATTTATTTTAGTTAAGCTATCCTATATTTATCTAAGCCATTAGCATCTGTATGTGAATGATAATGGGTCTGAAAACCACAAAGGTAACAGAACATCAGAGGATTATATCTCATGAATTGGAAAATCCCCTAATAAATTTTCCATGTAGTACTTTTTTTTTTTTTTTTTTTTTTAATGAGGATCTTGAATCAGATGCGTATGTTTGATTGATTGATTGATTGATTGATTTTGGCTGTGTTGGGTCTTCGTTTCTGTGCGAGGGCTTTCTCCAGTTGTGGCAAGCGGGGGCCACTCTTCATCGCGATGCGCGGGCCTCTCTCGTTGCGGAGCACAGACTCCAGACGCGCAGGCTCAGCAGTTGTGGCTCACGGGCCCAGCCGCTCTGCGGCATGTGGGATCTTCCCAGGCCAGGGCTCGAACCCGTGTCCCCTGCATTAGCAGGCAGATTCTCAACCACTGCGCCACCAGGGAAGCCCTCCATGTAGTACTTTTTATTCTGGAAAAATGTATTTCTAAAAATTCTAAATAATTATGCTTAGAAGTGTTTATTCTTTTTAGGAAATAAAATATTCAACAATACATAGAGTGTGGGGTTATTTTCTAATAGGTTTGACAATTTTTCTGTGGTATTATAGGATTATATATTTGTTAACAAATATTAATTGATCACTTATTATGTGCTAACAATGTGTATAGAAATGAATACAATGGAGTTTCCTACTCCAGGGAGTTTACAATATTTAGAGAGAGAGAAGAAAAAAAAAAGTCCAAAGAACAGAGCAGAGTGGTCACATGGAAAGAGGTCAGATCTGGAACATTTGGGACTTGAGTCAAGTTTTAAAGGAGTTTTGGCATATCAAGAAGAGGGAGGAAAGCAATGGGGCATTCGTTCCAGGTAGAAGCATCAACAGATGAGAAGCCTCAGAGGTTTGGAAGAGCTTGAAACATTGAAAAAACTGCAAGTAATTTTTTATGATCAATGTGAAAAGAATGTTGTGTGATGATCAGTGTTGGAGAATATGGACAGAAAAGTCGACCAGACCCATCAATGAAGGGCATCATGTGTTAGACCAACAGTTCACATTTTGGTCTCAGGATCCCTCTGTTGGTTACATGGGTTATATATCTTTGATATTTACCATACTGGAATTGAAGCTAGGAATTAAAAAAAAAATTTATTATTCTATTGGAAAATAATGAGAAACCCATTTAATATTACATAAATAATATTTTGTGAAAAATAATTATATTTCCCCAAACAAAAAAAATAGCAGGGTAAGTTTTTTGCAAATCTCCTTAATGTCTAGCTTAACAGAATACAGCTGGATTCTCATATATGTTTCTACAATCACTATTTTAGCTGAAATAATGGAGAAAATTTAGCCTCACAAGATAAATATTTGGAAAAGGGAGGAGTCTTTTATGAGTCTTTTCACAATTATCCCAGATAATTGTGGATATTCTTTTTTGGGACTATATCAAAAACTCAAGAAGTGAATGGGCGACCCTTAGAATGGGAGAAAATATTTGCAAGTGAAGCAATGGACAAGGGATTAATCTCCAAAATATACAAACAGCTCATGCAGCTCAATATCAAAAAAATGAACAACCCAATCAAAAAATGGACAGAATACTTAAATAGACATTTCTCCAAAGAAGATATACAGATGGTCAAGAGGCACATGAAAAGATGCTCAACATCGCTAATTATTAGAGAAATGCAAATCAAAACTACAAGGAGGTATCACCTCACACCAGTCAGAATGACCATCAGCAAAAAGTCTATAAATAATAAATGCTGGAGAGAGTGTGGAGAAAAGGGAACCCTCCTACACTGCTGGTGGGAATGTAGATTGATACAGCCACTGTGGAGAACAGTATGGGGGTTCCTTAAGAAACTAACTACCATATGACACAGCATTCCCACTCCTGGGCATATACCAGGAGAAAACCATAATTCCAAAAGATACATGCACCCCAATGTTCATTGCAGCACTATTTACAATAGCCAGGACAAGGAAGCAACCTAAATGTCCATCAACAGAGGAATGGATAAAGAAGATGTGGTACATATATACAATGGAATATTACTCAGCCATAAAAAGAAATGAAATTGTGTCATTTGCAGAGACGTGGATGAACCTAGAGACTGTCATACAGAGTGAAGTCAGAAAGAGAAAAAATTATTGTATATTAACACATATATGTGGAATCTAGAAAATGGTACAGATATACCTATTTGCAAAGCAGAAATAGAGACAAAGATGTAGAGAACAAATATATGGACAACAAGGGGGGAAGGGGAGGTGGGATGAACTGGGAGATTGGGATTGACATATATACACTACTATGTATAAAATAGATAACTAATGAGAACCTACTGTATAGCACAGGGAACTCTACTCAATGCTCTATGGTGACCTAAATGGGAAGGAAATCCAAAAAATAGGGGATGTATGTATACATATAGCTGATTCACTTCACTGTATAGCAGAAACTAACACAACATTGTAAACAACTACACACACACACACACACCCCCCAAAAATAAGAAGTGAATTGGAGGACTTAATATTTTTAAGATGGCAATACTTCCCAAATTGATCTACAGATTCCACTCAATTCCTGTAGGAATCATAGCTAGCTTCTTTGTTAAAATTGACGAGCTGATTCTAAAATTCACTTGGATTTGCAAGGGACCCAAACTAGCCAAAACAATCTTGAAAACAAAGTTGGAAGACTGACACTTCCTGAGTTCAATACTTAACTACAAAGCACCAGTAATGAAGACAGAGTGATACTGGCATGAGATAGACATAGAAATCAATGGAACAGAACTAACAATCCAGAAATAAAGCCATGTGTCTATGGTCAACTGACATTTAACAAGAGGGCCAAGATCATTCAGTGAGAGAAAGAACAGCCTTTTCAAAAAATGGTGCTGAGACAAGTGGATAACCACGTGCAAAAAAAAAAAAAAAGAGATTAGACTCTTGCCATACCATATACAGAAAATTAACTCAAAATGTATCAAAGATCTAAATGGAAGCACTAAACTATAAACCTCTCTTAGGAAAAAAATAGGGGTAAATCTTCATGGCTTTGGGTTTGCCATGAATATATGACATCAAAATACGAGTAACACAAGAAAAACTGCAAAAATAGGATTTCATCGAAATTTAAAAAATTTGTGCTTCAAAGGACACTATCAAAAAAGTGAAAAGGCAACCCACAGAATGGAAGAAATTTTGCAAATCATATACCTGATAAGGCCTTGTATCCAGAATATATAAAGAACTCTTACAACTAAAAAATAAAAGGAAAACTGACTCAAGTTAAAAATGGGCAAAAGATTTGAGCAGACATGTCTCCAAATAAGAAATAGAAATGGCCTATAAACACATGAAGAGATTCTTGACATTATTAGTCATCAGGGAAATGCAAATCAAAATCACAATGAGATACTACTTCACATCCACTAGCTGTAATCAAAAAGACACATAATGACAAGTGTTGACAAAACGTAGAGAAATTGGAACCCTCATATCTTGCTTGTGGAAATCTAAAATGATACAGCCACTTTGAAAAACAGTCTGGCAATTCCTCAAATAATTCAGCATAGAGTTATCACATGATCCAGCAATTCCACTCCTAGTGATATACCTAAGAGAAAAGAAAACATGTCTGCACAAAAACTTGTATATGAATGTTTATAGCAGCATTATGCATAATAGCTAAAAGGTAGAAACAACCCAAACGTCCATCAATGTATGAATGTATAAGCAAAATGTGGCATATCCATACAATGCAATATTATTTGACCATAAAAGGGAATGAGGTACTAACACATGCTACAACATGGGTTAACCTTGAAAACATTGTTCTAAGTGAAAAAAAAGCCAGATACAAAAGGTCACATTTTGTATGGTTCCATTTATATGAAATTTATATGAAATGTCCACAATAGGTAAATCTATTGAGACAGAAAGCACATTAGTGGTTGTTTAGGGCTGGGGTGAATGGAACAATAGGGGGATAAGAGCTGAAAGATATGAGATTTCTTCTTGTGGTGATTGAAAGCATTCTAAAATTTACTACAGAGATGGTTTCACATATTTGTTAATATACTAAAAGCCATTGAATTGTACACATTAAATATTTGAATTACATAGTATGTGAAGTATATCTGTGAATAAATCTGTTTAAAAAACTCAACAAGCGGTAGTTCCTTAAATGTTAGTTGTAATGTGGAATTTGAAACCATTTCAATAAACATTTCTTACTTTGCAACATAAAATCCATTGGTCTATCTAGAACTCTGAATAGATCTTTTACCTATGCATGATTTTGATCTTGCAGATACCCTAAAATTCTCAGAGATAGCCAAGTGTCCCTAGACTACAGTTGGAGAACTGCTGTGTCAGGTTAGAGTCTGAACTTCAGAGAGGTGCAGTTTAATTTTAAAAAAAGCCACCCCTCGAATTTTGTGAGCTTTGGGAGTAAACTACATTTGGCTAGGTTCAAACCAATGTACAAACATTTTATAGACAGAGTACATAAACATTTACAGTTCAGTTGGCCTAGTAATAACAATGACAAATGCATGTGAGACTCAGGTCAATTACGAAGACTAGTGAGGCTGGAAAGGAAGATATTGGGGAAAAGTAATTGGCTGCTTTTATAGAAATTATGAGGGTACACATAAGATAAAGCAGTTAATAACATGAAGAAGCTGTCTGAGTATAGGTACCTTTGGAAATCTGAAGAATAGTGTCAGAGAAAGGAAAAGAGAGTACGGTGCAATTCTGCAGGCAGAACCCAGGGAGCTCCAAGTTCATGTTCAGTAAGCACAACGAAAACAGTTTTTTCCAGAAATGAAGGAAGAGGTTTGGGGTCCAAGTGAGTAGGCTTGCCATAAATGAATGTTCTTTCTTACCCAAAACATAGAAATAAATAGTTCTTACTTATAGCCAAAGCTTAAATGAATTTGGACAACTTTTAATATAGTAAGTTATCTATTTTTATGTATGTATATGATGAAATTGGCATAACAAAATTGGTATATGAGTACACTTTCTTGGGCAGACAGGGCAAGGGATGTGTGGTATAAGGAAGCTATAGATGTTTGGAGTAGCCATTGTAGGCCAAGACTCGTTCACTCAAGGGCAGACTCCCACAACACCTTTGCCAGAAACCCAGTGTCCCAGGTGCCACACTCTCCTATTTCAAAGCTGACCTTACTTAGTTTGATGATATTCACTCTTTCAAGTCACTCTGTATTACCCAATGACTAGGCCTTCAAAGTACATTCAAACTTATTTCTAGTATATGCTTATTTGATGCTGGCACAAATAACGTAAAGGTTAATTTAGATTTTCATCTTGTTACTTGAAATTTTTTCTTAATGAGTCATTCTTTCAACAAATATTTATGGCCTATTTACAGAGTGTTACCATAAACAGCAAACTTGCTCCTCTTCCCTTAATAAAACACGCTTGTAAAACTTTTGTATTAGGGTAAGACTATGATATGTGGATATACATACCACAAATAGGTATGCGTAACAAATTTTAACTTCAAAGATAACTGCTAGATAAAAGGAGAGTTTTGTTGAAGAAGAGCAGCACACTGACCTCTTTCTAGAACACACTGATTCCTATAAAATAATTTTTAGTATGAGATCAGTTATTCTTGGGCCACAATACAGAAAGGCTTAATTATTAAAGTAATCAAAGATATTTTTTGCATAGAACTCTCATTTATAAAGGTCAGAACTTGGGCCTAAAGTCTAATGTACTACCTTTCAAAACTGATTCATATTCACTTTAGTTTTTCCAAGGTAAGAAATAAGATTTTGCAATATTGAACAATATTCTTTAGCTTCTGTCGGTTTTAATTTCTTTTTTGAACTCCATATGCTGGCTTTCTGGATTCAATAGCTAGATTAACTATTTGTAAGTTTGCTTCCAGCTTTTACATTTGGTACTTCTGATGTCAAAGTGGAGACAAAATTATTTAATTCAAACAACAAAACAAAAAACATGTTAAATGTGTTTTTGTGAAATTAAATATTACTCTTTTCTGAAAAGTAAACTTATTGGGAAGTGACTGAATGTGTTACTGTAGTTATGATTTATTACTATTGTTGAGTTTTCTCTAAGAATGAAATATCAGGTTTTTTATGGATATTATTCTTTAGAAGTGTGCATTTGGTATATTTTTTGGAAGTGTGCATCTGGTTTGTTTACTTGTCTACTTGGTCTGATGATAATATTACAGAGACATTGTAGAAGGTTTTGATAACAAGATTTTAATGAAAAGAAAATAGAGATACTTCAGGAGGTAGATCAATTTTTCTTTGGTTTACATAGTCAAAACTAAAAAGAGGACTACAAAACAGAATCTAGGCTAGTGAAATGCCAGACAGAAATATACACTCCAAACACCAGCAGTAACTTATGTGGAAGGAGTAAATAGCACTGTATAATGGTCTATGTCTCTTTCATTTGTTTTTTGATATATGCCCATTATTTTGCATAAATATGCAAAGTGGAATGTAAACTAGAATCAGAATATCATGAACTTCAGATCTGGAACATTTTAATTTTAATAATGGGAACTCTAGACTAATTAGTCAATGCCCACATTTTCCTCAGATAAATTTATGAAATTTTAAATCCCATTATACAGACATGTAATTTTACTGATCTTCTTAGTGTGCTGTTCAGCATGGTACCAAATTGAATTTCTTTTCTAATAAAAATGTTTATCGACCCTTTAATTTTTATCTTAGGAAGGAAATGATTTATAAAACTATCTGAATTAATATATTGTCCTTTGGTAACTATGTTATTGATATTGTTTTGTCCCCTAGGGAGGGAACAAACTACTATCTCAGTCTTTTTTCCTGTTTTCCCATTAAATGATTAGATTAGCCATCACCAAAGCATGCTTATCAATTGCTTGTTGAAGAGTTATCGTCTAGACTAGTTAGTAAGATTAAGCACTGAAACTTAGAACTGCAGCTGATGCAACTCTTGCCTCTGAAGATGCCGGCCAGAAAATATGCTCAAGGTTGTTCCATAAATAGTAAACCTTCTTCTTGCATAGTCTTTAATAGGAGCTTAAAATGGATCTTTAGAAGGCTGTGTGGATTGAACAACCGGAAATTTTAACCAAGTCATTAATAACTAATGATGTAAACTGTAGGTCACTACCCATGATCAGTCATAGAAATAAGAGGAGAGAAAGGCCGGATCAAGCAAGGGGATGAGACAGCTTTTACTGCAGCAACTTCTCACTTCTTTCTTCATGTGTTTTGTATTCCAATGATAGACATAATTTACTGGCTCAATGACTTTTCTTTTGGTTTCTTCGTATTCACATATACACAGATACATATACGTATGTATATATAAATTTATATTTATATATTATTTCTAATAAACACTTCTGAATTTATTGTTTTTTTCTCTGTTTTGTATTATTTTAAATAAATATAAAATATTCTAAATATTTCTCTTTCCACTTGAGGCAGGCAAATATTTGTTTAAATATACCCTACCAAGAATCACATATCTGATAAACAACTTTTATCTGGAATATATAAAGAACTCTCAAAACTCAGTAATAAGAAAACAAATAACTCAATAGAAACAGTCAAAAGATTTGAAAAGACATGTCACCAAAGAAACACATGAAAATATGCTCAATATCATTAGACATTGGGAAAATGGAGACTAAAACCACGAAGAGATATCAGTAGACATCTATTAGCATGTTTAAAATTTAAAAGATTGATCAAATGTTAGGGAGAGTGTGGAAGAAGTGGACTCACGTATACTGCTGGTGGGAATGTGAAACAGTACAACCACTTTGCAAAACAGTTTGTCAGTTTCTTAAAAATATTAAACATATACCTATTATATCATCTAGTCATTCCATTCCTAGGTATTTAACCCAAGAGAAATGAAAGCTTATATCTATACAAATACTTGTACAAGAATGGTCATAGCAGCTTTATCTTTAATAGTCTTAAACTGGAAACAACGGAAGAACCCTTCAAAGGTGAATGCATAAACACATCATAGTATATCCATGCAATTGACTACTGCTCAGCAATAAAAAGGAATGAACTACTGATACCTGCAACAACTTGAATAGCAATTCAGAATAATTATTTCAAGTGAAAAACATACAGTAGTATGTACTGTATGATTCTGTTTATATAAAATTCTGGAAAATGCAAATGAATCTATAGAAAGCAGATTGTTTGTTGCCTGGCGACAAGGGTGAGGGATGTAGGGAAAGGCAGGGGTAAAGTATTACAGTGGGACACTAAGACTTTTTGGAAGTTTTATATAGTCATTAATTTGGTTGTGTTGATGGCTTCATGGATGAATATACAGGTTAAAACTCATCAAATTGTATACCTACAAGTGTCTAAGTTATTGTATTTATGTCAACTATATCAACTATACCTTATAAAGCTTTTTAAAAATATAGGCTTCTTAATCCTACAAAAAACATATTTTTGTGAATAAACACATCTAGACAATCAGAGATCTGAAAGAGATTAAAGGCTCTCATGTTTGGACTTTGTCCTCAGATTGATTTGTATCAAGGCTATCTTTGAGATGTCTCCTCCTTCTACCCTTTCTCCTTTCTTCTCCTTTTCTTCCTCCTCCTTCTGCCCTTCTCCTCCTCCTGTTTCTCCTGTCTTTCTCTTCCTGCTCTTCTTTTCTCCTTCCCCACCTCCTCTTTCTCCTCCTTCTTCATCTAAAATACTTCCAGTTGAATCTCTCATACATCCCTTAGTGATATTTCCTTCCTTCCTTCCTTCCTTCCTCCCTCCCTTCCTCTCTCTCTCTTCCTTCCTTCCTTCCTCCATCCCTTCGTCTATCTCTCTCTTTCTTTCCTTCTTTCTTTCTTTTGCTCTTTCTTTTTCTCAGCATAAACTTTGCCCAAAGACATTCTTGTATTTCTTGGATTTCTGTAGCCATATGAACTGTGCTGCATCTGGTGTTACTGCACATCAGATTTGAATCAAAAGACTAAAAATACTCACTACTGGATTTCAAGTTAAACATCACATCTTCAAGGAGCTCTTTTCTCACCTGACACAATATGGTTTCCCAGTTCTCTGCTCCACTAAGCCCTCTACTCCATCTAATATAATACTTTTTATTCTTTATTGTAATTACTTGTTAAATATCAGTCTCCCCTTTTGATTTGTAAGATCGTTGAGGCACATATGTGTCACATGTGGAAAGGAATATTACTCAGCCATAAAAAGAAATGAAATTGAGTTATTTGTAGTGAGGTGGATGGACCTAGAGACTGTCATACAGAATGAAGTAAGTCAGAAAGAGAAAAACAAATACCGTATGCTAACACATATATATGGAATCTAAGAAATAAAAAAAAAGAAAGAAAATGGTCAGAAGAACCTAGGGACAAGACAGGAATAAAGATGCAGACCTACTAGAGAATGGACCTGAGGATATGGGGAGAGGGAAGGGTAAGCCGGGACAAAGTGAGAGAGTGGCATGGACATATATACACTACCAAATGTAAAATAGATAGCTAGTGGGAAGCAGCCGCATAGCACAGGGAGATCAGCTCGGTGCTTTGTGACCACCTAGAGGGGTGGGATAGGGAGGGTGGGAGGAAGGGAGACGCAAGAGGGAGGAGATATGGGGACATATGTATATGTATAACTGATTCACTTTGTTATAAAGCAGAAACTAACACACTATTGTAAAGCAATTATACTCTAATAAAGATGTTTAAAAAAATATGCAAATGAAAAAAAATTTAGAATGCAAAAATGAGGAAGTCTGTAGTCATTTGGTAAACAACTTAATGTAATAGTTACATGGTCAAAGTAATAGAATTAATTATTTATATATCAACTATACCGATAAAATTTGAACAAAATCTGAATTTGAATCCTGAAGATTTCTTGTAACTTAAGCATTCTTTGGTAGACTACCCACACACAGCAATAATTGTACATCAATGGAGAATTTTCATGTTTCTTTTATTGTTGCTATTCTCTTGTTATGTAGGTACAAATATTTTTGTGTGTGTAGCATCCTTTTATTATTTTTTTAAGTAATGAGAATAAGTCAATTACTTTGATTAATTGAGCCTAATGTTTGTCAGAGCATTTATTTTTTAAACAGAGCATTTTTTTAAACATCTTTATTGGAATATAATTGCTTTACAATGTTGTGTTAATTTCTGCTGTATAACAAAGTGAATCAGTTATATATATACTGTCAGAGCATTTTTGCTGTTTATTTTCTTTGGTTAGGACACAGGATAGAAAATAGTGAACAGTATCCCTTTTACTTTGAGTAGAGCTTCACTGCATTAAATAATGTCTTCAAAGGCAAAACTAGACTGTAAGCTCAATTCAATTTCAAACTCTTTCATGTCACTGTGTTCTTTTCTATGTTGGGCAATTGACCCAGCAGTGGCCAGATAAAAGGGCTTAGGCATCTGAGTAATTTAGATCACATCTGTGCAACTCAGATGTACACTCTGCATGCATCATAAGCTTTTCCCAAAGTAGAAAATGAAATACACAGAGATAATTATTGCTGCTGAAAAATTCAATGCTCTGCAAGACAGATTTTATTTTGACTAGTGCATATTACAGTACATTTGTGGAACAAAAGACAAGCTTAGTTTTTAGAGCTTGTTTCCACATTCTGTGTGCCTTGAATATTTTCCGATCTAGGCACAGTCATATGCATTTGGGTGTTTCTCTCCCCTCCCTTCACTTCTCTCTCTTAAAGATTAGCAATAAAGGAAAGCATCAGGGCTATTCTAATTTACCTATCCAGCATTTGACCATTGATTTTAGTTATTTAACATTTGCTGAAGAAATACAGTGGCATATAAGGAAAAAAAAAAGTCAAAACAGGGCAGAATCCTTTTTTAAAAAACCCACGACAGTGGCAAAACTTAGCTTGATCATACCCAGCGTTGATGACAGTGAGGGTAAACAGGCATGCTCATACAGTCCTGGTAGAAATGTAAATTGTTTCAACCCTTTTAGACAGCAATTTAGCAATGCCATCAAATTTTTAAATGCATATAAAATTTGACCCAGAAAATCCACTGCTAGCAATTTGCACAAGTATTCAAAGATACCAGGCTGTTTACTGCAGTCCTGAAGGTGTTAGCAAAACAATGAAACCAAACTAAATGTGCACTTGTAGGAGAATGGTTAAGTCAAGCTATTTTTTTGTAGAAATCAGTTCATGACGTAGTTGTCTATGTGCTAATAAGTATAGCTGACCATGATGGATATACCTATATACATATATGCTAATGAGGCTCCAAACGAGCTACCCCAAAATATCACACCTTGGCGTATTAAATACCTTTAGCTGAAGGACTTTGAGAAAATGGCAGGAGCAGGAACCATCCATTACACTTCTTCCCTGAAACAGGCCAAGAAACACTCACGTGAGAGGCACTTTCCCTAAACCCAGAGGAAAGGAGCATCCTTATCTCTGACAACAATGGGATGCTGAGAAGAATCCTAACAGGCCTTGCTGTTTCCCCCAGTTTACTGCAAACACCTCATACTCCTTAACCTATCAGATCCCTCCACTGCTGTACACGTCACCAAACCTGGCGTAAAACACTCCGGTCTAACTGTTTCTTTGGGTCTTCCTTTCCTTATGAAGGCTCTCATGTCACATACAACTTATATTAAAGAAATTTGTATGCTTTTCTCCTGTTAATCTGTTTTTGTCAGTTTAATTTTCAGACCCAGCCAGATACCCTAAGATTGTTGAGGAGAACTTTACCCTCTCCTACAATACCCATACTTACGTACTCGTCAACTCATTGACATTTTCCTAAGGGTACGTGTGGAACAGTTAACATTGGATATTCTTAGAGACAAAGGAATTATGGAGATGAAGCCTTTTACTTTTCTCATTATTAATCAATTATTTTTGTTTACCATGAGCATGTATTACTTTAAAAATCACAACAAAATATTCATTAAAAGAATATTAAAAAGACATAAGACTATTCATTTTTTGGAAATGTTTGAAAGCAGAAGTATTTCAGGTTTCAAGATTCTACATTTTCTTAGTTTAAAATTTCATAATTGAAATTGCTATCATGGAATATATGCAGAAGCAAAATATTGACATAGACCATTTATATAAATTTCTACAAAACAATAACAATATCATCTATTTCAATGATCACGGTGTCCTATATGTCAAAATGTTGGTTTTAAGACAGTAGAAATGATTGATCTATTGCATTTAGGTGTCCATCGTGATAAGTATCTCTGAGACATGGCAATAGCTCAGTAATAAACTCCTTGGCAGCAGCTACAAGCTTGACAGTGATGTATGTCTCGGGCACCTTAGGAGGATCCCAGCTCCATTTACTTCAGGTAATACCTGGTTTCCCTTTTTCTCCAAGGCAAGAATTTAATTGGTTGTATTTGGTAGAGATAGTGGAGTGGAATGATAGGGGAAGGACAGAGGAAAGGGGATACACAATCACGAAACCCATTTCAGAAAGTTCCTTCAACAAATCAGGAAAGGAAGTAAGGTAGGAAGGTAAGCTTTCACTTGAAAAGGGAGCTAACTGAAAAGCGGCTCTAATACTAGCAACTCAGCCATAGGGAAAAATCAAGAGAAATAGTTGTAGAAACTTGAGCAATCAGTTTAAAAAACTGATTTGAAGATTATTTATTTTGAAATTTATCTGCTTTATTAATTATGATACTTGGGATCGTCTAATGACAAAACCAACACATTTAGTAACGAGTTTGCTGTTCTTTATTCAAGGGAAAACAGCCCATGGATGGGGGGAGTACAGAACTTCACAAGCAGTGGAAAGCTCTTCCCTGGGGATTTTGGGCGAAAGCGAGTTCTACAGAAGAACTCTTAGAAGAGGCAGCCTGGAAACAGGGCATGATTGGTCAAGAGGTCAGGCATTTCCTTATAAGACTATCAGGTCCTATTTTCTAGGGTAAGGTGAGTTAGTTGAGCTGAGTGGGAGGATGGTGATTGATGCATGTTAGGATTCCTTGACAGGTGTTTCCTGTCAGTGCAGGCTGATTTAGGTTTGGATTTGTGATGAGGGACCAAACATGGGACCACTGGAGCAGGCTCTGTTTTGTAAGCTCAATACGTGAATTAACTTTATCAAGATTAATGTTAGAATAACATGAATTTTTACCTTTCTTACTGGTAGAGACAAAATAATTTACAGACATAATTTCTTACCCATAATGGATGTTCATTAAACATATGTTGGCTATTAAATTAATAAGCCTATATAAAGATATTTAGTTCTAAAATTAAATTAACATCTGACCCATGACTTTCTACTAGTAAAAGCTAGAGAGACAACTATCAAAGCTTTCAGTTGAGACAATGCTCAAACCACTATTAAAAAGACATTCAATTTAAAACGTATGGACAGGGGATACTTTGTAATAGAATATGTTGAACTGATTTATGTGGTAAGTAGATTAAGGTGCTTAGGTTACAGGTATTACTAGAGAGATTAACATCTAACTGAGGCTTTTATTCCTGAGCTAATACAGAAAGCCAAATTTTGGGGAGAAATTTGGACCTTTCACTGGCTGTGTGGAACTGAAGCATGAGCAAATATGTTTCATTTTTCTTTAAAATGATGGATTTGTAGTTTAAATGATGAAATTAGTTTTCAGTCACAAGTCAGTCTTGAGTGCACCTGGGTTTCAGGAGGTTTTCCTGGGGCTTAACTGTTGCTTTTCCCAGGACTCATCCATGAGGAGCCAAGTGGATTGCCTTCGGAGCAAATTATAGTTAATTCTTTTCCTTTTTTATGCATATCAACTACTATGCTTAAGTTAAGCAAAAAAAAGTGGTTCACTGAAAGACTGGCATAGGGGCCCATGAGTCTGTGCCCTTCAGTTTATACCAACAAACAAACAATAAAAACCAAAAAACAAAACCAGTTTTTTCTTACCTTGCTCTTATCTATGTGAAGTAGACTAGCAAAGGGCTTTTCACCTGTGGCAAGTGAGAGTCTCCCTTTCTTTCTTCTTTCTTTCCTTCCTTCCTTTCCTGATTTGTTGAAGGAACTTTCTGAAAAGGTTTTCATGATTGTGTATCCCCCCGCTTTCCTCTGTCCTTCCCCTGTCATTCCACTCCACCATCTCTACCAGATACAACCAATTAAATTCTTGCCTTGGAGAAAAAGGGAAACCAGTTATCACCTGAAGTAAACGGATCTGGGCTCCTCCTAAGGTGCCCGAGACATACATCACTGTCAAGCTTGTAGCTGCTGCCAAGGAGTTTGTTACTGAGCTATTGCCATGTCTCAGAGATACTTATCACGATGGACACCTAAATGCAATAGATCAATCATTTCATGCAGTGTCTTAAAACCAACATTTTGACATATAGGACACCCTAATCATTGAAATAGATGATATTGTTATAAAATAACAAAACATGCAGGAATTTATGTAAACGGTCTTTGCTAATATAAAATTTATACTATAGATATATTTTTATTATTCTTTGTTATATGGGCGTTATGAAGAACAAAATATGATAATTTCAGCAGAAATAAATATATCATTTTCCCCAGCTTAATTAAGGTATGATTGACAAATAAAAATTGTATTTATTTAAGGTGTACAATATGTTGTTTTGATATACATATACAATGTGAAATGATTACCACAATCAAGATAATTAATACACTCCTCACACCACATAGTTACCATTTTTTGTGTGTGTGGTGAGAACACTTGGGATCTTCTCTATTAGCAAATACCAAGTATACAATACATTATTATTAACCATAGTCCCCGTGCTGTACATTAGGTCTCCAGAACTTATTTATTCTATAATTGAAAATTTGTACCCTTTGATCAACATCTCCCCATTTCTCCTACCCTTTATCACTCCCCCATCTCCTGGTAACCATCATTCTACTCTCTATTACTATAATTCAAATTTTTTATATTCCACATGTAAGTGAGATCATGCAATATTATCTTTCTGTATCTGGCTAAAAACAAATATATCTTATTTGCTTCTTGTTAGAATGTTGGTCACATTATTTCCCTTTGAAATAAATTTGACTTTAGAAAATTAATGTTGGCTCAGAATCTTTTGATCTTTATAAAGACAAATACTTGGTATTTGGGACATGATTTTACTAGTACATTATGCAACGCTTAAGATAAACTGGAGAGAAATCAAGCTATTATTCATGGAGAGGTGGGGCATTCCATACTTGCAACCATGACTACAAATAATATGAGCATCCCATAGCTTTGCCAATTTTCTTAATTTGGCGATGAAACATTTAACTATAGTGATAGTCAAGCATCGCAGGGGAAATATAACAAATTAATTACTTTGGTCAGTATGCATAAACAACATAAAAATAAAATGCCATGATTTCTTAACTATATTCCTTAAAAGTTAAAAAAGAGGTAACAGGCCCATAATGGAGTCACTTGTGCTAAGCTCACATCACCAAACCCAGACTTAATATCTAACCTCATTGCAGTGTCAGCCTCTCCCAGGAGTGTAATCATAACCAGTCAGTGTGGAATTTCCTGGTCAACACTAGTGAGGTAAGCTGCCCGGTAGACTGCAGCTATCTCCCAAAGGAAGGTGACCTTGCCTGAAACAACCCACTCTTTGCTGGTAACTTCCTTGTCCCACCCACCTCTGCCTATGAAAGTCTGTCACTTTGTATAGCTCTTTGGAGTTCTTTCTGTTTGCTAGGTGGGATGCCGCTCAATTCATGAATCACTGAATAAAGCCAATTAGATCTTTAAAATTCACTCAGTTGAATTTTGCTTTTTAACAATAGGAACTGAGCAGTGAAGTAAGTTGGTCCTCAAAAGAGTTTATAACTTAGGAAAGAAAATATGATATTTATGTTAGGTGACTGTGTTAAGTGAACTTCTGATCATGACAACACCGAACTTTTCCAAGATACTTTCATACCTGGCATTATCAGACAAACTACTACATAATATAAATGTGATCATACTCAAAGGACATGGTGGATTGTACAAAATTGCAAACAGATGTCGAGACACATTTGAAAGGATAAGAACCAATGAGAGAATTCCCCAAATGAAAGCTATAGTAGGCTAGTTAAATACATGCCTCTACTCTGCAGCTATGTTTGCTTCTCATGGTAATAAAGTAACACACATAGTAACACACTGAGTGCATACATTAGGTCAGGGAAGTGTACATGTTCTTGATAATGATATTGCTGTTTAGAGACAACTAAGAAGTGATGGTGCTATGTTTTGAGACCAGACCTACACAACTCCGGGAGCATTTAAGTACCAAACTATACTTCATCATTCAAAATAGAACCAAACAGGATAAGGATAATTTTAAGTCAGTTTGGTCACAGAGACCAACACACCATCAGAGGAAGCACAGTAGAGAGCAGCTTACTATAGTGGTTTAGCTTTTGCCTGCTAATAAATAAAACTTACTTTCTTTGAGAATGTCTACCCTCTAGCAAATATTTCCTGAATCTCTACTACATGTCGAGTACTGAAGTTTTTTGATAGAGAATGTAGTGAGCATGAAATAAGATGGCATAATAACAGAGTAAATTTTGAAGGTTTGGGTGTGATTTTTTCAGACAAAGACTGTTTTTAATGTTCCCTGGATAACTTGGAACCACTTTCTCTACCCCTTCAAAATCATAGAGATTGTGAACATCCATGAAATCAGATTTCCGATAATTCCTGTTATTCCTGGGGAACATAATCTCTGCTTTACCTCCTTGACCTTGCCCTTGCCACATCTACCAGAAATCCCAGAGAGGAAGTCAGCACTTAAGATATAGAATGAGGGGAATCACGACAGACTCAGTTCCAGAATAAAGTAAATGGTAGTAATTGGTAGTAGCATCTATCATTTATTGAGCACTTACTTGATGCCAAACCCGATAGTAGTGGTATGTACATTATCTTATTAATCTTCAAAACAGTTGGATAGAATAGGTATTATTAACCCTACTTTGTAGATGTTGTGGGCTAAAATAGCTAGCCCAAACTACTTATAATGCAAAGACATTCAGACACAAGGTGTGAGGGCAACTTTCCTATCTCTAGAAAATACTAGAAGATGTAGTAAATTTTCATAAGTTGCTGATGGGAAGTCTGGGAAATACTGCACCTAGTTGTGAGAGACGGAAAAAGGGAGTGGTGAACTATTAAGCCACTCTCAGCTGTTCACATATGGTGAGTCACTAGTCATTAAAGATGGCTGTTGGACAAAACATCTCCCAGCTGAGGCAATTATAACTGATCTGCTTATCTTGCTTTTCTCCTTTTACTTCATCCCAAACACTTGCTAAGCAATAAATTCATTTCCAGCTCGAAATTTACTGTTGAAACTTGATACATTCTTGATCTTGACCCTTAAATCTCCACAAGTCATGGCTCACATTCTCCAGGGGAATCCAAGTAAACAGTTGCCTGAGTGAAACTGACCCCAGGATTCTTGCAATTCCACATCTCCTAGCCTGTGAAATGACCCTCTGCAGAAGGAAAGTGGGTAGTGTACATGTAATGCAAATCTATTCTAAAAAACATTTAAAAATATGTTTTCAGTATAACTCTCACATTGAATTCTTTAATGAGAAATAAAAATCATTCATCTTAAGTTATTTGAAAAGTTTCCTGCTTAATAATAGAACCAAGCTTTAGAACCTCAGCTTTAGCCCCACCCCCAATTCAAGAGGTAGAACAAATTAGATGTAGAACAGATACCAATCCAGTTTGAACAAAACAAGTGTTTATTTTCAGGCTCTGTATTCACCAGGCACCACAATGTTCCTTCTCTATTATCAATCATGTTTTATAGAAATATGAAAAGAGAATTCCTAAAAGATGTAAATGCAACATTTATATCAAACTATCTCTCTTAAATACCTATCCGAATTCTCTTTTTAATTTCCCTTTCCCTCCTCAAGGAACATTCACTAGCAAATTATGTATCCATTTTTTGCTGGAGAGCTTTATGCATGTTGAGATGAGTCACTTAGTCACGGCTTTTGCAAAATTCTGGTGAGGAAAATCTACTTATGTCTTGCAATAATATCATCTTCAGAAGTGTGTCATCTTCTGAAGGGACTTTTTGGAGTCCTCAGAAAGCACACCCTGGTTGGTGATAGGATCCAGGCCTCAAGGCAGACTAATATGGAAATATATTGTGGGTACTGCACAGGAGACGTCATAAGATTCTTTCTAAAAGTCACGATAAAGTGCTTTTCTTTAATGTCAGTAGAGGACGATGGAAAGAGCACTGGGCTAAGAGTCCAAGAGATGAGTTTAAGACCTAGCTATGCCCGCAATTTTTCCATGGACAAATTATTTCACTTCCTTGGGCTTCAACTTGCTTAAGTTATCTGGAGGGGTTGGAATTGTCAGAAAATTTAAAGAAATGTGATAAATGATGGTCCTTCTATCAATTTCTCTTTTGTATTAAACTTTTAACCTCTTATTTATCAATTTATCTTTTTCCTGAAAATTTTGATCAGTTCCCATCACACTTCTACCAACAGCATCTTCTACTCAAGGCTACTCTTTTTTTTAACCACTTAGTTAAACTGTTAATTTGTTTCTCAGCAATTTTGTTCAACATGTCCTGGCTTTGAGACGTTTTTGTTCAACATGTTCAACATGTTGGTACAATAGTTGGTACGATTTGGAATGGTAGAGGTGGGTTGATCAGGTGGGCATTTTTAAACCTCTCATGGCATGATCTTCTCTTTCAATACTCAGCCATTCTCGTTTATATCTAAGGCTGCAGTAAATTTGAATTGTGAGGGTTAGGACATCTAACTGTTCTTTCTTCACACTGGTTTAGCTGTAATAAATGTTGGGTAATTTGGAGTCTATGGGCACATATTTCAGGTTTGCACATTGTTTGCTCTCAGCCTTAAAGGGAGGGATGAAAATAGTACACAGTTCCTGAGCAACAGTGGCCCAAAGACCACCCTGGACATGTATGAAGTAAGAGGCAAGTGATGTACCATGTGGCTTAACTCAGTATGGTAGGTAAGATTCCATCACAGACTGTCTTAAGGGGTTGATCTGAGCATGTGCGTGTTTCATTCTATTTATGAGATTGTGTGAGTACACAAACCTATACCGGAATATTTGGCAGTATCTGGATCACACAGTATAAAATGTCCAATGATAATTACATGACGATTTCTTGCTATGGTTTTGCATTTTTTGAGGCTTCCCTCAATTTTACTCACTACTCTCCTTACTCAGAAAGGACTGGATATACAATCTTGGTATGGTAATTTTTTTCAGAGTAGAAAATCTCTCACAGAATATGTCTGACTATCAACAATAACTTTTTCCCATGATGTTATTCATACTGTTGGTATATGACCTCATTTATATTTTTACTTTTCATATCAGTTTTAAATTCTTTATCCAGTAAAATGTACATGGCTCTTATGTTCTCCCATCTCCCAGTGGAGAAGAGGGGAGAATTTCACACCATGATATAGTCAAAATGGGCTTCATCTAGATGTAGAACCCTATGGTAAGGAGGGAAGAGGGCTTTTTGTGTTCATGCATTATACTGGCTCCCAGAAGGTGAGCCAAACAGTCCAGGCTGTTGGAGGGGAAAGGCCAGGAAATCACTACCTAATCCTCCTCAGAGGAGCCCCACATTTGGTGCTCTCCCTCCGGTGGAGCCTCTGGTCTCTCCTTCCTGCTGGAAAGAGTCCTTATATCTCACTTCACAGGAAAAAGAGGACCATCTGCATACTCCAGCAAATTCTGAAACTGAGGTCAAGAAATAGAAAGGGAAAAGGGATCTTGAAAAGACCCTTTGATCTTTGAAGGCCCCTTTGACTCCGAGAAACAAGCAGAAGCTGATGTCTCCACAGAGCCTGCACAAATGCTCCCTGTAGAGAAGAGGAAGCAGCAGACTTATGTTTTTTCCTAAAGGTGAAACTCCAGCTCCAAAGAAAAGCTGACCTAGAGGGTCCCTTTTGGATGGTGTCTGAGATGTAGTTTCCTTTGGGAAAATTTGCCTGGTCCCGAGGCTGGGCAGCTCTGACCTCTTAAAGTCACAGGGAACCATTTGTCAAGGCATGTGTGTGTCATTGGGGATCCTAAGGAGACGCCCTAAGTCCCATCCATCCTGACACTCTCCAAAGTCTAGGTCTAGCAGCTCTCCTCCCAATATGGAGGCAGAGAGGAGCCTGTGAGTTTCCTTTTTTTTTTTTTTGCAAGCCAGCAAACCAGGCAAGGTTAGGCCAGCTGTGGAACAAAGAGAAGCCTCATGAGAATTAAACTCATGACCTCATTCCCATTAGCACTAATTCAGCCCTGTGCACAGACAACACGGTGTTCCCAAACAGAGCCAATACATGACTGCTTTGTAGCAGATTCTCTCTTTTTGGAAGAGTAGCCTGTGGAAATACTATATAGAGACATGGTTTCTTGATTGGTCATAGAAGTAATGATTCTTTTGCTATGCTGTTCTGGATTAAAAAAAAAAAGAGATGTTATGAAAAAACATGATGTGTTTAGGTCACCACGTGACAGGTGAACGCATAGGCAGTGGAGTAGGGTAAGTATAGACTATGTGTAATTTATGGTTAGTTACTCCAAACTATGGAAGTATTTTGTCTCCACTCTGGAAGAGAAGATAAAGTTCATATTTCTTTGGACTTGTAGGGAAATATTTTGGGTAGAACACCGCTTGGGCAGCAGTGGAAGTAGGAAATACTCTTATTTTCTTCCTTTTAATTTTCTTTTCCTTCCTTGCCTACCTGTAAATAGTCAGAACATGAAGCCCCAGATTTCCTGTCACTCCTAGATGAAAGGGTTTGAATAGTCTCTTAAGGTGTTAGGAACTCAATATATTTAAAAGAAGAGCTCGCTCTTCTTCTCAGGAATAGTTATGACAGAAAATTAATAAAATAACTAGAAAGGGCCATGCTTTACACAAAGGCAGGGGACAGCATTCCTGGTATTTGTAAAATTATATCATGTAAAAATATGATATTTTAAGAGTAAAAATCATAATATAAAGTCATACACACACATATATATATTAATTTTACTTCTGTAACAAAGTATACAGAAGCAAACAGGAAGACAAGTAGAAAAATATCTTGCATGGTGGAGCTATATATTATTTTCTTTTAAACTTTTCTTTAAGATATAGGCATAATTATTTGTTCTTTGTGCACACACACACACACACACACACACACACATTCATATGCACATGATATCTGATAGAGCCTAAAAATCAAAGGTGAAGGTGTCAGGACTTCCCTGGTGGTCCAGTGGGCTAAGACTCCGCACTCCCAATGCAGGGGGCCTGGGTTCGATCCCTGGTCAGGGACCTAGATCCCACATGCTGCAACTAAGAGTCCACACGCCACAACTAAGAATCCTGCATGCCGCAACTAAGACCCAATGCAGCCAAATAAATAAATATTAGAAAAAAAAAAAAAAAAAGTCAAGGTGTCCTGGCAGAAAAGGTTAAGGGGAGGGGAAAACTAGACTCGTGAGTGACGTTGTGTTGCTTTCTCATTCTCATTCAGCCTGCGCTACAGCAACAGCTTCCTATCCCTTTTCGTGGCCCAGAGGATTGTAATCTTTGTGGTAAGGGGTCCTGAACCGGGAGGCCTGATGCATCCCACCTAGCAGAAATGTTGCTGGCATAGCAACACTCTCGACATTTGTGCTCTTCTGTAATTTAAGCAATCTCTTCTACTTAAAACTCACAACTCCACAGAGAACCTGGGTGGGAATCGGGTGGTGGTGGAAGGTGGTGTGTTACTCAACTAATCTGACTCAATCCTGAAAGGCCGAAACAGTAATCCAACAGCAGACTCTTAAAAAAAAAAAAAACAAAAAAACTGTGATTTATAGGTGTTTTCGTCTCACACCATTTCCTGTCAAATAGAGTAATAGTTATTGGGTACAATAAGAATATAAAATATTTTGTTTCAAAGAATAATGAAAATGGCTGGCAAAACTTTTAATTTCACATTCAAGTCAGTCTGCTGATTGGAGTAATTCTGATCGTATCCTTCTTTATGCATAAGATCCAGAATAATAGCAAATGTTTTCAATGTGCTAACTACAGGCCAACTTGGTAACTTTGTATTTCATATGTAGTAACTCATCTAAACCTCATAACATGCCACAAAGTAGCAAGTACTATGATACTTATATTAAATAGGAGGAAACAGAAACAGGAAGGTTAACTTACTTGGCTAAGATCACACAATTGGGCCGTGGCTGGAACTCAGACATAGGCTGTGCTTGTAAAAACTGTCATTTTTTTCTGAAAATGAATGGATTCCTTTTTCTGAAAGAGAACAGAATCTGTCATTTGTTTCATGTCTACGAAAAAGAAAATTTTCAATGATTTAAACATAATAGTTGACATTTATCAGGTGCTCCCTCTGTGTCAGAGAATTTCTAAGCACTTTGCCTGAAATATCTCATTATTGCTTGCAATAATCCTTTGAGGTATTATTAGCTCCATTTTAAAGACAAGGAAACTGAGGATCAGAGAACAAGTAACTTGTCTAAGTTACAAAAAGTAAAAGGGACATAAGATTCAGGTAGTTAAGCTCCAGGGCTCACACCCTTTACCACTACTTTGCATGATCAATGGATTAGTCAGTCATTCACATTTATTGAACACTCATGAAGTTTAAAGTGTTGAAGGGTACCTCCCCCTTGGGATATATTATTACCTTCCCCTTGGGATATATTATTTGTCTGTTAGCATGAAAAATGAAGTCCAGGAAGCATCATTAATTAGGACCATTTGAAGTCCACGGAATTTGACTATCAGATGACTGGTTCTTTGCTAATGTATTCTGATTGGCTGCAGACTTAAATCCTGCACTCTTTGCCAAAGCATTCTTGGACTTATTATTAATGTTTGGGTAATTTTCCAAGACATGCCAAACTTATATGAACAACTATTCCTGTCTTGTAAATTGGTAGAGTTGTTATGATTTCTCTCAATGACTACACTCTGGGCAGGAGGATGGCATCAGGATAACTAGATAAGGTGAAATTTATCTATAAACTTTGTTCAACATGGTATCCTTGATGTATTCTTTGTAGAAAGGGGAGAAGCTAACAACGAGAATGAATAAATTAAAAACTGATATTCTAGAAAGAAGACAGATTGATAGCTGATTGTCAGGGACTTTGCCACCAATAATCTGGATGATCTTACATTTTCTGTGATCCAGAATCATAATATGTAAAATGGTGCGGTTAGGGTTAATGATCTCTAGAAGTGCCTTCTATTTCTAATATTTAAGTGCTTTATAAATAAGAGGTATATTGTGCAGGGAATGGGGTATGGGGAGATTGAGAAGGGTAATGGTGATAGTTTGTGGATACAGACGTACAATGAAAAAGTGATTTACAAAGTAAACAAAGTCATTAGAATATATTATAGTTTAGGGAGGTCAAGCTGCTAAGTCCCTGCCACTAGCAGTTTATTTTTGATCAAGCACTAACCAATCACAGTTAACAAATTCACCCTTAGCAGTTTTTATCTACCAGGCCTGGACAGGGTATGTGAAGTCTGTTCGTGGGGCAGTAGGATCAAATCAAGAGGGTCATAATCATTAATCAGTGTTACAGCCAAGAGTTGAGAGACGATGGCTCAAGTTGAAAAGGCAAGGTTAGCAGCTAAGTCAGAAGAAACGGACCAAGAAGGCATGTTCGAATGGCTTAGGAAATCTCGGAACCTGTGTAAGAATTTGGTCGCTGTGACAAGCTTCATTCATTCTAGGGCAGATGACACCAAGTCAGTGGGCAAGACTGATCAAAAGCACTTACTGATTTTTAAGTCATAGAGAAAGCATCTGATAAAAAACAAAGCAAAACAAAAAACCTAAGTTCAAATCCTCGCTCCAATATTACTGTCACAATAGAAAGGTTAATTAATATCTCTGAAAATCAGGTTTTTCCAACAACAAAATCGGGTTAACCTTCCTCAAAGAGAGTTTATTTAAGGATTAAACTAGGGACTTCCGTGGTGGTCCAGTGATTAAGACTCCATGCTCCCAATGCAGGCGGCCCGGGTTCGATCCCTGGTCAGGGAACTAGACCCTGCACGCCGCAACTAAAGATCCCGCATGCCTCAATGAAGATCCCGCGTGCCACGACTAAGACCTGGTGCAGCCAAATAAATAAATATTTTAAAAAAGGATTAAACTAGACCTGTACATGAAATTGCCCCCAAACTAAAATATACCATACACAATGAAAATGGGCTATGGATGCTGCATCATTTCAACTGACTACTCAGACAATAACTCTTCCAGGAGACAGTCTCTTCCCTGTTGGATTTACATAATGCCTAGTCACTTGAAATTTAGTTAGAATCTTGAAAGTTCTATTAAAAATCCCTGTTATATCAAAGATCATTCTCAAACACTAAAACAATTGAAAGAACTTAGAAGAAGAGTATTCTAAGGACTCAGTGTGGGATTAATAGGAAGATTCTCAGCTGTGAAAAAAGATAAATGTTGAAGTTCTATATGACTAGATCTGTGCAGACTGTGTCCTCTGAAGACTGGACCATACTAACCAGTGTGGAGACTCAGGCAGGCAGGGGGTGGTGGATCTCATAGAGCAGTAACCGACCACAGGGACAGAGAAGTGTAAAGGCCAAGTGCGCTGGATGTGGAAACAAATGACCGACCTTCTTGCTCATCTAATGTGACCCTGTGGACAAATTTAGTGCCTTTACTACATTTGTGTAGTGAGGGGCTGGGACCAGGTGACCTCTAACATTTCTACCAGTTATAATAGTCTATGATTCTGCAAATTAACTGTGTCCTGTATTTGTCCATAAGATTTCACTCTCCAAAGCATGCTCATAACTATTAATCACTTATCCTATGAGGCAGGCATAGCGTATATTTTTATTATTATTTTATGGATAAGGAGGTAGAAATTTGGAGGTTGTGGTTCCCCTAAAGTTTCATTTTGGGGCCTGAGTCAAGGATCTAGATTCAGAAACACTTAGTTGATTTTAAAAATTATATCAGAGTTGGGTATGTTTCCCTTTAAGAATTCTTGGCAATCATAAGTTATTTTGAACTATCATGTGATATGTTGGCTGCTATGGAAACTGCATTAATACATGAAACATGCAAAGACTGTCACCACATCAGATGTTGCTGCCCTTTGGCTATGCTAACTTACTCATCTGGTTTTTTTTTTGAAAAATATTTCTCTCTTCTCTTTTTCTAAACACATGGACATTATGCTTATAATCCAAGAAATCTCATTTTGAAGTGACTCATTCTTAGGAAATGCAGTCAATGACTTGGAACAAAAGATTCTGGTAGAAATACAACCTGGAAAAAATATTCCATTTAAAAATATATACATAGTATTCATTTAGTATTTCTGTGGCTCAACTAAAATGTGAAAAGAAGCTATGGAAGAAAAATTAAATTAATCAGCTGGCATCATGTTTATATTAAAATTGAAAGGGAAAACCATGCATGAGTTTAAGCATAATTTTTTCATTTTAAATAATATATAAAGATATTTAGTATGTCTGAGTTCTGACCAAAGCTATGAATTTTTAAACTTTGCATACATTTATGAAATAGGAGCACTTATAGGCATCAATGAATCTTAAAAGATCATCTTGCTTTTAGATCTATACAGACTATTAAATGTAAATACATATTACATATATGCAAATAATATACATAATATCTGTAAAGTTACCACCTGCTATAGACTGAATATTTGTGTTCCCCAGAATTCATATATTAATATAATCCCCAATGTGGTGGTATTTGAAGGTGGGGCCTTTGGGAGGTGATAAGGTTATGAAGGTGGAGCCTGCGTAAATGGGATTAGTGCCCTTTTAAGAAGAGACCCCAGAAAGATCCCTTGTTCCTTCCACCATGTGAGGACACAGAGAAAAGACTGTAGCCTGTGAACCAGGAAGCAGGACCTCACCAGACACAAAATCTGCTGGCACCTTGATCTTGAACTTCCCAACCTCCAGAACTGTGAGAAATAAATTTCTATTGTTTATAAGCCACTCAGTCTACGGTACTGTTATAGCAGCCTGAACAGACTAAGACACCACCTGCCCTCCAAAGCTTGATATCTGTGTTTTGAACACAGGGCCTCTCTGTCTTAAGTTGGACTCAATTTTCTTGAAATTGCCTGTGTTTTTTTACCCCAAGAAATAGTGGAGAGGTAGATCCACAAATTATATGGACCAGAAGTATTTACTTTCTCCTACATTCACTGCTCTTTGGCAAAAGCATTTAACCTCATTTTTTACCATCTTCCTTGCCACCTTGTGATGCCAACTTTGGTTGAAGTGATAACAGTCAGTACTATACTTTTCTTGCTGTCAATTTATAGGCTATTATAGGACACATACTTTTATTTGCATTTCTCTGATTCATAATGAGTTGGATTTTTATGTGTCTATTACTTAATTATATGACTTATGTAAAATAATTATTCATAAACTTGGCTGTTTTGCTTACTGATATATATTAATTATTTAGATATAAAAGGAAATAAACATTTTAATAGAATGGAAAATGTTAATGTTTGATATATTAAAGGTTTAAAATTTTATGTAATAGGCAAATGTATTTTATCTTCATACATATTATGATTTCATTCTTAGAAAGTTCTCATCTTCCATATCTTAAATATCCATATGTATTGATATTTTATAGTTTTAGTTGTTACCTTTAAACTTTTCATTGCTTCAATATATTTTAGATGTAATGCCAACTGAGAATTGACCTTTTTTTTTCAAAATAGTTAATTTTTCCAACACAATGTTAAACATAATACCTCTTTTTCTTATGAATTTGTGATATTTTAAATCCTATATTGAGATTCTAACATTTGTTCTAGAGCTACTCCATTATCTGTCCCTCAATTCTTAAGCCACTACCACACTATATTAAATATTATATCTTTAAAATGAAATTTATAATCTGATAGCATGATTCACTCCTTAACATGATTCACAATTCTCATTTAATTTTTCCAGATAAGACTAATAAAGTCCTCACCCCCAATCAAAATTTCCAATGCTCTTTCTTTTCTGTTTTATTTCTTTTCATTTTATTTGTTCTGCCTTATTTTTAACATTTATCTCAAACTTGTAAGGAGTCCTTATTTTGCCAGAAATATTTCATATTGAGCTCAGTTTGTAGAATTTTATTTGTACAGAGCACCTTGGATGAATAAGAGTTAATACTGGGAAGGAGTTCAAAAAGACATTGCAAAAGTTGTTCTGAATGCATGCAACCTGAAAAATGGACATTGAATATAGGATTTTTTAAAGCAGGGATGGTAGCACTAGAGGTGGTAGCACTAGAGAATTGATATCTTATATAGGGAAAACATGAGATGTTTAACTGGTAAGTTCAGTTATGTTACTCAATTTGAGTATTCTCAGCCACAAGAGCAACAAATTTCTTTACCCTGGGAAGTTTGCTTGCAATCACACTCACATCACATAGAAGATTTGCACCGAACAAAGTTACAGGAAAGACATATCTCCAGCAATTACTGCATTGCATGCTCTTACTCATAAATTTAGACAGAGTCATAGGAATTACAAGACCAATGGAATTATGATTTGGGGGCTTTAACGGAGGAAATAAATCAATATTTTAAAGAAGATCATACATACAAGGCAGTGAAATATCACAGATAAGCTAAGATTTGAAACGTGATTTCCCTATGCACTGGTGGTTTGATGATGGACAATTCCTGAACCAATCTGATTTTAGTTTCCTCATTCATAAAATAGGTCATAATAAAATTCTGTAAGGAATGTAAAAAAGATTAAAGGAAATAATGAAATGATTTATAAACTAGGAGCACTTGAAACATAGTACTAATAAATGTTAATAATTATTATATATTGCAATTAACAAGCAATTTTTAAGCGAGTAGAAACTCCCCATAATACTAGGAAGTAAACAAATCACTGCCATGGAATATAAAAACATACTAAAAAGCTCACAGATAGGAAAAGGAAGATCTAAATAGAATCAGGACAGAGAAAAATCTAGCTGAT